>NW_027526389.1:791206-1289462 GCF_048455015.1 Haemaphysalis longicornis
ACCGCGGCGCAGGCCTTCTGATTTGGTGAATCCCAGTTGAAATGGCTCCGTAAAAACGACTACGCAAACCGATCCTTCCTACGCTGGCTTTGGGTCCACAGATCATCGTTCGCCAGTCCGCAGTCACCTTCCTCGCACAATTGTACCTTCTCCGTAGCCACTTGAAACACTTGGAGGACTTCTTTGGCATCAAAGGTGCTGTCTCTCCTTGGCTTCTTTGAGCTGTTACCGACTCGGTACATCATCTCCAGCCTGGCCAACTTCAGCCTCCGGTGCCGGTTGCGTTGTGAATCTGTTCCCTTGTATGGCAAAACAGTCTTGCGTTTGCTTTTCTTCCGTACGGCTCTTTTAAAAGGGCAGGTAGCGTTCATTGTTTTGGATATTGGATCACCTGTGGTCAACTCGTCGCCGTTATTTCCTGGCCCCGCATGTCTCATTTCGGTCACAATCACTTCTGTTTCGCCCGCACAGTCGATGTACAGGGCCGTCGACGTTAGGTGCGAAAACGGCGCACCGTGGCCGTGCTCCGCGGAGCTCCAGCGCACAATCCGCGGCCGCGCATCGAATCTAAGCGGCGCAGGCGCATAGGGGCTTCGAGGCGGGGCTTCGTGTCGTCTGCTAGATCGGAAGCACTCTAGGCTTGCTTTGCAGTGAAGCACGCCTAACTCTCGGCATGCTTGTAGCTTCTTGGCGGGCAGCGATTGCATTGCGGGAAAGCGCGCTTCTCTCACTGCGCCACGTTGTGTAGTTTCTGCGTACGACAACTGAGCGCTCCTTCTTTCCAGGTCCACGTTCTCAGTTAAAGGCATGCATTGTGGAAGGCACTTAAGGACTGCCTTGGCTCAGGTTGTAGCGCTTAGCACCACAAAACGGCTCTTGCTACGAAGACACCGTAGAGAAAGGCTCCGGATAACCACCTGGGGCTCTTTACCTTGCATTGATACCGCGCAAGGAATGCGCGTTCTTCCATTTCGCCTTTTTTGAAAAGTGGAACCGTCTACTGGTATCAAAAATGGGTCTCCCAGCTCAGTATATCCAAGCACCGTAACCATTAGGCCACCGTGGCTTGCCAAGTCAATTCCTGGCGGGTTTCTCGGGACTTCATCACACCAAGGAAGGGGGGACAAGAAACAAATCTTTATGTTCAGCGGGTGCTTTCTAAAGCAGATGACCATATGACCGGATATGCCATCCGCCCCTTTTGTTTACCAGCGGAGCTGTTGTTACTGGCTCTAAGTTCGCCGTTGCAGAAAAAAAATACAAAGAAAATTCCGAGCTCATGTGGGCGCATCTTCGCGGCGACCGCCGAGCATAGCGACGCGCCGTGGATTTAGCGAAAATAAAAAAAGTGGCAAAATCCCCGAGAAGCAAATAAATGCCGAGTGCTCATGAGCGCATCCCTTGTGGAGACCTCCGGATCCCAGGCTCACGCAGTGGCTTAAAAAAAGAAAAAAAAACAAGGGCTGTCGTCAACGGCTACAGCGCATGTAAAAAACTCAAGCACTAATGCTAACGATGTAATACTAAAAATAAAAAGACATTCTGCTTGGGAGAGGTCACCGCGACCATCACATTCTCTGGAAGCCAGTATGGATAATTGGAGACAAGTCTAGGAGTGTGCCATTACTTCAGGAGACGACTTGCAGATCCCGGCACCACTACCTCGAGTCGATGACGAAGAGATGGTAGAAGGATGCAATGCTGAGGATCACTTTCCATCCACCACTCACCGCGAAGAAAACTAGGATCTCTTTGATACATATGACGACGATTACTAGCACCGCAACAATGCAAACAAGAAGCGATATTCAAACTTAACTGTGTCCGACAATGTTCATCTACAAAAGCTTCGCCAGTGAAGTCTTGTGCGTGAGTAAAAACTTCCCTAAATTTTTTTTGGTCGGAGTGTCACATGCTAAGTATAGCTCCAAGACGCTCGCGGATTGCTCGATAAGTCTTCGAAAGGGATCAACGAACTCATAAAAATTGACAGCAAATATCGTAATTATGAAAAGAAATCAGAATATGTTCAGTACACAATGCAAGTGTTCCTTTATATCTAAGGCATTGCTTGTAACATTAAAATAGCACATTAAAAACGTCGTATTGAACATATTGGGGATTTTTCAGTTCGTAGCGTTTGGTTAGGGAACGTGTGTGGTCGTGGTAAAGAAAAAAATGGAGAAGTTGTGGATCATAAGAACGGAGAAGGTGTTTCGCAATTATGCAGCATGGAACTGCTGACCACAGCTTTATTACTCACGTATGCCCATTGGGAAGAAGTACGGGTCGTACCTAAAAGGAGGGTGCGTAGCAGGTGGCAACGGAGGGAAGGGCTGCTGTCTCCCAATACCTGACCAGGTAGGCAGCGCAACCAATGTCGTATGCATTATAGTGTAGCAGACCACAGCGGGACCAGTTCATGACTCGGCCGGATATTAGGACGATCGTGCTCGGTGCGTTGCTCGCGGGCTGGGCGACTGCTTGAACCATCTCGACGATACCCGCTATTCATATATATGAAAAACCTAATACACATCGATACAAAGGTCATGAGATCGAAACCCAGTCGCTGTGACCAAAATTCCGCGGAGGCAAAATGTACAGACACCCATGTGCTGTGTAATACCAGTGCATATTAGACAAATTCTGTTTGCCGAAATTATACGTAGTCCTCCTCTACAGCGTCTCTCATTAACCCAACCCAAGCCACTCCTGAAATGCTCTCAACAATACATGCATTTATCTGGGACCGTGGACCTGGAAAAAGGAAGCGCTCAGTTTCGTACGCAGAAACTACACAACGTGGCGCAGTTTGAGAAGCGCGCTTTCCCGCAACGCAATCGCTACGCGCCAAGAAGCTACAAGCATGCCGAGAGTTAGGCGTGCTTCACAGCAAAGCAAGCCCGGCGTGCTTCCGGGCTAGCAGACAACACAAAGCCCCGCCTCCAAGCCCCTATGCGCCTGCGCCGCTTAGCTTCGATGCGGTACCGCATATTGTGCGCTGGAGCTACGCGGAGCACGGCCATTGTGCGCCGTATTCGCACCTGAAGTGGACGGCCCTCTAGGTCCTATAACAGGTGTTGTCTTCGACACAGACACCAAGACCGCTGTTTTCTATTGCAGGAATATCTTGCCAAGTCATTTATCCTCTACACTTGTCTTCGTGTTGTTTTATGAACGCAATTCTACTTTCCTGGTTAGTTGTTCTCTCAGCAATTTTCATTTACAGTTTCACTTTTGCCGCAATCACCGTGGCCCAAAATCAATGCGTCAAACAATCCGAATTCCAGGTTCTCAATGTCCACGGCATTTTCGACATCTCTGGTAATGAAATGAAATATGGACAGGAAGGGCATGTATGGACCGGCACTAAAACATCTTTATCGGGGTGTTAACTGCACGCTAGCATTCCAGCGGTTCGATCAAACGTAACTAGAGGCCCCACTGTAACCGCACAGTCATGTTTCTTGGCGGTGGTTTAGGTCGGCGACCACCATACGTACAAAGAAGATTCTGTGACGTCAGAGAGAAATCGCCAGAAAGTGGCTATGGAGTCGCCACTGCAAAATATATTTACATAAGTATATCAATTATCTGTTCGATTTTTCTAGTGCTCTTTGCCCTTGTTGGCCTTGTGCCGCTTAGAATCCAACCATCATTATGAGTATTTCTTCGAAGTTTTTTGCTAAAACTGGTATCATTGTTATTGAGAGACAGAATTCTTGGTAATGAACCAATGTTGCATATCTTGTTCACAGCCCCTTTAGGTGCAAGCGGAATACAGTCCACCCCAACCATAACAAAGACGGTTATAACAATATATTGGATATAAATATCAACAGTCATGGCACCATCAATTTTGCTATATGTTTTGTGGTAAAATAAACCGCTTATAACAACGGTTGGCATGTTACACGGTCGGCATGTTCCCTGAATGAGGATAGCGAGATTATAATGACATCAAACCTAGTGTTTCAAACCGGGCCATTTTGGAGATAACTTTGAAAGTTCCATTGAATGATGAGCCTGTTATAGCGTTGCCGGTGAGGGTTGAGTGTTTGGATTGTTTTTTTCTGTAACATTGCTTCATCCAAACTCGCAGTTCCAATGTGGGAGTGGAGTTGGTCCGAGAGATGGTGAAGGTCAGTCTTAAGCGAATTATTGTATCTATGCAGTTCTTGCACACATTTAGGCTCTCTTTATTTCCAGCGAAGCCGCAAATTTAAGTTTCGCCTCCCTGTGTGCGTGCATTTGTTCAGTTACCCATTTATTTGGTACATCTATAGTGGTATGGGCTGCTCAAGCCTGGTTGTTTCGGAATTGCCTTCACTTAACCTGTGCTACGCTGAGGAAGACCAAGCACAACAGGCTGTTCCTCGAGTGGTCGTCGACGCTGAAGGGTACACAAAGTTGCTCTGGAAAAACATTAGGCCGACTCTACCACTACCAAAGAAAGCCAAGCATCCAGAAGGAAGTCATTATCATTGGGGATGTGAACCTGCCAGAGAACCACCGGGAGACCTTGAAGTTGGGACCCAAGTTCGCCTTCGAGCCTACTTACAGGCCCCCAGAGCGTGTAGCAGCTGCTAGGACCATCGCACGCCAAGTCAAGGAGGATGAACGGCCAAGGTTTCTATCCTATTGCGTTGATGTCTACTCTGAAACTCGAGGTACCAGTTTACGTCACAATCCTTCACGCCCGTTAACTGATTTTCTGGTTGCCAAAGAGGTTCATGTTATGAATGCAGATAGGGAAGGGTGCATCGTTGTCCTCACTGACAGATTACTCAGAAAAAGGGCTGACTGCTCTGCAAGAGAATTTTAAGAAAGTAGAGGACAAGCCGAGCCAGGTGAAGGAACGTGCAATCGCACCACTAAATGACCACCTCCTAGAAAAAGTAGCGTCGTTTGTGAGGAAGTTAAAAAAACAATGTCTCAGAGGGGGTCTTCGTAGCGAAAACGCACATGGTGGAGGTATCGTTCCGCGCCATAGTATCCAAGAACAAGACATGGCGATCGCGCATGTCGGCATTTCTACAGAAGCACTTGAATACACTAATCTAGAGAGACCCATTCTCTGTATCAAAGTCCAAATCGGCTGTGAGATACCTCAAAGAACAGAGCCCTGGTGCTTTTCAAGTGCTCAGCGTGGACGTAGAAGATTTGCATTACGGTATTCCGCTTGACAAACTTCTAACAAGGGTCAGGGAAGGTATAGGTGAAGACAACGATGAAATGAAGTTTATGAGCACTAGTGGTGTATTGGTTAGCAGCTTCCTTGAGATTATTTGGTTTTATCCTAATTCCACCCTTGTTGAGTGGTGAAATGGGGTTTACACGCAAAAAGTGGAATTTCCATAGGTTCGAATATGGCCCCATTCTTGAACCTGAAATCGGTTATTGGAAGCCGGCATGTTTGTTGGGAGTATAGCCCTAGTTCCAGGAAGCCGGTGCTCAATTTCAAATCAGGGCATTCCAACATTGTTAACACTGGAATAGCTGTTTTTTCGTTACGCTGCGTTTTCGCCCAGTCATGTGTTCATCGGTATGCCAACAGCTTTTCTAAACAAGTAGCCAGGCTAACGTCGGCTGGGTACAGCAAACCTGTGATGCGTCTTGCTGTTGACAACGTAAAAATGCGGGTGAAATCTCGTTTCTTAGCGGCTAGAGATAGAATCAAGGAAAAAAGACTTCTCGGTCATGCCATATGCGCACGTGCTGTTCCATGGCTTAAAAAATGTGTTGTCCCATGTCCCATGCACGTGTTGTCCCATGGCCTAAAAATTCGCAAAGATATGTAGCGCGGTAGATAGCTGGTTGCCAGGTAAAGCTACACGTCGAAGCTGTGGAGTAAAACACGTGTGAAGATTTGTGCCTTGTTGTGTTGGTGTGGTGTATGTCATTCCTTTTGTCTGCAGTCAAGTTTATATTGGCGAAACGAGCCGATGCCTTAATATTCGACTAATGAAGCATAGAAGTTCTTGGAAGGGTGATGACTATTCACACGTCGAACAACACTGCAAAAAATGTAAACGTGGTTTTCCTTTTCTTAAGGACACAAATGTAGTAGCCAAACATAAAAACCAGCAGATCAGAAAGATAATAGAGGCATTTCACATAGGAAGAAATGAGGGCAAGTGCGCTAGTGTTCCTTCTGTGTCAATAATTGACAAGGAATTTCAATTTCTTATCCGCAGCAGATTGTGTAAGTTCTTTGGGAACAAACATCGCTGCGTGCCACACTCTTTAGAGATGTTAATTTGTTCTCGCTCACATGTTTTCTCTGTGTTATCTGTTCACGCGATAGTAGGGTTTTTGTGTATAAATACGTGTTTTGCTTTCTAATAAACTTTCAGTGGCAAGTGCAGCGCTGTGCGTCGTCCACTCTTCTTTTGTCCCTGTGTTCTTTGCGCTGTTTTTCACCATGAATCTTGTATTTCTTGTTTGAGAACCTTGTTTTGTTAGTAGGGGGTACTGTCTTTGCAAGGAGCTGGCACTGCATGGCCCCAGCTATAACCAGCTCTTGTCTTAAATGTTCCCGTCTGACGCTCTGCTCTTGGGCTGTGCGAGTTGGGCTCAGAGGACTCATGACCAGATGGACGGGTTCTTTGCATGCTGCACAGTAAAACGTGGTTATCATGCTGCCTCAGGGGGATGATGACGACAGCAATCTCGGCAGACAGAAGCTGATGGGCAGAATTTTGCCATGTGCCCGATTGTGTGGCAATAAAATAGACCAGGTGCTTGGGACTGTGCTCAACTACCTACACCAACTCCATGTAGTACTTGAAAACACGGGGTATGACTGCAGAGTCAAATGGGGGAACAGCACGGTCGGACTTGCCTATCTTTTGGACTTCAATAATTTCCCCCTGTTCAGAGCGTAACCAACTAAAATGGTCTCCTTGCTTTCTGTTGGGTCGATGCAGATGACACCGTGCGATGCGTTTCTAGTATGATCGATTTGTTCAATTTCTACTTCAATTGCTGCTAGGCTACCGTTGCTACAAAAAGTCACAGATGACACCGTGCGATGCGCTTTTTGTATGATCGATATGTTCAATTTCCACTTCAATTGCTGCTAGGCTACCGTTGCTACAAAAAGTCCGGCGTTTTGTGTGAGCCAATTTCGTTGCCTGGTCGGAGCCGTAGAGGGTGAATATGGCACTGTTTGCCAGGTCATGGTATTTGATGACCGCCATCTCAGCTAGCTCGGAGCTTGGGGACAGTGGGCCCTGAAGCAGTGCACCGTGCAGTACGCGCGTCAAGCCAGTATGACCGCCTGGACTTCAGCGGTCAGCGATGAACACGCTCTCCGGAAGCTCGTAATGATTGTTGTGCGCGAAGAACAGCGGATTCTTCAGCAGGGAGACTATCGACCAACATTCGCTGCGTTTCCCGGCGTCGTCTGAGGCGAAGTTCGGCGAGCAATGGCACCCATGCCTACCCGCCGCGGTGGCTCAGTGGCTAAGGCGCTGCGCTGCTGAGCACGAGGTCGCGGGTTCGATTCCCGGCCGCGGCGGCCGCTTTTCTGATGGAGGCGAAAAGCAAAAACGCCCGTGTGTACGAGATTTCGGCGCACGTTAAAGATCCCCAGGTGGTCAAAATTAATCCGGAGCCCTCCACTACGGCGCGCCTCATCGCCTGCGCTGCGTCGGCGCGTTAAACCCTACAGCCAAAATGAGGCACCCATGCCACCAGCCGATGTTGCAAGCCCTGTTAGAACGTACACGAATACGTTTCCTATTCCGGCTTTAACAGTGGAACGTCGCACTTACACGGATGTGCTGTGCACGCTGACCTCGGAATCACCCAGGGTTTTGACAACTGTGACACAGCCGCTCGGACGCATGCGGAACCCAGCCACACGGTATGAACCACGACGTCTTGAACGGAAAGAAACCGCGTGGCACCCATCCGACAATCGGCCGTGTGCAACCATTGTGGTGAAGTCCACTTGTTCCGTCATTACCCAGCGACCTCCGGGGGTGAGGCCGCTGCGCAAAAAGCTCAAGAACCTCCACCGATGCAACGACATCCGCGTGACGACCACCGAAACCGAACGGTTTTTGAAGCGAACGAACTTCTTTCTTCCGACACACCAGTCCTCGTCGTCATCATCATCATCATCATCATCATCACCAGCCTGTCTACGCCCACTGGACGACAAGGACATCTACCATTATTTTCCTATTAGCATGGTCCTGTGCTAACTGCGACCAATTTATCCCCGCAAACAACCACTCGGTAACCTCTCTCGTCGATACCAGCGCTGGCTATTCGGTAATTAGCTGGTCAATAGTGTTGAAGCTGTGTAAAGTAAAAACGCCATGGTGTAGACCGCCAATCCGCACAGCTGTTGGCCACCTTGTTGGGCCGACTGGTTTGTGCAACGCCCGAATTCAAATTCAAGATTCAATTTTTGCTGGCTGTTTATCCGTGCTGGAAACAACTGATACTCGGTTTAGAATTGTACCCGAATACGGGGCCGTGATCATCTTGCGGGATGTTTTAGTTACATTTTCGAACCATGTGTAATTCGACGACGAGGGGGACCTCTCCAGGTCTGCGCTGCCCATCTGCGACGAGATTTTTACTTTATCTCCCCGAAGCAGTATATTCGTTACAGTTGAGTGCGAGCAATCACCTGTAAGTTGCGGTATCGCCGATCAAAACGTTTCCCTGCTGCTCGACTGACAGGTCTACGCCGACCGTGGGCTCATTGACATCAGCAACCGACAAACAGAAATACTGCTTAGGAACTTTAGCCCGGAACACCAGCATTCATCACAAAGAATAGAACTTGCATACCTGGATGCAGCCAGTTAAAATAAAGGAGTCTTGTACAAGGAGTCTTGTCAACGTAGAAGGAATTAGAGAAGATTGGCAAAATTGACGTAAACCCGTACCTGCTGATGTCCCAACAGCCACAACTTCGCGATGTTCTCGACTCGTTTGGCGACTGCTTCGCTGTAACACCATCGCCAATCATTGCATCATCACCGATGAAGACGAGAGACCCATTCACCAACAGCCTTACCGAAGTTAAACAATAGATCGCGAGGCTATTTGCCGGCAAGTGAAAGAAATGCTCCGAGACGGCGTCATCCAGCCGTAGGGAAGTCCCTGGGCATCCCCGGTCTTCCTTGTTGATAATAAAATTGATACTCTTCGTTTTCGCGTAGACTACTGGATGATTAACAAAGTGGCGAAGAAATACGCCTATCCATTGCCGCGTATTGATGACTCGGTAGATACGTTGCGCCATGGTAGATGTTTCTCATCTTTTGATGTGCGGAGCGGTTATTGGCAAATTGAAGTAGATGAACAAGACCGCGAAAAAACAGATTTTGTTACTACAGACGGCCTCTACGAATTTAATGTCCTGCCGTGTAGTTTGGGCTCCGCCTACGCCACTTTCCAGCGGATGATGAACACTGTTCTATCTGGACTGAAGTGGCAGACGTGCCTTGTATATTTGGACGACGTGGTAGTGTTTTCTAGAACGTTCGAAGAGCACCTGGTGCATCTGAGAACAACTTTCGAGTCCATCCGATCCAACCAACTGTCGTTGAAACCAGAGAAGTGCAACTTTGGGTTCGAAAAGCTGAAGTTTTGGGGCCACCTGGTCAGCTTCCAAGGCGTCTGCCCTGACCCCGAAAAGACGGCTGCTGTCGCCGCTTTGCTAACACCAAGCGACAAAAACGCCGTGCGCCTTTTCCCGGCCTTTGCGCGTACTATAGCCGCTATAGCGTACTATATAACTTTTCCGACATAGCGGAGCCGTTAACTTGCCTAACGAAAAATGACGTGCAGTTCAGGTGGGGCGCAAAAAAGTGTGCAGCATTCGACGAACTGAAAAAAAGGTTGCATCGTCCACCTGTGCTCGCCCACGTTAACAAGGATGCTGACACTGAAGTGCATACTGATGCAAACAACATCGGTTTAGGTGCAGTATTTGCACAGTGCAGAGTGGGGTACATTGTAGAGCTGGTGAAGAGCGGGTTATCGTTTATGAGAGCCGTACTCTGTCGCATGCCGATGCAAACTTCTGTACAACCGAGAAGGAATGCTTGGCTGCCGGGTGGGCCGTCACCATATTTCGGCCATGTCTCTATGTACGACATTTCAAGTTGGCTAATGACCATCACTCTTTGTGCTGGTTGGCCAACCTGAAAGACACTTCTTGACGGCTCGCTCACCGGAGTCTCAGGATACAGGAGTTCGACATCATTGTCGTCTACCGGTTCCGGGCGTAAACACAGTGACGCAGACTGCAGCTTTCTCGCCCCCGGCGATAAAATCTCTATCGAGGAAGACGATTATGGTGCCTTTCTTGTAGCCGTCACTCCTTCTCACCTTGCTCAAGACCAACAAAAAAAGCCAGAGCTTCGCCTAGTCATAGATTACCTCGAAGGATGTGCTTCTCAACTACCCATATCTTAGGCACGCGGCCGTACATGATTTTTACTGCGTTACAACATTCTGTAAAAACACACTTCGATGCTACGGAAACAACATACTTGCTTGTTCCAAAAAGAAAACTATGTGCAGAAATTCTGTGGGCCTTTTACAAAGAACCGTCTTCCGGACATCTTGGCTTCGCCCGTACCTTAGCTCGCATACGTCTACGGTATTAATGGCCAAAGCTTGCGGTTGATGTCAAGCAGTACGTACAAACTTGCCGAGACTGCCAGAGACAAAAAACTCGCCCGAAAATCCCGCCGGTCTACTCCAACCGCTTGACCCTTCGAACTGACCATTTCAGCAAATCCGTATGGATCTTCTGGTGCCTTTTCCTTCATCATCCTCCGGCAACAGGCGGATCGTCGTTGCTACAGACTACTTGAGGGTTTACTGTGAAACAAAGACGCTTCCCCAAAGCATGGCCACAGAAGTCGCCAAATTATTTATCGAGAACTTCTTCCTTCGTCACGGTGCCCCTACAGTAGCTATCACGGACAGGGGAGCTGCGTTCACAGCACAACTTCATAAAGAAGTGTTACATCTCAGCTGCACGAGCCACAGGAGGACAACCGCCTACCACCCGCAGGCAAATGGACTCACGGAATGGCTAAACAAGATCATTTCCGATATGTTCTCTATGTACTTTGACGTCAGCCACCGGAACCGGTACGCCATACTACCATATGTGACCTTCGTCTACAATACCGCGGTGCAGCAAACAACACGGCTTACCCCGTTTCGCTTGGTGCATGGTCGAGACGTCCTGACAATGTTGGACTCCATGCTTCTACCTGACGAGTGCTCTGTCGTCGCTACAATCGCACAGCGTGCAGAGGCCACACGTCGGCTGGCTCGCCAGCGCATTTGATGTCAACAAGTAAAATACCCGGAGGTATAATGCGCATCACAAAGAGGTTACATATCGACCAGGAGACCTCGTGTGGGTGTGGAGCCCTGTCAGCCGGAAGGGTGACACCGAAAAATTGATGCGTCGCTACTTTGGACCCTAGAAGATTCTGCGCCAGACAAGCGACGTTAACTACGAAGTTCTTCCTGAAAGCACGGTACGCTTTCCTCGCACCACGTCACAGTCGTACGTCGTTCACGCAGCATGAATGAAGTCGTACTACACCCGCTCGACTGAATCTTGAATATCTTTGTTGTGCGACTCTCAGGACTATCAATCGGGACGATGCATCGGGACGATGAATTCACAGGCGAGTCTCCCTGTTTGGGTATGTGTCTCTTTAAGGTGCTACCACGAAGCTCTGGTTGTGCATCACAAATTCTTTATCTGTTTCTATGACCTACCATACCCTCCCCTTAACTTTCCGAGGTTCTCTTGACTGCCAATTCGTATTTCTGTGTTATTTTCAACAAGCACCTCATTTCCTATTCTGATTCGCTACATGCATAGCGAGGGCCTCTGTTCTGGCAGTCTTGGGGCCATAGGAAGCTTAAGAGGGTACAACGCTGGTCGACCACTCTCGACATGTCGTAGAAACTCGAGTCGGGGCACGGGGGTAAAAACAAGGTCCCCTTCACCCCGAGAAGTCGCAGTGGCGCTGGTTACCACTCCCACGCACAGGAAAAATTACATTGACATAAATACCCGAGAAAGTGGAGGGCAAAATAGCCCGGCCGTTAGCGTAGCGGTTATCGCACCAGACCGGTATTCTGGAGCTCGTGGGTTCGGATCGCACGTGGCAGGCAGTTCTTATCCACTTTCTTTCTTTCTAAATTCTTTATCGGTTTATATGACCTACCATATCCTCCCCTTTGCTTATCGAGGTTTTCTTGACTGCCAACTCGAATTTCTGTGTTATAAATATATATATATATATATATATATATATATATATATATATATATATAGGGAGTAGTAGAACTTTGAAGATGGTAGAGAACACAAGAGAAGAAAAACTTCGAACAAGGTAAAAGCACGATTGTGGCCTACGTTTCAACAAAGAGAGCTTGCTTTCCTTGAAAGTTCTCTTTGCTGAAACGTAGGCCACAATCGTGCTGTGCTTTTACCTTGTTCGAAGTTTTTCTTCTCTTATATATATGTATATATATATATATATATATATATATATATATATATATATATATATATATATAGCGAATCAGAAAATAGGAAATGAGGGGCTCCGTGAAATAAGACAGAAAATAAGGATTGACAGTCAAGAAAACCTCGGAAAGCAAAGGGGAGGTTGTGGTGGGTCATAGAAAGAGATGAAGATTTTTTTTAGTCGAAATGAAAGTGGTGAAAAAATGCCCGCCGGGTGGGATCCGAACCCACGACCTCCAGAATACCGGTCTGGTGCGATAACCACTACGCTACCGGCGGGGCTGTTTCCCCATCACTTTCTCGGGTATTTATGCTAAGGTATTTTTGTTTCCTGCACTTGGGGGTGGTAGCCAGCGCCACTCGGACTACTCGGGGTGAAGGGGACCTTCTTTTTAACCCCCGGGCCGTGACTCGAGTGTCTACGACGTGTCGAGAGTGGTCGACCAGTGTTGAACCCTCTTAAGCTCCCTTTGGCACCAAGACTGCCAGAACAGAGGCCCTCGATAAGCATGTAGCGAATCAGAAAATAGGAAATGAGGGGCTCCGTGAAATAAGACAGAAAATAAGGATTGGCAGTCAAGAAAACCTCGGAAAGGAAAGGGGAGGTTGTGGTGGGTCATAGAAAGAGATGAAGAATTTTTTTAGTCGAAAAGAAAGTGGTGAAAAAATGCCCGCCGGGTGGGATCCGAACCAGCGACCTCTAGAATACCGAACCCACGACCTCCAGAATTTTTTCACCACTTTCTTTTCGACTAAAAAAATTCTTCATCTCTTTCTATGACCCACCACCACAACCTCCCCTTTGCTTTCCGAGGTTTTCTTGACTGCCAATCCTTATTTTCTCTCTCTCTCTCTCTCTCTCTCTATATATATATATATATATATATATATATATATATATATATATATATATATATATATATATATATATGGGCTCCGTCCCTTGGCTCCTTACTATAAACGGTGCCAGTGTCCAACCCCCCCTCTCCGGGTATGCGCCCTGTGGGATAAGTAAACCCATAGGCTAGAGAAGAAGAAGAAGCTCGCTGATGTTACTATGCGTGCAGTACTTGGGACATTGCGGCTGCCTTGTCTGCGTTTAATATCCCGTATATTTTTGGTAATTACAATATCTGAATACATCCCCTTCATTGCCACGTCACATGTTGTGGTTGAAGTGCTCCTTCTCGCCTCCGTACAGCTCGCAGGGCCCTCTTTGAGAAAATACGGAGCTTCGAAGCGGGCGTCACATTCACAGCTACATGATGCCGCCCCCCTGGTTAGCCTGGATCTACTCCGCCGATAGTCATCATGCCTCACCCCCGTGATTCAGGTGATTTTGCTGGCACTGACAATGTTGACGCGGATGTATGGCTCCGCATGTACGAACGCGTCAGTGTTCACAACCGCTGGGACGACACAATCATGCTGGCGAATGTTGCCTACCATCTCAAGAAGGCGGCCGGGACTTGATGATGATATCTGGATTTTAATGGCGCAAGGCCAGCTAAGGGCAAAGAGCGCCAAACAAAAGTGATTTCATGACAGCAATGTGAAAGTAAAAGTAGAGAGGGTTTCAGTAAACATACACAAACTAAAACAAGCTAATGAAGATGACTGGTGTAAAGGGCCAGGTTGTCATGATGCATGATAAGAGATGAGATGCAAAAAATTGACATCGGTAAGAAACTTAAAAACAAGCTTGGTGGAAAACATTGGCTCGTCTCCTAGAAAGTACAATGGGTGAAACGGAACGTGTTGTCTGTATAGTTGTGGGAAGTGTTTGCGTCGTGTTGTGTCAAGTGCCTTGCATTGGATGAGTACGTGGATTACGGATAGGCCCTCTCCACACCTGCTGCACATGGGCCTTGGAGACCCAGTGAGCAAGTGCGAGTGTGTTGCATGTGTGTGGCCTATCCGTAACCTTGCTAGGGTCACTTCGGTGTGTCTGTTGTGTGAGTCAGTTGTGTATCGTCCCAAGTGTGGCTTTATTACATGTAGCTTGTTGTCTGACTGTTCACTCCAGTGTGTTTGCCATGTTTTACGTAGGTGTTGTCTGATGACTGGCTTCATGTCAGTGTACGGTACTGTTGCTATGTCTAGAGTGTTTCTCAGTGCAGCAGCAGCGGCCATTTCATCAGCAAACTCATTGCCCGCGATGCCAGCGTGGCCTGGAACCCAGCAGATGGTAACATTCAGACCTGAGGCATACGCTGACATCAAAGATTTAAAAACCCGATTGACAATGTAATTTTTGGAAGACCTTTGCGATGATAATGTGCGCACGACGCTTAGTGAATCCGTAAAAATGATGGAGTTTGCGATATTATGTTCATTGATGTGATTTAAAACAAGGAGTATACCATGTGCCTCCGCTGTAAAAATGCTAGAATTCACATTCATGGTTTTACAAGCACTGAAATTGGGTCCGTGTGCAGCACAAGACACCGCAATGGATGTTTTTGAAGCATCAGTAAAAAATTCTGTTGCCCCATATTTCGCCTGAAGATGCATGAAATGCTGCAAAACGGCAGTTGTGGGCACCGTGTTTTTCCTAAATTGCGTAAAGGACAAATCACACAATACAGGACGAAGATGCCATGGGGCTATAGAATCAACGAGAGATGTTGTAAAAGTGTCTAAAAACGAGACAGGAAGTTCAGAGGCTTTCTCCCTCGCCCTGAGCGAGAAAGGTGCAGAAATAGATGGACGATTTAAAAACAGTTGGGATGTAGATGTATCGTTCATTATAGACTTAATGGGATGGTGAGACATTGATGAAACTTTAAAAGCATATAGCAAATCGACATACTCGCGCTGGTACCCCAGGCACCATCTGTCACACTCGACGTACAGACTTTGCACGGGGCTAGTCCGGAAAGCACCAGACGCAAGTCGAAGGCCCAAGTGCTGCACTGGGTCGAGCATTTTCAAAGCAGTTTCCCTTCCTGAACCATACAAAACACTCCCATAGTCTAACCTCGAGCCTACCAGGCTGGTAAACACTCGCAGCAGCAGTTGTTTGTCAGCACCGTACGAGTGATGCGACAAGACCTTTAGAATATTCAGTGTTTTAATACATTTTTGTTTTAGTTGTTTGATATGGGGGATAAAGGAAAGTTTTTCATCAAGGACTATACCTAGGAACTTGTGTTCTTTTTTTACTGGTATCGAGACACCATTCAGTTTGATGTCTGGATCTGGCCTGATCCCACGCCTTTTGGAGAACACAACACAAGTGCTCTTAACTGGGTTTAGCTTAAAACCGTTCTGATCAGCCCAGCCAGCTAGCTTATTAACACCAAGCTGGACTTGGCGTTCGCAAATGGACATATTACACGATTTAAAAAATATTTGGACATCATCTACATACATGGTACAGGAAATGGTTCATGGCAACGCCTTTCGAAGTGAGTTCATCTTGACTATGAACAACGTACAACTCAAAACGCCACCTTGAGGCACACCATTTTCCTGCACAAAAACATTTGAAAGGGCAGTACCAACTCTTACACGAAAGGTTCGTTCTGCCAGGTAGCTATAAAGAGTGTTAAACATATTGCCCGAAACACCGAATGATTTCAGGTCTTTAAGTATCCCGTATCGCCAAGCAGTGTCGTAGGCTTTCTCAAGATCAAAAAAGACCGTAGCACAAAACTGTCTGTGGACAAAGGCATCCTTTATATACGACTCAAGGGCGAGGAGTTGGTCGTTTGTGGATCGCCCCACCCTGAAGCCGGCCTGGCAGCTCTCGAGAAGACCATTATATTCTAAGAAGTACACGAGTCTCCTGTTAATCATCTTCTCGAGAAGCTTGCACAGGCAGCCTGTGAGGGCGATGGGTCGGTAACTGGCGGGAGAAGACGGGTCCTTACCCTCCTTCAAGAACGCCACTACAATAGCCTCCCTCCAAGATTTCGGAATGTGCCCCGAAAGCCATATGTTGTTGTATAAGTGTAGGAGTGATTCAAGAGTATCTGGGTGTAGGTGTTGTATCATTGTGTATGTAATCTGATCTGCGCCTGGAGCTGAAGGTTTACATGTGCTCAGGGCAGCCTTCAGCTCATAGAGAGTAAATTCAGAGTTGTAACCAGATTTTGACCTGTTATTATCATGTAAGGACTTCTTTTCACAAGTGGTTTTATGTCTCAGGAAAGTGTTTGTGTAGTGTGCAGAGCTGGAAACGTGTTGAAAGTGTTGTGCAAGTGTGTTAGCCTGGTCTTCCAGTGTGTCCCCTGTTGTACTAACCAGGGGCAGGCTGTGTGTCTGTTGTCCTTTTAGTTTTCGTATTCGTGTCCAGACTTTGTGTGTGTCTGTGTACGAGTTAATAGATGTAAGGAAAGTGCGCCAACTCTCTCGTTTTGCCTCACGGCGCACACGTTTTCCCAACGCCTTGGCCCGTTTGAACAAAATAAGGTTGCCCGACGTGGGGTACCGTCGAAGGATACCCCACGCCTTGTTCTGGGCCTCTCGCGCCCGCCTACAGTCCTCATTCCACCACGGCCTCCTCTGATTGCGCGGAGCACCAGAGGCGTGGGGAATGGACTTCTCAGCGGCGTCGAGGATGTGCGCCGTGAGGAGTTGGGTAGCTTCTTCAACGTGTAGGTGTTCAATGGATGTGTGGTGTAGTTTAGATGTTTCTGTGAATGTACTCCAGTTCGCTCTATCTTCATTGAACCTGTTATGGGAAGATGGACTGCTCGGGCCTTTACCTAAGTATGTTAATGTGGTTGGGAAGTGGTCACTGCCATATGGGTTAGTGCCAACGTCCCATTCTAGAGATGGAAAGAGTACTGCAGAGCCAATCGCCAAATCGAGGTGTGAATAACTGTTGTGTCCTATATTATGGTATGTAGGCTTGTTTGTATTGAATAGACATGCTCCCGAAGATGTTAGATATTTTTCGATAAGACGACCTCGGGCATCTGTGCGAGCAGAGCCCCAAAGAGAGTTATGTGCGTTGAGGTCGCCTAAAAGAATGAACGGTGTGGGTAGCTGATCCATAAGGCCCTCGAAATCCGAGCTCAAGAGCTGGAAATCAGGAGGGATGTAAACTGGGCATAGAGTTATTAGCCTATTGAAAATTATGGTACGAATGGCAACAGCCTCAAGGACGGTCTGTAACAGGATAGAATGACACGCCAAGGACTTTCGGGCAATGATGGCCACACCCCCGGAAGATGTACCACCACCAACCCTGTCCTTCCTAAATACCTGGTAACTATTCAAAAAGTTTGTATGTCTGGAATTTAAGTGTGTTTCTTGTACACACATGACACTTGGCTGATTGGAATGCAGTAACTCATAAACATCATCAAGATTTTTAAGAAGGCCTCTGCAGTTCCATTGCATGATATTTTCTCTTCCCATTATTGAAGTTTAGATCTACTGGAGTATGTGTGTATTTACGTGTCGGCTTTCGGGGCTTGTACTCTTGGAAGGGGCTTTTTCATTTTGTCTACTGACCTGGACGCCGGAGCCCGTTCCTTCCGCTGTGGTGCATGCCGGAACGGCTCGACGTCTAGGTCGTCATCTGAGGGCAAGGGGGTGCCCAGCGGACTGGGCCCCCTAGACTTGGACTGTGCACCCTTTGCGGTGCCCTTCGTTTTGGCCACGACCGCCGAGGGCGTCAGGAGCGCCCCGGGTGGCACAGGCGGTGCGGCGGAGGTGGGAACTGCTGCGGTTTCCTCCAGCTCCATCTCCTCCGGGCCCTCGCATGTGCTTCGGGCCGGTGGAGAGGAGGAAACATAGGGTGCAGCAGCATCCCCAACGGACGTGGATGCCACCACAGCCGCTGCTGACTTAGCAGGCGGTGCGGAGGCGGGTTGGGCTGCCTGAGGCAACCCAGAGGGGGGGGGGGCGGGACCAAGTCCGACTCGCGGTACTGGGTCCCCGCCGAAACAAGACGCCGCTCCGCCCCCCGGCGAGCTGCGTCGGCGTACCTCCCCAGGGGGAAAGAGGCGAACCTCTTTCGCGCCTCGGGGAAGGAGATGTTCTCGGTTACTTTTACGTGGATTATCTTCTTCTCCTGGTGAAACTTCTCACAGCTGCGGGACCATGCCGCGTGCGGCCCCTGACAGTTTGCGCAGGTGAAGGTGATGGAGTCACACTTTTCAGTGGGGTGGTCGTGTGCGGCGCATTTTGCGCAGGTCTGTTTGCCGCGGCAAGAAGTCGTAGCGTGCCCGAACCGCTGGCACTTGTAGCAGCGGCGCGGGTTAGGTATGTACGGACGTACACCACACCTAATGAAACCAGCATTGATGTGCTCAGGAAGTTTTGAACTGCTGAATGTTAAGACTACGTGCTTTGTTGGTATTTCTACATTGTCGCGACGGATGGTGATTCTCCTGACAGCTGTTACGCCCTGCTCCTTCAGGCCTTCCAGAAGGTCGGCCTCTGTTTCACTTAGCAGATCTGGCTGAGATATCACCCCCTGCGAGCTGTTGAGGCTGCGGTGGGGTGTGACAGTGATGTCCAGATCTGCCATGCGGGTTTGGGTCAGGAGATTTGTGGCTTGCTGCTGCGTCTTGACTTCAACCAACACTTCGCCTGTTCGTAGTTTTTTCGCCTCGAAAGATTTGCCAATGATTCCTTCAAGGAACTTGGAGACGAGGAATACAGATTGGGAGGAGACGGGTTTGGATTTATCTATTGATTCGAGGACCAAAAAACGGGGATAGTTGTCATGTTTTGGAACGTTGCTAGTTGGTAGGGGCGGAAAGGAAACTTCGGTGCGGCCCCTTTTCGGGGGCCGATCACGTCTGGGGGGGGGGTTTCGAAAATGCCATATGATACATTGAAAAGCAGGGAGACGGGGGTACTTTCTTCCACAACCTTACCCTGATAGCTGAGGAGGTCCCGGAGCTCCCTGCCTGGTAAACAGACAGGGAGCCCATCCGCCGGAGCTTGACCTGGGCTCCGACGGCCACCGTTCGTGGTTTCTAACCCTCCACCTATAAACATATTGCCACGGTTGGATCCAGCGTATGTTTGGGGGCTCGGGGTCCACGGTATCGCCAGTACCGTCACCAAGATTGCTCAAGGTGCCCCGTGCGGGGGCGGCCGGGACTTGGTTCCTTAACAACGAAGCGAGTCTCACAAGCTTTCAAAAAGGAGTTCCTGGATTCGTTCAGTGACTCCGTTGTCCGTCAACTAGCCGCAGAGAACGATCTTTCTTCACGCACGCAATCCTGTACTGAGTCCTATGTCGCCTACATCCAGGACGTGTTGGCTCTTTGCGCCAAAGTGTATCCCAAGATGTCGCAGTCCGACGAGATCGGACACGTCCTTAAGGGCATAGCAGACGATGCCTTCAATCTGCTCATATATAAGGAGTGTGCCACAATTGACTCTGTACTAAAGGAATGTCGCTGATTTGAGCAGGCAAAATGCCGCCGCATAGCGCACCAGTTCACGCGGCTGCCTCACACCGCAGCAACCTCATCGTGTGCGGATCTGACAGCGCCTCCAAGTTTACAGACGGCACCTCGCCCGATTCCACATTCGGACACTTTGACCAAGATCGTGTGCCGCGAAATAGAGGCCATGGCTCCGGCTCCTGTACACCGTCATGGGCACGACCATACCCTGCCCACTATATCACTTATACAGACCGTTGTCCGTGAGAAAGCCGCCAACCTTGACATCCACCCTGTGTGCGCTACGGCTTGTAAAGACGTCCGCCCGAATATTTCCCCTACATTTGCCAGGAATAGCTTCCCAAGGCGTTATAGCGCACCACATCATTACCGCCGCCGGAACCCTGCAGAATAGAGAACTCCTAACGACCGGCCCATCTGCTTCGAGTGCTCTCGCGTTGGTCACGTCGCCCGTTATTGCCGACAATGTTCGACGTCCCCTGCACACTCCCGGTTTTCGCCCACCACATCTTCTTCTGACGATCGGCCTACCCAATCCCCCCCTGGTACTCAACCCCAGTATGTTCCCGACAGCTCCCACGGCAACCGCCCTGGCCGCTCCTCGTCCCCCCAACGTCGCCAATCTCGTTTGCCGCAGCCTCGCCGCCCTTTGCCGCCGACTTCTTACGCACGCACCTCTCCAGGAAACTAGGTAATGCAGCTCCTGGAGGTGATGCTGCATATCCGAGCCGGCCTGAGAATCCTCTGTTTATAAAGACGACGAGTCGCAATTTGCTTGACGTTGATGTTGACGGCGTACGTGTGAGCGCTCTAATTGATACCGGTGCCAGTATCTCCGTAATGAGCTCCAACCTTCGCCGCCGCTGTCGTAAGGTCCTGACACTTGCCCCATCTCCTGTCGTAAGGGTAGCCTACGGCCGTACGCCCACCGCGAAGGACTGTGCACTGCTCGGGTTGGTGTTGGTGACCATCACATTCCTGTAGTGTTCACCGTATTCGATGCATGCCCCCACGACATCATTCTCGGGCTTAACTTTCTAACCAACAACGCCGCGCTTATTGAGTGTGCCACGGGTATTCTTCGTCTGAACCTGCCGACCGGCCCTGCCGCCGACACTAAGCTCCCCAACCACCTCTGCTCCACAGGACATGTGCGCTTCCTTCCTGACAAAATGTTCTACGCCCCTTTGTCACCATGTCCGCCGGTTCCGGACGGCGACTACGTCATTTCCCCTATTACAGACGTCCTCCTCCGACAACAAGTGGCTCTTCCTTACACTGTCGTCACCCTCGCCAACAACGAAATCAGCCTGCCTTTCCTCAATTTTGGTTCTTTGCCTCAAGCAACCGACATCAGCAACCGACAAACAGAAATACTGCTTATGAACTTTAGCCCGGAACACCAGCATTCATCACAAAGAATAGAAGTTGCATACCTGGATGCAGCCAGTGACAAATTAAGGAGTCTTGTTCAAGGAGTCCTGTCAACGTAGAAGGAATTAGAGAAGGTTGCCAAAATATACGTAAACCCTTGCCTTCTGATGTCGCAACAGCAACAGCTTCTTGATGTTCTCGAGTCGTTTGTTGACTGCTTCGCTGTAACACCATCGCCAAGCATTGCATCATCACCGACGAAGACGAGAGACCCATTCACCAACACCGTTACCGACGTTAAACCGAGGATCGCGAGGCTATTTGTCGGCAAGTGAAAGAAATGCTCCGAGACGACGTCATCCAGCCGTCGGCAATTCCTTGGGCATCCCCGGTCTTCCTTGTTGAGAAGAAAGATGGGAAAGATGGTACTCTTTGTTTTTGCGTAAACTACTGGATGCTTAACAAAGTGGCGAAGAAATACGTCTATCCTTTGCCGCGTATTGATGACTCGGTAGATACGTTGCGCCATGGTAGATGTGAAGGAATGTTTGACATCCACCTAAATGTAGCCATACGGCTACGAAGGAAAGCTATACAGCTTTCTCAGAAACTTCGCAGTTGAAAAAAAATTTGTCCTGGTCCAGGACGAAGTTTTCTTGAATTTTTCTTCAACTGCAAAGTTTCTGAGAAAGCGGTATAGCTTTCTTTCGTAGCTGTATGGCTGCATTCAGGTGGATGTCAAACATTCCTTCACAGAACCTTACTCCACCTTGGGGATTTCTCATAAATCTGGTCGATTAACGCCATGGTAGATGTTTCTCATCTTTTGATGTGCGGAGCTGTTATTGGCAAATTGAAGTAGATGAACGAGACCGCGAAAAAACAGATTTCGTTACTACGGACGGCTTCTACGAATTTAAAGGGGTCCTGAAATACCTTTCGCCGATGCATGGTTATACATGTAACCAAATAAAGCAATGTATTAGCTATCTCCTCCCACAAGAATTTTGTTAAAGCGATGAGTATTAGCTGAGAAATCGTAAATCAAAACCGCGCATTATTGTCGCACCGCGTTTCCTCCTCCTTTTGAACTTACTCTCCGCTGTTGACGGCGCGCCAGCCTTCCCTCCCGTGATGCTGCGCTCCGCGGTGGTGACGTACTTCCGCTATTGCGCTGCTCACACTGCCGTCTGCTACGGTCAAGCTTTGTTGACACCTTGAATCATGCACTCCGCTCAAGGCTGAAAAAGCGAACGAAAAACCTGGCCGCATGTGTGCGGCGGCCTGGCCTTGCCCTTTCGCGGTGTACGTTTCTGTCTTATTTTACGGTGGCGGTAATTCCTGCCGGCGGCATGTGAAAGAGACATTTTAAACCGATACGGAACCCGTGCACAAAACGCTTCAATCATGTGACCAGTTCAACTTGGGCGACGTGTGGTGGAGAGCGGCAACGTTGGCAAAACATGCTCCGGCGCGGCTCTGAGCTTTCTAGCGCTGGAGCGAGCGCCATTTCTTTGACAATCTCAAACATCGCTTGCCTTGGCAACAAGGCACAAACCGCCCGAGAACTCAGTTACGGTTGCCTGATCCCGGTTCAGCTCGGGGCCCCTTCTCGCGACATGTGGGCACTGCAGGCGTACCACTCACTCCCATTGGGAAGTGTGAGATGCGTTTCGCATTACAGGAGGCGATGGTTTGTTTGTTGTGGACCCCTTTGTTTCGCGATGAAATGCGACGTTGTGCTTCTGCGAGTGGAGAGTGCTTCCCATGTTCTGGATTATCTTTCTCGAGCGACATACGACTCAACCTCGCATGGGGTATGTGCAGTGTGCGTGGCTAAAAGCCATCTCGGCTTGCGCGCCAGAGTTAAGTGACTTGCTGTTCGTCCCCGCGAACCGCGCGCGAGGTGAGTGCCGAATTTACGACGGGCAGGAGCAGGCAACCCATCGTCTGTCAATTGCGATTCAGACTTGCAACGCATGTTGTGACGTTGTGTTCGTACGAAACGCGTCTCTGGTTTGTTTTGAAGTTGAATAAAATGTATCCGTCAAACCCGGGAATTCGGCTCAGGGCGTTCTCAGCGATTGCACGAAAGAAGTGCCGCATTGCTTCAACGCTTTCCTTATGGAACGTACTCAGGTAAGCGAATATTCATGTCGTGTTATGGCCGTGTTGCAATCAATACGAACGGTTAAGCGTTTGTTTACACTTGTTTCGTTTGTCGTAAAATGTCCAATCACTTCGGCAATCCACTCCGCTGGCAGATCAGCCGGCGAGCCGTCGTTGAGCAGACGACTCATCTCTTTGCCGGAAGTGCGTGAAAAAGCCGCCCAATAGCAGGAAGTCTAGCTCATGACGAACATATGGGAATAGATGATGTAGACATGTGAAGATGGCGGCGTCCAAAAACACGAAGGGAAGGGTGAGAAAAAAGCGACAAACTTTGCAACAAAAGTGTGAGCTTTCCGCTGCGCGTAAAAGAGTAACACTTCGCACAGATGACGTTGACGACCCAAACTAACGAATACGCTACTTATTTTATTGTGCTCAAAAAGCCTTTCAGGACCACTTTAGGGGTCCTGCCGTTTGGTTTGGGCTCCGCCCCCGGCACTTTCCAGTGGATGATGGACACTGTTCTATCTCGACTGAAGTGGCAGACGTGCCTTGTATATTTGGACGACGTGGTAGTGTTTTCTAGAACGTTCGAAGAGCACCTGTGCATCTGAGAGCAACTTTTGAGTCCATCCGATCCACCCAACTGTCGTTGAAACCAGAGAAGTGACACTTTGGGTTCGAAAAGCTGAAGTTTTGGGGCCACCTGGTCAGCTTTCAAGGCGTCTGCCCGGACCCCGGATAGACGGCTGCTGTCGCCGCTTTCCTAACACCAAGCGACAGAAACGCCGTGCGCCATTTCTCGGCCTTTGCGCGTACTATAGCCGCTATAGCGTACTATATAACTTTTCCGACATAGCGGAGCCGTTAACTTGCCTAAAGAAGAATGACGTGCGGTTCAGGTGGGGCGCAAAAGAGTGTGCAGCGTTCGACGAACTGAAAAATAGGTTGCAGAGTCCACCTGTGCTCGGCCACGTTGACAACGATGCTGACACTAAAGTGCATACTGATGGCAGCAACATCGGTTTAGGTGCAGTATTTGTACAGTGCAGAGCGGGGTACAGTGTAGAGCTGGTGAAAAGCGGGTTATCGTTTATGAGAGCCGTACTCTGTCGCATGCCGAAGCAAACTTCTGTACAAACGAGAAGGAATACTTGGCTGCCGGGTGAGCCGTCACCATATTTCGGCCATGTCTCCATGGACGACATTTCAAGTTGGCTACTGACCATCACTCTCTGTGCTGGTTGGCCAACCTGAAAGACGCTTCTTGACGGCTCGCTCGCCGGAGTCTCGGGCTACAATAGTTCGACATCATTGTCGTCTACAAGTCCGGGCGTAAACCCAGTGACGCAGACTGCAGCTTTCTCGCCCCAGTCGATAAAATCTCTATCGAGTAAGACGAATATGGTGCCTTTCTTGTAGCCGTCACTCCTTCTCACCTTGCTCAAGACCACCGAAAAAAGCCAGAGCTTCGCCTAGTCATAGATTACCTCGAAGGATGTGCCTCTCAGCTACCCATATCTTTGTAATGTGGCCGTACATGATTTTTTCTGCGTTACAACATTCTGTACAAAAACACTTCGTTGCTACGGAAGCAACATACTTGCTTGTTCCAAAAAGAAAACTATGTGCAGAAATTCTGTGGGCCTTTTACAAAGAACCGTCTTCCGGACATCTTGGCTTCGCCCGTACCTTAGCTCGCATACGTCTACGGTATTAATGGCCAAAGCTTGCGGTTGATGTCAAGCAGTACGTACAAACTTGCCGAGACTGCCAGAGACAAAAAACTCGCCCGAAAATCCCGCCGGTCTACTCCAACCGCTTGACCCTTCGAACTGACCATTTCAGCAAATCCGTATGGATCTTCTGGTGCCTTTTCCTTCATCATCCTCCGGCAACAGGCGGATCGTCGTTGCTACAGACTACTTGAGGGTTTACTGTGAAACAAAGACGCTTCCCCAAAGCATGGCCACAGAAGTCGCCAAATTATTTATCGAGAACTTCTTCCTTCGTCACGGTGCCCCTACAGTAGTTATCACGGACCAGGGAGCTGCGTCCACAGCACAACTTCTTAAAAAAGTGTTACATCTCAGCTGCACGAGCCACAGGAGGACAACTGCCTACTACCCGCAGGCAAATGGACTCACGGAATGGCTAAACAAGATCATTGCCGATATGTTCTCTATGTACATTGACGTCAGCCACCGGAACCGGTATGCCATACTACCATATGTGACCTTCGTCTACAATACGGCGGTGCAGCAAACAACACGGCTTGCCCCGTTTCGCTTGGTGCATGGTGGAGACGTCCTGACAACGTTGGACTCCATGCTTCTACCTGACGAGTGCTCTGTCGTCCCTACAATCGCACAGCGTGCAGAGGCCACACGTCAGCTGGCCCGCCAGCGCATTTGATGTGAACAAGTAAAATGTCCGGAGGTATAATGCGTATCACAGAGTGGTTACATATCGACCAGGAGACCTCGTGTGGGTGTGGAGCCCTGTCAGCCGGAAGGGTTACTCCGAAAAATTGATGCGTCGCTACTTTGGACCCTTAAAGACTCTGCTCCAGACAAGCGACGTGAACTACGAAGTTCTTTCTGAAAGCACGGTACGCTTTCCTCGCACCACGTCACAGTCGTACGTCGTTCACGCAGCATGAATGAAGTCGTACTACACCCGGTCGACTGAATCCTGAATAGCTGTGTTGTGCGACTCTCAGGACCATAAATCTCAGGACCATAAACGATGCATCGGGACGATGAATTCACAGGGTAGTCTCTCTGTTTGGGTATGTATCTCTTTCAGAACATTGGGTGTGTGAAGAAGAGGCTAAGGTGCAACCGCGAAGCTGTGCTTGTGCGTAACAAATTCTTTATCTGTTTCTATGACCTACCATATCCTCTCATTTGCTTTCCGAGGTTCTCTTGACTGCCAACTCGTATTTCTGTGTTATTTTCAACAAGCGCCTCATTTCCTATTCTGATTCGCTACATGCATAGCGAGGGCCTCTGTTCTGGCAGTATTGATACCATAGGGATTTTAAGAGGGTTCAACGCTGGTCCACCACTCTCGACATGTCGTAGACACTCGAGTAACGGCCCGCGGGTTAAAAAGAAGGTCCCTTTCACCCCGAGATGTCGCAGTGGCGCTGGTTACCACCCCCAAGCACAGGAAAAACTACAGTGACATAAATACCCGAGAAAGTAGAGGGGCAAAATAGCCCCGCCATTAGCGTAGTGGTTATCGCACCAGACCGGTATTCTGTAGGTCGTGGGTTAGGATCCCACCTGGCGGGCATTTTTTCTCCCCTTTCTTTCCTTCTAAATTCTTTATCTGTTTCTATGGCCTACCATATCCCCCCTTTGCTTTCCGAGGTTTTCTTGACAGCCAACTTGTATTTCTGTGTTATAAATATATTGTTACAAGGCGAGGATGTGGAAGAGAAAAATGTATTAAAAGTATTTACACTATATACAGGAAGAAAGGCTGCGCTGCCGCTAACATTCAGAACGACCCACAAGAGACCTCGGCGTCTTCCTCCACCAAGAACCGTCGCTGGACGCATTGTTCTTGCTTGTGGACCAATTCCTCAGACCTACATCGTTCGTCATCTGCTAGTTTGCGCCATGGCATTACCCCCCGGCTGAACAAGCGCCGTCGCGGCGCTATGGCGAATCCAGGAGAGGCGGTTGGTACGGCTTCAGCCGAACTACGTGGACAATGTCCGCAGAAGGTGCACGAGTCGACAAGGGTGGAGAAACTGGGGAGATCTCATACGTGACATCGTTCACTTGATGTAGCACACGATACGGGCCACAGTACCGGGGCAGCAGTTTTTCAGAAAGCCCGACTTTGCGGGTAGGTGTCCAGAGAAGAACAAGGGATCCCGGTGTGAAGTGGGCCACGCGGTGTTTGCGATCATAAATCGTTCACTGGACAGCTTGCGAGGAATAAAGTCGGTGGCGGGCTATCTGCCGCGCATGATCAGCGCGGGCAATGGCTTCACTGGCGTACTCCGACCGCCGTAGCGGTAGGTCGCCCGAGGTGGGGATGAGTGTGTCCAATGGTAGAGTAGGATCACGGCCATAGAGAAGGTAGAATGGTGAATATCCTGCGGTATCATGCCGGGATGAATTATAAACGAAAGTCACATAAGGCAGCATGACGTCCGAGTCGCGATGGTCTGCAGAAATATAGCAAGAGAGCATATCTGTCAGGGTTCGATTGAGGCGTTCCGTGAGGCCGTTAGCTTGGGGATGATATGGTGTAGATAGGTTGTGCTTAGCAGAGCATGAGCGAAGAATATCCTGAATTACTTGGGAGAGGAACTAACGTCCGCGGTCAGTGAGCAACTGTCGAGGTGCGCCATGCTGGAGAATTATATCCCGAAGCAGAAAATCGGCTACATCCATCTGTAGCACAGCTGGTCGGCAATGCACGCGTGATGGCGTAGCGCGCGGCGTAATCGGTCGCGACAGCAATCCACTTGTTTACCGATAAAGACAAGGGAAAGAGGCCAAGCAGGTCTAGACCGACACGGAAGAAAGGTTCTGCTGGGATGTCAAGAGGCTGGAGCTGGCCCGCTGGAAGTGACGTTGGTGCTTTTCTGCGTTGGCACTGGTCGCAAGCCCTGACGTAGCGGCGTACGGAACGGTATAGGTCAGGCCAGAAGAAACGACGGCGGACTCAATCATAAGTGCGAGAGATGCCGAGGTGCCCAGCAATCGGCATGTCGTGAAGCTGCTGCAGCACATTGGAGTGTAGGTGCTGGGGAACAACGAGCAACAGCTCAGGACCATCGGGACGAACATTGCGACGGTATAGGATGTTGTCACGGAGCAGAAACATTGCCGTTGAAGTGTCGGGTGAGGCCGAGTTAAGGTTGTCTATAATAGATCGTAGTGCCGGGTCATGACGCTGCTCTTCCTTAATGCGAAGAAGGCCAGATGTAGTGCACAGAAAAGCTGCACCGTCATCTTCATTGTCGTAGGGTGGGTCGACAGGGTGGCGGGACAGGCCATCAGCGTCTTGATGCAAACGCCCAGATTTGTATTTTACATCAAATGTATACTCCTGGAGACGCAATGCCCACCGACCTAGCCGCTCTACGGGGTCCTTTAGCGAAGAGAGCCAGCACAGCGCGTGATGGTCTGTCACGACCGTAAACGGGCGGCCGTGCAGGTAAGGACGAAACTTGGTCACTGACCACACAAGAGCGAGACATTCTCTTTCCACGAAGCCAAGACATTCTCTCAGTGATTGAGTAGTTGCGCTCTGGGGTGGAAAGAAGGCGGCTGGCATAGGCGATAACACGCTCCAGTCCACCTTGTCGTTGCGCCAAGACCGCCCCGATACCGTAACCACTGGCATCCGTGCGGACTTTTGTGGGCACATGTGGAACAAAATGAGCCAGAAGTGGCGCATTGGTGAGCACGGAAACTAGGGTGGTAAAAGCGCGCCATTTGATCGGAGCCCCAGGAAAACGGAACGTTTTTCTTCAGCAGGCCGGTAAGGGAACGGGCAATGTGTGCAAAGTCCTTGATAAACAGGCGGAAGTAGGAACAGAGTCCCAAAAAGCTTCTGACGTCTTTTGTTGAGCGCGGTGTCGGGACGTTCTGTTGAGCGCGGTGTCGGGAACTTTATCCGGGTCGGGTTGAACTCCCCTGGCGTCAACGAGGTGGCCCAGGATTGCTATTTGTCTACGGCCGAAATGACATTTTGAGGAATTTAGCTGGAGACTCGCCCGTCGGAAAAGTGCCAGAATCTCAGAAAGGTGCTCGAGATGGGTGGTAAACGAAGGCGAAAAAGCGATAATATCGTCCAAGTAACAGAGGCACGTGGACCACTTAAAGACCTGGAGCAGTGAGTCCATCATGCGTTCAAATGTGGCTGGAGCGTTGCAGAGGCCAAAGGGCATCACTTTGAACTGATAAAGACCATCAGGTGTTATGAAGGCGGTCTTCTCACGGATCATTTCATCCACTGCAATTTGCCAATATCTCGACCGAAGGTCGATGGATGAAAAATACTTGGCTTCGTGGAGGCAGTCAAGGGCGTCATCGATCCGCGTCCTTCTTCGTGACGGCATTAAGGTGTCGATAGTCCACGCGAAACCGCCATGTGCCGTCTTTTTTCTTGACTAGAACCACTGGTGAAGCCCATGGGCTGCAGCAAGGCTCAATGATATTCTTCGCCAGCATCTTATCCACTTCTTGTAGGATTACTCGCCTCTCAGCGCGGGAAACTCTGTACCGGCGTTTGTGAATTGGGCTTGCGCTTCCTGTAATAATTCGATGCTTGACCGATGAAGTTTTACCTAAAGGGCGGTCTTTGAGATCGAAAATGTCCCAATAGGATGCTAGCAGTCGGCGGAGCTCAACGGACTGTGCAGGGAGGATATCGGGAGCCAACATCGTTGAGTATGGTTCGGTCGGGGAAGGGGCACAAGAAAAGTCATCGGCGGGATATTTTTGGGGATCGGCCGTTAAAACAGAAAGGTTGTATTCTCCTAAAGGGGACAGATGGCCAAGAGTGATTCCTTTGGGCAGCGATTGCACGGAAAAGCTGAAATTGAGAAACGGAAGAGATGCTCTGCTTGCTTGATTCTGACTGCTGTGTGTGGTAGTTTCACTCTGCGCTCCAGTGCAACGGGTGTGGTTGGCGATACTACGTAATCCCCATCCGGTACAGGGGAAGAGATGAACAGCGGGACATAAGTGAATGCTTGAGGCGGTAAACGAACATCGTCGAGACAGAACAGATGCTGCAAGTGTTCTTCGATGGTGACTGGTGGCAGTGGAAGGTCGAGGTGGACGAGGCCGAGAGAACAATCTATGAGCGCTGAGTGATCCGACAAAAAATCTTGGCCTAGAATAAGGTCATGGGTGCAGTGGTCTAAAACGGCGAACAAAACTGTTGTGTCATGGCCAGTGATGGTGACGCGCGCGGTGCACATACCGGCGACCGCTGGGGTACCTCCGTCAGCGACCCGCAGACACGAGGTGGCTGGGGTCAAAACTTTTCGCAGACGACACCGAAGCTTCGCACTCATGACCGATACTTGCGCCCCGGTGTCCATAAGCGCACTCACATTGACACCATCAACTTTCACGTCCAACAAGTTCTTTTCGGCTCGCAGTGTTATCAGAGGATTTTCAGGTCGGTCGGAAAATGCAGCGTCACCTCCGGGGGCTGCATCCTCTAGTTTTCCTGGGAGGGTCTCGAGTAGCTAGTCGGCGGGGTCGGCGGGGTCGGCGAGGCAAAGCGACGAGGAGAACGGGAGTGGCGACGCGGCGGCGATGGGGAACGACCAGACCAGCGATTGTCGGCGGAATGAGCGGTGTTCGGCTGCGGCTGACGGCGGGAGTAGAAGCGTCGAGGAGGGTCGTCAGGGTACTGGTAGAAGTTTTTCTGGCGGGGCGGAAATGGACGGCTCCGGCAGTACCGAGCCACATGGCCTACCCGTCTGCAGTTGAAACAGATCGGCCCGTCGTCAGGAGTCCGCCATTCATCAGCGAGGAGGCTCTTGAAACGTGGCGGCATATTGTCGCACCGAGAAGGGCTGATGGGTGAACCATAAGGAGCGCATGGGTGACTCACGGAGCAAATTGGCTGCACTCCTAGGTTCAGCAGCTCTTCGCGCACAACTGCCTGTATGAGAGGTACAGGGACAGCGGAAGAGTTCTGGGCGTCGTGCGGGAAGCAAGTTGGGGCAATGGCCTCAATCCCGCAACGTACAATTCTTGTGATATTATCTGGAGTTGGTGCCATCCCTGTGGAAGTGCGCTGACCTGCGGGCGGCGGGAGGTTATCTTCGCAGGAAGAGGTCGCAGCCGTGTTAGGGAGCCGGGTGAATTTTTGAGCGATTTGGAGGCTTTTCGCCAGCTCAAAGAGACGACATTCGGCGATAAGGGTGTCAACTTTGTCGCAGTTCTTGAAAACTAGAAGGTTAAAAGCATCGTCGGCTATGCCTTTTAGCACGTGGCCCACTTTTTCTTCCTCGGACATCTCACGGTCGACTTTGTAGCAAAGGGAAAGCATGCTCTGAATGTAAGTAACGTACGATTCACTGGGGCTTTGGACGCGGGAGGCAAGGTCATTTTTGGCTTCCAGCTGCCGACTCTCGGACTGTCCGAACAGAGCCTTCAGCTCTTCTTTAGAAGCGTCCCAACTGGTGAGGCGGGCATCGTTTGTGTCAAACCAATCCTTGGCCGTACCTTTAAGGTAGAGGTCCAGGTTGGCGAGCATGAATGTGGGGTCCCAGCGGTTGTGGCGACTGACACGCTCGTACATAAGGATCCAGTCTTCTACGTCGACGTCATCCATGCCGCTGAATTCACCGGGTTCGCGCGGGTGGGTAAGGATGATGGTCTGGCCTGTAGCGGCCTGGCTAGGCTCAGTCATGGTGAGGGTTGTCCCCAAGTGCTCTTTGCGAAAGGAAGTGTGCCGGACGTGGCGTCCGCTACGCAGCTCCGTCTTCACAGAAGGCCAGCACCTCCACCACAAGATGTTACGAATCGAAGATGCGGAAGAGAACAATGTATTTAAAGTATTTACAATATATACAGGACGAAAGGCTGGGCTGCCGCTAACCTTCAGAACGACCCACGAGAGACCTCGTCGTCTTCCTCTACCAACAACCGCCGCTGGACGCATTGTTCTTGCTTGTGGACCAATCCCTGAGAACTACATCGTTCGTCATCTGCTAGTTTGCACCGTGCAATATATATATATATATATATGTATATTGTCAGGCCGATGGTAGGCGAAGGCAGACCAGTACGCGCAAACCGCTTTATTCGCAGGCCGAACTGCCAGCCGGCAAGATGGCGACCGAACCAGGTTACCGATGATGATTGTTCGAGAAGGTAGAAGAATCGGTGATGATGAGTATATACAGAGATAAAGAAGCCGTAGCCGCAACCGGGCGCCAGTGATGATTGCATTTCACTGGGGCATTGCAATCAGCGCTCCGAACTTCCACAAACGAGGCTACCACTGGTCTCACACTATTTTCCCCCGCGGGGCGGGAGCGGCCGCCTGGTCGCGTTTTACTGCGGATTACGCCGGTCGAAAGCCTTGAGGCGGGAAACGTGGAAATCTCCGTGCCACGATGTCGGCGGTCCGAACTTCCACAAACGGGGGTGACGCGATAGTTCACCTGAGAGTTAGCCTTAAGAACCTTGTAGGGACCAAGGAACCGGTGTAGGAATTTTTCGCAGAGGCCTGGAGAGCGAACCGGTGTCCAGACCAAGACTTCGTCACCAGGTCGGAAAGAAACGGACCGGCGAACAGCGTCGTAGCGTTCTTTGCGGTCTTGTTGGCTTGCTTCTGTGCGCATGCGAGCCAGTCGCCGACAGTGATTGATCCGAGACACGAATTGTTCCGGGAACGATGCAGAAGCGGACACAGGAGCGGTAAAGAAACAGGTATCAAGCACGTGCGATGGATGGTGGCCGTAGACAAGGTAGAAAGGCGCGTGCCCTGTAGTGCTTTGAACTGCCGTGTTATAGGCAAAGGTGACTGAAGGTAATATAGTGCCCCAATTTCGGTGGTCAGGGCGTATGTACATTAATATCATGTCAGAGAGCGTGCGGTGAAAACGTTCGGTGAGCCCGTTCGTTTGTGGATGGTAGCTTGATGTCATTTTGTGGGAGGTATTAGAGGCACGAAGCACTTCGGGAAGGATATCAGATAGAAACATCTTGCCGCCGTCACTTAACAGTACGCGAGGGGCTCCATGTCGTAGCAGTATGTGTCGCAAAAAGAAGGAAGCGACGTCACCAGCGCTAGCCGAGGGAAGCGGCGCTGTCTCCGCGTAGCGAGTCAAGTGATCAATGGCCGTGGCGATCCAGCGGTGACCAGTGGATGTCGTCGGTAAGGGCCCATACAAATCAATACCGACCACTTCAAACGGCGTAGTCGGACACAGAACAGGCTGGAGGAGACGGAAGGGGGTGCTGTAGAGCGTTTTCGGTGCTGACAGGGTGAACAAGATGCGACGTATTTCACCACACTGGACGAGAGTCCTGGCCAAAAGAAGCGACTTCGAATGCGGTCGTATGTCTTTTGAAAGCCAAGGTGGCCGGCGGTGGCGTCGTCATGAAAAGCTTGCAAGAAGCGACTCCGGAGAGAACGAGGCACAACTGGGACCCATGTGGTGCCATTTGGGTGGTGGATTCTGCGATACAGTGCACCGTCTATGAGCTGGAACTGCCGCAGTTGGCGGCGTAGGCGGCTATTCGGTGGACGTGTCGAACCAGCGAGTTGATCCATTATTTTCCGGCAGTAACTGTCTACTTGTTGATGATCGACCAAGTCGCGGCGGTTGTCAGCCGGTGCATAGTCGACAGGTGCAACTGATGATGGCGGTGCATGAGAAAGTGACGCCATGTCGTTTGAAGACGGCATCAGCGGGCACCGCGAGAGTGCGTCTGCGTCTACATGCATGAGTCCGGACTTGTAGGTAACCGTAAAGTCGTACTCTTGCAATCGCTGAATCCAACGTCCCAGGCGTCCCGACAAGTTTTTCAATGAAGACAGCCAGCACAGAGCGTGATGGTCTGTGACGACAGTGAAATGTCGGCCGTAGAGATATGGCCGAAACTTTTGCACAGACCACACAACGGCCAGAAACTCCTGTTCCGTTATCGTATAATTCTTCTCCGCTCGTGTTAGAGAGCGGCTGGCGTAAGAAACAACCCTCTCACGGTGGTGAACATCGCGCTGCAACAGAACAGCGCCAAGGCCATGCCCACTATCGTCGGTGTGGAGGATCGCCGGTCTCGAGTCATCGAAGTGGCATAATACAGGTGCGGAAGTAAGCGCTTGCTTGAAGTATTGGAAGGCCTTTTCGCAGCCATCACTCCAGTCGAATGGGGTATCAGAATTTAATAGCTGGTTTAGAGGTGCAGCGAGAGAAGCAAAATTGCGGACAAAACGGCGAAAATAGGACGCCAGGCCGAGAAAACTACGCAGCGCTTTTTGTTGCTGAGGTCGAGGAAAATTGGCTAGAGCAGAAATTTTGTCTGGGTCGGGGCGAGTCATCTTTACTGACGACGTGACCAAGAGCCTTTCTCGATTTGGTAGCAAAACGACATTTTTTGGTGTTCAGAGTCAGACCAGCCTTTGCCATTCAAGTCAACACCTCGTCCAGACGCTGCAGATGTTCCGCAAAACTTGACGAAAAGATGACGATGTCGTCAAGGTAACATAGGCAGGTTTTCAATTTAAGGCCGCGAAGGACCGTATCTATCATGCGCTCAAATGTGGCTGGGACGTTGCATGAGCCAAAAGGCATTACGTTAAATTCGTACAAGCCGTCTGGAGTCGCAAATGCCGTTTTCTCTTTGTCAGACTCGCGCATGGGGATCTGCCAGTAGCCAGATCGCAGGTACAGACTAGAGAAGTATTCAGCCCCTTGTAGACGGTCCAGCGCGTCATCTATGCGCGGCATCGGATATACATCCTTCCGGGTAATCCTATTCAAAGCCCGATAGTCCACGCAAATACGTACGGAACCGTCTTTTTTCTCACCAGAACAACAGGAGAAGACCACGCGCTCGAGGAAGGTCGAATAACGTTTCGTTGAAGCATGTCCGCGATGTTTTCTTCGATGACTTTCCGTTCCGACGACGACACACGGTACGGGCGACGGCGAACAATGTGAGTCCCATCTGTCTTAATATGATGCTCTGCCACAGACGTCTGTCCAAGTTTGGCGGAAATGCAGTCAAATGAATTTTTGTGTTTTTCGAGCAGCTCAAGTAGGAGTCTCGTTTCGAGCGTCGTGAGGTCTTCGCTAATCGTGGCTGCCAGGGTGGGACGTGAGGGGCTGGAATCTGAAGACAGGGGAACGGAAGACACAGAGCAGAGTGGAAGCAGAGACAGACTGTCATCAGCCACAACGGAAGCGAGCGTGGTGCCTTCAGGGAGGAGTATCGTCTCAGAAGTGGAATTTGTAGTGACGAGCGGCGCAGACCCACGTGCAAAACGGACAAAGCAGGTCGCGATAATGATTCCTTGGGGAATAAAACGCGCAGACGGAACGATTAACGCATCACCATCACGAATTTGGGTTGAGTGAACTGAAAGGATTGTATCGTGGCCCGGGTATAAAACGTAATCGGCACTTGCTGTCAAATTGAGTTGTGGCTTTTCTTCCAGAATGTTGGTGTCCTCTGTATCTGCGAGTTCAATTTGCGGTTGCTGGCACGAAATGACGGCGGATGCGGATGACAAAAAGTCCCAGCCCAAGATAAGGTGATGCGCACACGGGGACAACACTGCACACTGAACGTGATGACGAAGTTGACCGACTGAAATTCGTACCGTGCACTGTCCGGATGGCTTGATCGTGCTGCTATTGGCGCCATGCAAAGAAGGTCCACTGTAGGGTGTTCGGACCTTGCGTAGTCGTGCACACAATTCCATTCTTATCACCGAAATACTGGCACCAGTGTCGATAAGGGCATCTACACAAACACCTTCAACCAAAACTGACAACATGTTCGATGGACGCTCCGGAGGCATTGTAAGTTTCCCACGTGATGCAGTTTCCCCTCCCGATACTGCATTAACTAGTTTTCCGAGTGCTGGTGGGTGACGTAGGTCGCAGGCCGAAAGGGGTGAGAGCGCCCGACGGCCTGGGGATGGTGAGCGGCGTCGCGTCTCGCGTGGCCTACGAGGAAGGTCGGTTGGTGGCTCGGGTGGCGATGGTGAACGGCGTGAGAAAGACGGCTGCGTACGCTGCACGTAGTCGAAGTAATTCGGGCGTACATAATCGCCTTCGTAGGCTGCGTAGCCGCGTCGTTCGTCACGTTGGCGCCTTCGACAAAATCGGGAGATGTGGCCCCGGATGCCACAATAATAGCATACTGGCCGGCCAACGTTGGGGTCGTGGTGTGGCGGGAAATAAGTCGGCGTGGTTTGCAACCGAGGCATGGCGGCCACATAGCCGGGCGGGGCCTTTGTCGTAATGGGAGTGAGCGGTAGAGGATGCCGACCAGCCACATCCGAGTAAGATGACGTTGCCACAGATACAGGATGGGTGGGAGACGGAAGTGCGGGCCTAGCCGCGAGCTCCTCCTTAACGATATCCCGTAGGCCAGGCACAGAAGGAGCTTCGCGAACACAGTGTGTGCACTGGGAAATATTGGCGTGCATCTCCTAGCGAATTATAGAGCGTATCAACGCACGCAGGTCTTCATTTCCCAGATGGTGGGTAGGAGCCGTGTCTTGACGAAGGCGGATGGACTGCAGTTCGTAGAGACGCTTACAAGTGGAGATCACGTCCGAGACGGTTGTGGGGTTCTGCGTTACCAATGTGGTGAACGCGAACTCGCCGATTCCTTTCAGAACGTGGCGTACACGGTCAGCTTCCGGCATGTTATTGTCGGCGCGACGACACAGCGCCAGAACGTCCTCGATGTATGAGGTGTACGTTTCATGCGCATGTTGCACACGGGTCTCGAGTTTTTTTAAGTGCGAATGCACTTCTTAAGCGACCCTGAACCTGCGTCCACCGGCGATGTCCGCGCACGTGGAGATGGGCGCGCGCAGCCTGGCCGCTGACATGGCACATACCCACGTGGGGGATTGGCCAGGAATCTCCTCGTCTTCCTTGGCAACGGGTGGAGATGGGCACGCGCTGCCTGGCCGCTGACATGGCACATACCAACGTGGGGGATTGGCCGAGAATCGGGCGTGAGAAGGGCTATAATGCACCTGCTTAAAGGAGTACTGACACGAAATTTCAAAGCTGAGATCCGCTCTAGCAATCAAGTACAACGACAACACAAATAAGTGTCTGTGAATAAATGCATCTTTCATTCTTTGTAGTTGTGTGTGATCTCTCTTTCGCGAACATTACCGAACCGCGCAAATTCAACTCGTGCATTCGCACTTTCACATTCTTCCCCTCGGGGAAATGCGGGGAATTTTTTTGGCGCTGTCGCTCCGAGCTTTAGAAGAGCCGAAAATCCGGTGGAAATGAGCAACGAAATCGGCCCAGTCGGTGATGGTATGCCGGTTATTTAGATACCACGTCTCGGCAACCTTAATCACGGAGAACGAAACATTTTGCCGCTTGAGGTTATTGTCCCAGCGGTTGAATCCGCTCACCCTGTCGTAGTATTTCAGCCACTCGTCGCCATAGCTATAATTGGGTCAGCAGCTTTAATCGGTGGGATGACGCATTCAAGCTCCGAATTGTCTCCTTCTCCCTGCACGAGGCGGCCAAGACGTGGTTCCGTAACAACGAACACACTATCACAGACTGGACCGGCTTTACTAAGGAGCTACGGAAAATTTTCGGTACGCCGTCCATTCGCGCAGAAGTAGCCAGACAAAAGCTTGCCTCACGCATTCAATGCCCTGATGAGACATTCGCCTCATACATTGAGGACTTCGTCGCTCTTTGTCGCCAAGTGGATGAAACCATGCCAGAGGCTGACCAGGTGCGTCATATATTGAAAGGCATCGCGCCGTTTGCCTTTAACGCTCTGGCGGTGGAAAATCCTGCAAGCGTTTTCGATGTCCGCAAGACTTGTCAATGGCTGGACCAACTACAGTCCATTCGCCTTCGCCAGGAGGCTTGGGCCTCTCATCAATATGGGGACTCCAACCTGCGCAGTCTCATTCGCGCGATCATTCGCGAAGAACTGCAGCACCACGACTCGCCTTGCTCGTCGCGTGACCATTGTCACACCAATGCGCCTGAGCTCCGAGATATTGTCAGAGAGGAGCTAACATCCAATACGGGATATACACCCGCACGTCCTCCTCTTGCCACCGTTTGCACGCAGTCCTACTCGCCCACGAGTCCTCCCCTGGCCACCGTCTACGCGCCGTCCTACTCCGCGATTGCGGCCAAACCGCCCTTGCAGGTTGAGCCACCGTCGCCGCAGGCCCATGTGACAGCGATTGCCACAGCACCTGCTTCTCCGCATTATTACACCTCCATGCGACCGAGCCGTCAACGGTTTCCTGCAGATGGCCCAGTGTGCTACTATTGTGGAATCAGGGGCCACATTTCTCGTTTCTGTCGTCGACGTCAGCAAGACGAGCGAAGAGGCTATGCCCCGTTCGAACGTGACTATTCCCGGTTTCCCTACGGCTATCGGCGTATCGAATACGTTTCCCCTCCGCGCCGTCCTTCTTCGCCTCCAGGGCCTCTCGAGCCTCCGAGTCATCGTGCTGCACGCCGCCGTTCGCCTTCGCCGTACCGTCGTTCCTTATCGCCTCTCCGTCCTGCCACCCACGCTACTAACACCCACCAGGAAAACTAGCTTCTGCAGTTTTTGGAGGGAAAACTGCGCTAGTGCGAACAACGACAACTCCTCCAGAAAGACCCTCGAATACTGTCAGAGTCGAAGTAAAAGGTGTAAAGGTTGATGCACTTGTTGACACAGGAGCCAGTATTTCAGTCATTGATGGTAATTTTTGTTCGGAGCTACGCAAAGTGAAAACCCCGTACACTGGCCCCTCCCTATGTAATGCGAATCAAGGAGCAATCGAATCTACCAGATATTGTACAGTGCGTGTTTTTATAGATGGAATTCGGCATCACATACAGTGTGCGGTGTTGCCGCATTGCGCCCATCATCTCATTTTAGGGTGGGACTTACTCTCGTCTGCATCCGCCGTAATATCTTGTCACCACCCCGACATCGAACTGACGGAAACAGACGATTAAAGTGTTCCTGACGCGCCGCAGCAGCGCTTAGTGGCCAGCGCGGATTACGTCCTCGACCCCTGCTGTGAGAAAGTCATCTCCATTAGTTCGGATCAATTTTGTGATGGTGACGTCCTCATCGTTCCCACTCCTCGCTTTCTGGCCAAAGTTCTGGTGATCGCAACGAGTCTCGTGCGATTTTCACATGGAGGTGCCGATATAATCGCATTTAACACCAATCGTGAGCCCATGCTCCTACGCAAGCGCACTACAATTGCTAGTGTTGCTGACTCAGAGGCCACCTGTATTTTCCCGCTCTGTGCAATGTCATCCCCTGCTCATCTGAATTCCGGCTCTCCTGGCTGTGATCTGACCGCAACGATGGGTTCTCACCTCTCCCCGGCTGAGACCGAAGCGTTAATGGTGCTTCTGACCAAACACAAATCTTTATTTGACGCTAACTGCACCAAACTCGGTCAGACGTCGGTGGCAACGCATCGCATCGAAACCGATGGGTCTCGCATTATTCACCGCCGTCCTTACCGTGTGTCCTCCTCAGAAAGGAAAATTATCAGCGACAACGTCACCGATATGCTTCAGCGGAACATCATTCGGCCGTCAACCAGTCCGTGGTCATCTCCGGTTGTTCTCGTCCAGAAAAAGGACGGATCAGTGCGATTTTGCGTTGATTATCGCGCACTGAACAAGATTACACGAAAATATGTCTACCCGATGCCACGAATTGATGACGCCCTAGATTGTTTACAAGGAGCGGAATATTTTTCAAGTCTTGATCTGCGCTCGGGGTATTGGCAGATCCCCATGCACGAGGCCGATAAAGAGAAGACCGCGTTCGCCACCCCAGACGGGCTGTATGAGTTTAATGTTTTGCCATTCGGGCTTTGCAACGCCCCTGCAACATTCGAGCGGATGATCGATACAGTTCTTCGGGGTCTCAAATGAAAATCGTGCTATTGTTGTCTCGATGATATCGTTGTCTTTTCTTCGAGTTTCCGTGAACACCTGAAGCGACTAGACGAAGTCCTCACCTGTCTTGCGAATGCGGGCCTGCAACTTAATACTAAGAAGTGCCGCTTTGCTAGTCGAAGCATTAAAGTTTTGGGACACGTCGTGAGCAAGGACGGAATTCGCCTAGACCCTGAGAAGATTGCCGCTGTCCTCAACTTTCCAAAGCCATTGCATCAAAAGAATCTGCGTCGCTTCCTGGGTCTGGCTTCGTATTTCCGTCGCTTTGTCCAAAATTTCGCTACCCTGGCTTCCCCCCTCAACAAGCTCATGCACTCAGGAACACCCTTTGTGTGGTCTGAAGAATGTGAAGACGCATTTCAAGCGTTGAAAAAAGCCCTTACTTCCGGTCCAGTACTGTGCCACTTTGACGAGTCCCGACCGGTCCTTCTCCACACGGACGCCAGTGGACATGGCTTAGGTGCTGTTCTCTTGCAGACGGATGACCAACACAGAGAAAGGGTTGTTTCCTACGCCAGCCGCTCTCTCAGTCACGCCAAGAAAAATTACCCGATTACCGAGCAGGAGTGTCTCGCTGTTGTTTGGGCGGTTCAGAAATTCCGCCCATACCTCTACGGGCGTCACTTCACGGTGGTAACAGACCATCATGCTCTCTGCTGGTTGCAGTCACAGAATAATCTGACCGGACGCCTCGGCCGTTGGATAATTCGACTACAAGAATACGACTTTAGCGTAATTTACAAATCCGGCAAGAAGCACCTTGATGCAGATGCCCTTTCCCGATGTCCGCTAGATCCTCCTGACGTTCCTCCTTCGACTACCTCACGTAGCGCACTACGTACCATCGCTCCTGTCGTCGACACCCCAACTGACGATATCTCAAATTTGGCGACCCTTCAACAATCAGATTGTTACTGCCGTGGAATTATAGAGCAGCTCATCGGCTCCAAAACACCCGTGAACAGCCGCTATCGCCGTCAACTTCAACAATTTCGGCTTTTCGGCGGAGTGCTTCACCGTTCCATTCACCATCCCTCAGGGTACCGTTGGGTTCCTGTTGCACCGCGCTCTCTCCGCCCAAAGATACTTCAAGCCTTGCACGATGATGCAACAGCTGGGCATTTAGGTTTCCATAAGACATACGATCGTGTTCGCAGCCGATTTTTTTGGCCTGGTCTTGCCATTTGTGTCGCCCGCTACATTGCGTCGTGCGTCTCGTGCCAGCAGCGCAAGTGCCCGACGTCCGCTCCTGCAGGACTCCTACAGCCATTGCCTTGCCCGTCGGCACCATTCGAAACTGTGGGAATCGACCTTTACGGCCCTTTACCTACCACGACTGCCGGATATCACTGGGTGGTGACGGCCGTTGACCACCGCACAAGGTACGCGGAGACAGCTCCCCTTCGTTCCGGTTGTGCTGCTGAGGTAGCCGACTTCTTGCGCGCAATTATCTTGCGCCATGGTGCCCCTAGAGTCCTCTTGAGTGATCGCGGCCGGACTTTCCTGTCTAACATTGTTAAAGAAGTTCATCGTTCCTCCAACACAGTGCACAAAACCACGTTAGCCTACCATCCGCAAACAAATGAACTAACCGAACGCTTCCACCGTACTCTAGCCGATATGATTTCTATGTATATCCGGCCCGACCACACAAACTGGGACGCAATTCTTCCGTTTGTTACATTCGCTTAGAACAGCGCTGTTTAGAAGACCACTGGTTATTCGCCATTTTCCCTCGTTTTTGGCCGCCAACCATCTTTTCTTCTCGACACCACCTTCTTTTCTGCTCCCGTACCTACGTCAAGTCCGTTATCCGAGCAGTTTATCTCTCGTCTCGACCACTGCCGTCGCCTTGCTCGCTTGAACACGGAAGCCTGCCAGCACGACCGCAAACTTCGCTATGACGCCACGCATCGTGCCGTACAGTTCCACCCTGGCGATAAGGTCCTCCTTTGGACGCCCATTCGCCAGCCCGGACTCTGTGAAAAATTCCTAAATCAATTTCTTGGCCCTTACACCATCCTGGAGGAAACCTCCCCTGTTAATTATGGCGTCGCGCCTTGTTCTCCCCCTACGGCCCGCCGCTACAGGGGCACGGAGATCGTTCAAGTATCTAGACTGAAACCGTTCACGCCTCGCACTTCGTGAAAAACTGCTCCCAGGTGGTCGCTTTCACGGAGGGGGGGCGGAGTGTGAGCATTTGTGTGTAAGCTACGATAGTGCTCGCTTCAAGGACACATGGAAGGTGCCTGCTACTTTCGTGTCCAATCCACCTTGCACTCCGTCTGCTTCTCAAGACCATTATCATCACCATGTCGCACCTCATCTGTTTCTCATACCCATCCACATCATCATTCCTCGGGCTGGTATTCTCGGTTGCCTCTCGGAATAAACGCGCCGTCCCGACTGACTCTGCGACGTCTCTTCTGGGTGACGGCTGCCTTTGACGTCTCCCTCGATATATATATATATATATATATATATATATATATATATATATATATATATATATATATATATATATATTGTCACTGGCTCCGTCCCTTGGCTCCTTACTATAAACGGTGCCACTGTCCAACCCCCGCTCTGCGGGTATGCGCCCTGTGGGGGAAGTAAACGCATAGGCTAGAGAAGAAGACGCTCGCTGATGTTGGTGTGCGTGCAGTACCTGGGACATCGCGGCTGCCTTGTCTGCCTTTATAATCCCGTATATTTTTGGTAATTACAATATCTGAATACATCCCCTTCGTTGCCACGTCACATGTTGTGGTTGAGGTGCTCCTTCTCGTCTCTGTACCGCTCGCCGGGCCCTTTTTGAGAAAATACGGAGCTTCGAAGCGGGCGTCATGTCACAGCTGCATGATGCCACCCCCCGGCGAGCCTGGATCTACTCCGCCGATAGTCATCGTGTCTCACCCCCGTGATCCCGGTGATTTTGCTTGCATTGGTAATGTCGACGCGGATGTATGACTCCGCATGTATGAACGCGTCAGTGCTCACAACCGCTGGGACGCACAATCATGCTGCGAATGCTGCCTACCATCTCAAGAAGACGGCCGAGACTTGGTTCCTTAACAACGAAGCGAGGCTCACAAGCCTTCAAAAAGGAGTTCCTGGATTCGTTCAGTGACTCCGTTGTCCGTCAACTAGCCGCAAAGAACGATCTTTCTTCACGCACGCAATCATGTACTGAGTCCTATGTCGCCTACATCCAGGACGTGTTGCCTCTTTGCGCCAAAGTGGATCCCAAGATGTCGGAGTCCGACAAGATCGGGCATGTCCTAAGGGCATAGCCGATGATGCCTTCAATCTGCTCATGTGTAAAGAGTGTGACACAATTGACTCTGTACTGAAGGAATGTCGCCGATTTGAGCAGGCAAAATGCCGCCGCATAGCGCACCAGCTCACGCGGCTGCCTCACACCACCGCAACCTCATTGTGTGCGGATCTGACAGCGCCTCCAAGTTTACAGACGGCACCTGGCCCGATTTCACATTCGGACACTTTGACCAAGATCGTGTGCAGCGAAATCGAGGCCATGGCTCCGGCTCCTGTACACCGTCATGGGCACGAACATACCCTGCACGCTATATCACTTATACAGACCGTTGTCCGTGAGAAAGCCGCCAACCTTGACATCCACCCTGTGTTCGTTATGGCTTGTCCAGACGTCCGCCAGAACCTTACCCTTATATTTGTCAGGAATAGCTTCCCACGGCGTTATGGCGCACCACCTCATTACCGCCGTCGGAACACTGCAGGATAGAGAACTTCTAACGACCGGCCCATCTGCTTCGAGTGCTCTCGCGTTGGTCACGTCGCCCGCTATTGCCGACAACGTTGGACGTCCCCTGCACACTCCCGGTTTTCGCCTACCACCTATTCTTCCGACGATCGGCCTACCCACTTCCCCCGTGGTACTCAACCCCAGTATGTTCCCGACAGCTCCCGCTCCCACGGCAACCGCCCTGGCCGCTCCTCGTCCCCCAAACGTCGCCAATCTCGTTCGCCGCAGCGTCGCCACCCTTTGCCGCCGACTTCTTACGCACGCACCTCCCTAGGAAACTAGTCAATGCAGCTCCTGGAGGTGATGCTGCATGTCCGACCCGGCCTGAAAATCTTCTGTTTAAAAGATGACGAGACGCAATTGGCTTGACGTTGATGTTGACGGCGTACGTGTGAGCGCTCTAATTGATACCGGTGCCAGTATCTCCGTAATGAGCTCCAACTTTCGCTGCCGCTATCGTACTCACACCTGCCCCATCTCCTGTCGTAAGGGTAGCCGACGGCCGTACGCCCACGGTCGAAGGACTCTGTGTGCACTGCTCGGGTTGGTGTTGGTGACAATCACATTCCTGTAGTGTTCACCGTATTTGATGCATGCCCCAACGACATCATTATCGGGCTCGACTTTCTAACCGACAACGCCGCGCTTATTGACTGTACCACGGGTATTATTCCTCTGGAACTGCAGACCGGTCCTGTCGGCGACACTAAGCTCCCCAACCGCCTCTGCTCCACAGGACATGTGCGCTTGCTTCGTGACACAATGTCCTACGTCCCTTTGTCACCATGTCCGCCGGTTCCGGACGGCGACTACGTCATTTCCCCTAATACCGACGTCCTCCTCCGACACCAAGTGGCTCTTCCTTACACTGTCGTCACCCTCGCCAATATGCAAATCAGCCTGCCTTTCTTCAATTTTGGTTCTTTGCCCCAAGTTCTCCCCGAGCGAATGTGGCTGGCCATGCTTTTTCCCCTGGACGAATGCCAAATTTCCGCCGTGTCCACTGACTACCTGCATGGTTACGCCGAATGATTCCAAGAAACGTAGGCCCACCCCTGGTTACATCGCAAAAATGATAGCGTCGGACCTTCGTTCGTCGCAAGCTCGCGAGTTACATCGCCTGCTTTCATCGTACAGAAACGTTTTTGATTTGGACGATCGCCCTTTGGGACAGACATCGACGATAACCCACTGCATCAACACCGCGGATGCGAGCCCCATCCATCGGCGACCAAACCGGGTCTCGCACGCGAACGCAAAATCATTCAAGATGAAGTCGATAAAATGCTGAAAAGAATGTAATTGAGCCTTCTTCCAGTACATGGGCGTCAAAGGTCGTTTTCGTGAAAAAGAAGGATGGGTCCTGGCGCTTCTGCATAGATTACCGCCACTTGAACAAAGTCAACAAAAAGGACGTTTATCCGCTTTCTCGGATTTATGACGCCCTCGATTGCCTCCATGGTGCATCGAACTTTTCTTCTATTGACTTTCGGTCTGAGTATTGGCAAAATGCTGTTGATACCCAGGACCGCGAAAAGACCGCATTTGTGACCCCTGACGGGCTGTACCAATTCAAGGTGATGCCCTTTGGGTTATGCAACGCGCCGGCTACCTTAGAAAGAATGATCGACTTCCTCTTACGTGACTTCAAGTGGTTGACCTGTATCTGCTACTTGGACGACGTCATCGTTTTTTCCCCGACGTTTGAAACTCATCTCCATCGTCTTGCAGACATCTTAGATGTTTTCCGCCACCCCGGTGTCCAGCTCTATTCATCAAAATGCGGTTTTGGTGGCCGGCAACTCAAGATCCTCGGCCACGTAGCCGATGCTGCTGGTGTCCAACCTGATACCGCAAGGTACGCGCCATCCAAGAATTTCCAATCCCGCGTTCGGCAAAGGATATTCGCAGCTTTGTGGGACTATGCTCCTGCTTTCGTCGTTTTATCGAGAATTTTGCTAAGATCGCCTGGCCATTTACAGATCTCCTTAAGGCGATACCTCATTCTCCTGGGGCACCGCGCAAAGCGAAGCGTTTGCGCTCTCGTTGACCGCCTGACTCATTGCCCAGTTTTGGCTCATTTTGACCCATTGGCTCCCACAGAAGTACGCACGGACGCGAGTGGCCACGGGATAGGGGCAGTATTGGTTCAGAAACAGACTGGTCACGACCGGGTGATAGCCTACGCCAGCCGACTTCTGTCCCCTGCTGAACGTAACTTTTCCATCACGGAACGTGAATGTCTCGCACTCGTCTGGGCAGTCAGCAAGTTCCGCCCATATTTGTACGGCAAATCTGTGGCGGTCATTACCGACCATCATGCCCTATAATGGCTTTTTTCGCTAAAAGATACATCGGGACGACTCGGCCGCTGGGCGTCAAGACTCCAGGAGCATGACTATACGGTGGTCTACAGGTCTGGTCGCATGCACCGGGACGCGGACTGCTTGTCTCGTCATCCTGTTGATCCGCCTGATCAAGCGTGGAATGATGATGACCCTGCGTATTTGCCCTGTCCGACTTGCACAACATAGCCGCTCACCAACGACGCGACCCATCGCTTCGGCAGGTTATAGACCGTCTTAGCTCAGAGCCCTCCGACCCATCTCTGCACGCGTTTACACTGCGTAATGGCGTCCTGTTCCGGCGCAACTTCCAGCCGGATGGCCCTGACGCCCTTCTCGCCGTACCTCAGCATCTCCGTCCCAACATACTCCACCAGCTTCATTCCGTGCCGACTGCTGGCCATCTGGGCGTCACTCAGACCTACGACCGTGTGCGGCGACGCTTTTACTGGCCCGGCCTTTACCGGTCTGTGCGAAGGTACGTCACGGCTTGTGACGTTTGCGAACGCCGCAAGACGCCTCGGTCACTTCCAGCAGGCACTCTGCAACCAATTGATGTTCCGCCTGAACCATTTTTCCGGGTTGGATTAGACCTTCTCGGTCCTTTCCCCTTATCCCGCTCTGGTAACAGGTGGATCGCCGTTGCCAACGATTACACCACGCGGGACGCCATCACCCGTGCCCTTCCTACCAGCTGTGCCACGGACGTCGCCGATTTTCTACTACACGCCGTCATTCTGCATCACGGTGCACCTCGTCAGCTGCTCACGGACAGTGGTCGGTGTTTCTTATCTCAGTTTGTCGACGACCTTCTTCGGTCCTGCGGCATTAAGCACAACCTCACCACGGCCTATCATCCGCAGACCAATGGGCTGGCTGAACGATTTTACAAGACGCTCACAGATATGCTCGCTATGTAGGTGTCCACCGACCACCGTGACTGGGACCTTCCTCTCCCTTACGTTACTTTCGCCTACAATTCGTCACGCCTCGACACTTCCGGCTTCTCTCCTTTCTTCCTCATTTACGGCCGTGACCCTGCCCTGCCATTGGACACCATGTTGCCTGACTCGACCACGCCACGAACTGAGTATGCACGTGATCTCATTGTCCAGGCTGATGTGGGCGGCCAGATCGCCCGCGCCAAGATTACGGCGTCGCAGGCAAGTCAGAAGCGCCGCTACGACGAGACCCACCGTGATATGTGCTTCCCACCTGGCCCCGCTGGTCCTCCTTTGGACGCCTTCACGCCATATTGGGCTCTCTGAAAAAGTACTGTCCCACTTCACAGGCCCCTACCGCATCATTCGCTTGGTTACGCATGTGACGTATGAAAGTATTCCAGTGACGCCCCTGCCGTCAACTGTGCAACCAGCGTCTCAAATTGTGCATGTGTCCCGCCTGCCGCCCTACTTCATCCGTGATTAAGTTCAGCCCTCAACTTCTGCCATCTTCAGCACCGGGACGTTGCTTTACCGCTGGGGATCATGTCACGGGCTCCGTCTCTTGGCTCCTTACTATAAACGGTGCAGTGTCCAACCCCCGCTCTCCGGGTATGCGCCCTCTGGAATAAGGGAACCCATAGGCTAGAAAAGAAGACGCTCGCTGATGTTGGTGTGCGTGCTGTACCTGGGACATTGCGGCTGCCTTGTCTGCCTTTAATATCCCGTCTATTTTTGGTAATTACAGTATCTGAATACATCCCTTCGTTGCCACGTCACAATATATTATATATATATATATATATTGTAGTGCAGAGAATTCACCAATTAAGAGTATGCTATCAGACACTGCGAATGACACACTATGCCCCGTGTGGGTATGCTCTGATACGGTGGCCATGGGCAATAATAGGTATGTAGTGAATGGGGGCTGTGAAGACGACGAGGAGGTAGCACCGTCCTCGTGGAGAACGCGCCACGATCTCTGATAGCTCGCTGCATTGTGATCATCGCTCTGGCTAGTCCTCTCAGTGCCTACCTGCATACCGTCACCTCGAACGCTACCATTCCCTGCCAATAAACACCTATACAATGTATATATATATAAATATATATATATACATAGATATATATTTATATATGCATATATATATATATGCATATACTATATATATGTATATATATATGTCAAAACTTGGGTGCACACACTTGGAAAACACTGAACATGGGTTTTAATATTCCCAACAGTTGCGAAAGGAGAACCTTTCTTCTTCAGGGGTTATTTTAGAATAGACGGAAAAACGCTTATACACTTTGCCTCCGAGGGCTTCCCTTTCTCCTCACCCTCGTCAATGAGAGCTCTCGGGGAGAGTAAAAGAGGGGGAGAGTAAGAATAAGATGTTGTAACTATACTACAGAAGGTGGGAAAAAGCAAGAAAAGAGGAAGGGAAAGAGGAAAGTTGTAAATGGGAAGGAGGCACCGTTGCGGCATTGATAGACAGAAAACAGACGGATAAAGTGAAACCAATGTGTGTCTATAGAGAAAACGGCGTGCTGCGTCTGCGTGCGGAAAGAGAGAGAGATACATAAAATTTTGAGAGTCGAAGCTCGAAAGCCTGAACGAAAAGTCTGTGGATGGCAGAGAAGCATGCCAACCTCTGCCTACTAGTGATGAATGGTAAAAAAGAACGAAAAAGAGGCATTTGTTAATGGCGGTTTGACACCGTCGTTAGACAGAGACAAGAACCACATGGCCGCAGGTGCCCGAAGGAAGCTGATCGGGAAACCAAACATTCGTAGACAGCCTTGAAAAAAAGGATCAGTGAGTCCCCAATGCGCGGAGGCTCGTACGGGTCCGTCTGAGTGAAATGGTCCAGAAAGTTTGCGTAGAAAACGATTTACGCCTTGGAAAGAACCACAGGCGGGGAAGGATTTATCACCTCACCGCCGCCGAAGGGCAGTCGCCACGCCAACTGTCCCGCACCCCCACCCGCCCTCCCGCTTCCCACCCCTCGTCACACAGATGCCGGCACAACGCGGTTCCCCTCAGGGGCAAAGGATGTGCTCTACGAACTAAAAAAAAACTATGGGATGAATATTTGTTTCTCCCTTCCTCAAAACATCTCAGGGTGGTTACGTCAGTTTCAATAGCAACTCAATCTCCCTTTGGTCTCAATTATTCCTTCGGCAAACGTCCGAAACCCCAAAATTCTAAGCCAGGCTGTTTCTATCTCCCACCTAAAATACACAAAGAAAACAATCCTGGTCGTCCAATTGTATCCAGCAATGTAACCGCAACGGAAAAAATATCCAGTTTCATTGACCACCTAATTAAAGACATCCCGACCACTTTCCCCTCATACTTAAAGGATACAGGTCACTTTCTCCGCGAGGTTTCAGGCCTCGAGGTCCCAACGGACAATTTTCTCGTCACCATGGATGTTACGTCCCTGTACACTAACATTCCTCACTTCGATGGCATCCTTGCCGCAGACTCATGCTACGGTGACTCTAATTTCTGCTTGGACGTAACCCCTGGAACACTGAAAACCCTCCTCCACCTCTTCCTTGAGTACAATCACTTTGAATACGACAATAGCCACTACCTCCAAATTAACGGCACAACCATGGGTACCAAAATGGCACCTACATACGCCAATATCTTTATGGCGTCATTAGAAACACAGTTCATTGCAAATTGTTGTCCAAAACCTATCATTTATAAACAATTCCTCGATGACATCTTCTTCATTTGGAATAATGATGAGGCAAGCCTCAGGGAATTAATCTCAGAAATCAACTCTCTGCATCCATCAATCAAACTCACCTATCAAATATCAACATAAACCATACATTTTTTGGATGTCACGCTCATATCAGACCAAGGGAGAGAGTCAGCAACATTGTACAGGAAACCCACTGAACACCAACGATATCTTCACTTCTACAGCAGCCGTCCCCGCCATTGTAAAACAAGTATACCCTACTCACAAGCACACCGGTACTGCAGGATATGCTCTGGACGGGACGATTTCGAAAAACATGCTGAGGAACTTAAGACCGCCCTGATTGGTCAAAAATATCCAGAAGAAATTATTGAAGATGCGATTAGCCGAGCACGCAATTTATAAAGAGAAGACATTCTGACTGAAACCCTAAAAGAAACCCACCATGAGACTAACTTGGTCCTTACGTACTCGTCCAAAACTTCCCAAGTAAACAACATCCTGAGGCGACATTTTAATATCATAAGGCAGAGTGAGCGCTTGTCGGCTTTTTTTCAGCGGCCCCCCGTGCTGTGTACAGACGGGCCAGAAACTTGAAGGACTTTTTGGTCAGGGCAAAAACAGAAGTACCTGAGCGAACTCTAGGCTGCCGGCTATGCGGCAAACCGCGCTGTAAACTTTGTCCCCACATGGAGACCACTAACGTTGCCCAGGCCACCAGGTCAACCTTTAAATATGAAATCAAAGACAACCTCAACTGTGACACCCCTAATGTAATCTACAAACTCCACTGCCTTGTCTGTGAGGAGGAATATATCGGCCAAACAAAAACATCATTTCGCAAAAGATTTAATAATCACAAGTCACACGTGAAGGGCCTCCACGACCTTCCGCTGTCCAGGCATCTCCGACTCCCGGGTCACTCGTTTGCAAAAATACAGGCCCTCTTAATTCAGTCCGGCTTCCGCAGCACATACGAGCGGGAACAAAGAGAATCCTTCTTTATACATAAATTTCGGACGTTTGCCGAAGGAATAAATGAGACCAAAGGGAGATTGAGTTGCTATTGAAACTGACGTAACCACCCTGAGATGTTTTGAGGGAGGGCGAAACGAATATTCATCCCATAGTTTTTTTTTAGTTCGTAGAGCACATCCTTTGCCCCTGAGAGGAACCGCGTTGTGCCGGCATCTGTGTGACGAGGGGGTCGGCGGGGGGATGGGGGGAAGCGGGAGGGCGGGTGCCGGTGCGGGACAGTTGGTGTGGCGACTGCCCTTCCGGCGGCGGTGAGGTGATAAATCCTTCTCCGCCTGTGGTTCTTTCCAAGGCGTAAATCGTTTTCTACGCAAACTTTCCGGACCATTTCACTCAGGCGGACCCGTACGAGCCTCCGCGCATTGGGGATTCACTGATCCTTCTTTTCAAGGCTGTCTACGAATGTTTCGTTTCCCGATCAGCTTCCTTCGGGCACCTGCGGCCATGTGGTTCTTGTCTCTGTCTAACGACGGTCTGAAACTGCCAGTAACAAATGCCTCTTTTTCGTTCTTTTTTACCATTCATCACTAGTAGGCAGAGGTTGGCATGCTTCTCTGCCATCCACAGACTTTTCGTTCAGTCTTTCGAGCTTCGACTCTCCAAATGTTATGTATCTCTCTCTTTGCGCACGCAGACGCAGCACGCGGTTTTCTCTGTAGACACACATTGGTTTAACTTTATGCGTCTGTTTTCTGTCTATCAATGCCGCAACGGTGCCTCCTTCCCATTTACAACTTTCCTCTTTCCCTTCCTCTTTTCTTGCTTTTTCCCACCTTCTGTTGTATAGTTACGACATCTTATTCTTACTCTCCCCGAGAGCTCGCATTGACGAGGGTGAGGAGAAAGGGAAGCCCTCGGAGGCAAAGTGTATAAGCGTTTTTCCGTCTATTCTAAAATAACCCCTGAAGAAGAAAGGTTCTCCTTTCGCAACTGTTGGGAACAATAAAACCCTTGTTCAGTGTTTTCCAAGTGTGTGCACCCAAGTTTTGACATATTACTACGGTAGTCCGGAACTTCTTACCTGCTATATATATATATATATATATATATATATATATATATATATATATATATATATATATATATATATATATATATATATATATATATATTTATATATGTATATATATAAATAAATATATATATATATATATATATATACACATATATTTACGTTGTGACGAAACCACCGGCCGTATTCCAGGACGCCATGTTTATTCTCTCCGAACGAGCCTCGCGCTTCTTCTTTCTTCGCTTCCAGTCGGCCGCCGTCCTGCTTGGTTTGGTAGTGGATTGGCCGCTGACCTTGCTTTCAGCTTTTGCAGTGCAATTCTTTACGCCTTCACACGCGGCCACACTGTGATGAAGGTCACCGGCGAGCTGTTTGAGCCGGTCCCTTACTTTGACATCCGGGTGGTTGTACGTCTCTCGTCGGTGGGCGTGTCTCGTGGTTCTGTGGCTCACATCTGCCTCTCTAGCTTGCACCAGAGACATTCTTTCTGTAGCTCCAATTGAAGCCACGGCGGCTTCTCGAATGATCATGTTCTCTGTGCTTGTGCCGCCGCTCTTGTCTTCGTTTTTTCCCTGCTGGATGACTCCATTGTTTCTTGGGAGTTCTTGCCTTCACTTTTGTCACTATCTACTTGGGCAAGGGACTCGGAAAAGTTCTTGTCTGGGATGATTGCCTCCTTGTGTCTTTCACCCTTTCGTTGTTTTTTTGGTTCAAGGGCACGGTTGTCGTCGTGGTGTGCGAAAAGTGGTTAGACCCATCTTCACTTGGTTTGCTCGGCGGTGTAGGTGTGAGCGCCAGTAAATGTGGCTGCTGCTCCAGCAGGGCTCTGTACTCCGACCAGGAGAGCCAAGAACGGGGAACGGTGCTCTTCAAGTTTATTTCGCCGAACTGGTGAATGGCGCCCTGGTGATGTTCCGAAAAGTCCTCTTTGCCAATCCAGCTCTGGCGGTTCTTGAGTTCGGAGGACATTGACTGATTTAGCTGATCGTCTAGCGGGATGCAAATTGACGACGGTGGTTGAAGGCTCTCCGAGGCTTTCTGCGAACCTGCGGGAGCCGACGTTAGCTCGGGTACGAGGCAGTTCCGTGTAAGCGTCGAAGTCTCGCCGATCATCTTCTCATCCCTTAGTGGAACATTAGCCATTTCGGAACAAGTGTCACGGCTTTCCGCCAGAATCGGCTTCGAGGCTTGCAGGTGAGGCCCACCTGTCTCCCGGATTGCACCCTGCTGCAGTCCCGCGGCCAGGTGGGTGAAATCTTGCAGGGTCAAATCTGGGGTCTGCACAGTCGAAATTGCAGCTTGGACGGGGTCAGCCAGGCCATCTATGACATACTCCCTGCCTGAAGGGCACACCCAAGGGAGTCCGCAGTCTGCGAGGAGTCGTAGCTTCTCATGCATGTAGACCTTTATGTGTTCAACACGGCATTGGTGCCGGCAGCGAATTTCCATGCAGCACGCGTCGTAGGTGCTTGAGAAGTCACCAAACGCAGCAAGCAGCGCCCCGCTTCAGCTTTCCCATGTGGAATGAGTGATGATGGTTTAAGTTTAATGGCGCAAGGCCGACAGGGGCAAAGAGCGCCAAATACAAAGTTATTTGATAAGGAGGGAAATGGGATAAAGTCAGTTAAATACTATGAGCACGTCTGGTGTAAAGGGCCAGGGTGAAGAACGTGAGTGGTTAAAAGATAAATACGGTGGCTGGTGTATAGGACCAGGGGTAAAACTATGGGTTATAAGAGATGAGTTGTAAGAAATGAACTTCAGATAGGAACCTTAAGGTTCGCTGAACAGAGAACATGGCTTCATCTCCAAAGAAGTATGACGGGTGTGGTAGAATATGTCGTGTGTGTAGTTGTGGGAAGTGTTTTCGTCGTGTAATGTCGAGCGCCTTACATTGTATGAGGATGTGGATCACGGATAGGGCCTCTCCGCACCTGCTGCACAGAGGTCTTGGAGATCCCGTGACAAGGTGCGAGTGCGTTGCATGAGTGTGCCCTATTCGTAATCTAGCCAAGGCGACTTCAGTGTATCTATTGCGTGTGTCGGTGGTGTATGGTCTCAAGTGTGGTTTTATTACGTGTAACCTGTTGTCTGTTTGTTCACTCCAGTGTGTTTGCCATGTTTTGCGAAGTTGTTGTCTGATGTGTGGTTTCACGTCGGTGTAGGGTAATGTGGTTATGTCTACTGTATTCGAGAGTGTAGCAGCAGCAGCCATTCAGTCCGCTGCTTCGTTCCCGGCTATACCACTGTGGCCAGGGACCCAGGAAAGAACCAGTTCAAATTTGCGTACATACACCGACATAATACCCTTGACTATTAGATTTACAACGTGATTTTTTGAAGACTTTGTTGACGACAACGCCCGCACGACACTGAGGGAGTCTGTATAGATAATGGATTGTGGGATGTGACTTTGAAGGATATGATTAACAACAAGAAGTACACCATAAGTCTCTGCCGTAAAGATACTGGTATTACTGTTAAGAGTTCTAGTGACATTAAGGCCGGGCCCATGCGCCGCGCCGGACACAGAGGTGGCAGTTTTAGAGGCGTCCGTATAAAATTCAGAAAATTGATACTTCTGCTGCAAATACAAGAAGTGCTGATGAATTGCGCATGTGGGAGCTCAGTTTTTATCTACATGTGTGAAGGATGTGTCGCATGATACAGGGCGGAGATGCCATGGTGCTATAAAATCTGTTTGAGAACTTTGTATGGTGTCTAAAAAGGAGACAGAAAGCTCCGACGCTTCCTCTCTAACCCTGTAAGAGAAGGGCGCAGAGAACGATGGTCGGTTTAGGAGTAGTGCAGTCTGAGACGTATCATAAAAAGCCGATTTAAAAGGATGGTGTGGCATAGATGAGATTTTAAAAGCAAAAAGAAGATCTGTGTATGCTCGCTGACGTTGTAAGTTCCACTTATTACACTCCACATAGAGGCTTTCGACCGGGCTAGTCCGGAAGGCGCCACATGCCAACCGCAGCCCCAGATGAAGCACTGAGTCCAGCATTTTGAGGGATGTCTTACTTGCTGACCCATAAACAACGCTTCCATAGTCTAATCATGAACCTATCAGGCTGGTAAAAACACGTAAAAGAAGTTGTTTGTCAGCCCTATATGAAGAGTGGGAGAGAACCTTGAGTATATTCATGGCCTTTAAGCATTTATGTTTAAGTTGTTTTATGTGTGGAATGAACGAGAGCTTTTCGTCAAGGACTACACCTAAAAACTTGTGTTCATTTCTGATTGGAATTGAGACACCATTGAGTTTGATGTCTGGATCCGGCCGAATGCCGCGCCTTTTCGAAAACAAAACACAAGTACACTTCACTGGATTAAATTTAAAACCGTTGCTATCTGCCCAGCCAGCTAGCTTGTTAACACCAAGCTGGACTTGGCGCTCGCAGATAGACAGGTTACAAGACTTAAAGGATAATTGCACGTCGTCTACATAGATTGAGCAGGAAATGGTTGGTGGCAGAGCCTTCCGAAGAGAGTTCATTTTTACAATAAACAACGTGCAACTCAAAACTCCACCTTGCGGAACACCGTTTTCCTGCACATGAACTCTAGAGAGTGCAGTTCCAACTCGCACGCGAAACGTTCTTTCAGAGAGGTAACTGGCAAGCGTGTTCCACATGTTACCCGACATACCAAAGGACTTCAAATCGCTGAGGATGCCGTACCGCCAAGCAGTGTCGTACGCCTTTTCAAGATCAAAGAATACTGTCATACAGTACTGCTTATGGAGGTAAGCATCTTTAATATATGACTCTAACACAACCAGTTGATCGTTCGTAGATCGCCCCGCCCTAAAGCCTGCCTGACAGCTCTCGAGAAGACCGTTGTACTCTAAGAAGTACACGAGTCTCCTGTTTATCATCTTCTCGAAGAGCTTACACAGGCAGCTTGTCAGGGCAATGGGGCGATAACTGACGGGAGAGGAAGGGTCCTTCCCTTCCTTTAGGAAAGCCACTACTATGGCCTCCGTCCAAGAGCGTGGGAAGTGCCCCGAAAGAAATATTTTATTGTAGAGGTGAAGAAGTGTTTCAAGTGTGTATGCATGTAAGTGTTGTATCATTGTGTATGAAATCCTGTCTGCACCTGGAGCTGAAGGTTTACAAGTACTGAGTGCGACCTTCAGCTCATGAAGTGAAAAGGGGGTGTTATAGGATGAGTTCGACTTATTAGTGTCTCGCAAGGACTTCTTCTCACATGATGCTTTGTGTTTAATGAAAGTGTTGGTGTAGTGTGCTGAACTGGACACGTGTTCGAAGTGTTGTGCAAGTGTGTTAGCCTGGTCTTCCAGTGTGTCCCCTGTTGTACTAACCAGGGGCAGGCTGTGTGTCTGTTGTCCTTTTAGTTTTCGTATTCGTGTCCAGACTTTGTGTGTGTCAGAGTATGAGTTGATGGAAGTGAGGAAGGTGCGCCAACTCTCCCTTTTCGCCTCACGACGCACTCGCTTCCCAAAAGCCTTTGCCCGTTTAAAAGAAATGAGGTTATGTGACGTGGGGTACTGGCGAAGGACACCCCACGCCTTGTTCTGGGCCTCTCGCGCCCGCCTACAGTCCTCATTCCACCACGGCCTCCTCTGGTTGCGCGGGGCACCAGAGGCGTGGGGAATAGACTTTTCGGCGGCGTCGAGGATGTGCGCCGTGAGGAGTTGGGTAGCTTCATCGACGTTTAGGTGTTCTATGGATGTGTGGTGTAGTTTGGATGTCTCTGTAAATGTATTCCAGTTAGCTCGTGCTTCCAGTTAGCTCTACCATTGAGCTAGTTCCACGGCGACTCCGCATAACGCGGCGACCCGCACGCGTTATGCGGAGGTTGTGGGTTCGATTCCCGCTTCCGGAAAAAACGGCGCATTTTTTCTCGACTTGAATTTTCAATTATTTATTCCTGCACTAATAAAAAAAAGGCAATCATATCTCATTCGGCACTATAAAACACTGTTAAAAACGCCAAACAGCACTGGCAATAAGGACTGCAACTTTGATATGTGTCCTTACGGAATCCCTCGTCCCGTACGTCTCTGTTCTGCAAAATGCGTTATGAGGGTTCTGGCTTCAGCAGTCTGAAATGCCTTTGGCTATCCCCGACTTCCGACCACGTCTTACGTGCGGGCGCTGGGAAAAGACGTTCTACGTCTTCCCGCGTTGGTCGAGGGGCGGCGCTAGTTGACCGGGCTCTGAGCAGTCGTAAATACAAAACCCCGCGGTATAGTCGAGAGGGGAGTCGCCGCGGAACTAGCTCAATGGTAGAGCACCGCACGCGTTATGCGGAGGTTGTGGGTTCGATTCCCGCTTCCGGAAAAAACGGCGCCTTTTTTTCTCGACTTGAATTTTCAATTATTTATTCCTGCATTAATAAAAAAAGGCAATCATATCTCATTCGGCACTATAAAACACTGTTAAAAACGCCAAACAGCACTGGCAATAAGGACTGCAACTTTGATATATATATATAAATATATATATATATATATATATATATATATATATATATATAAGGTTAGTAGAGACAGAGACGTGTCGTTGATGTCGTGTCGCTGTACACTAACATTCCGCATGCCGATGGGATCACCGCTGTATCATGTGCGTATGAGGGGTGGGCGGGTGACAAACCTATAGATTCTCTCACCCTTGAAACTTTCCTTCACCTTATCCTTGAACTTAACAATTTTGAGTTTGATGGTGTCAATTACGTGCAAGTCAGCGGAACATCAATGGGAACCAAAATCGGGCCCAACTATGCGAACATCATTATGGGATGTCTAGAGACAAACTTCCTCGCAACCCAAAGTTTGAAGCCATTGTACTACAAAAGGTATATAGATGATATATTCATGAGTTGGCAGCACGGTGAAATGGAACTTCTTGCGTTTATTGAGGCTTTTAACCTTGCGCATCCTACCATCTCCCTCTCACATTCCTACTCTACGCACAGCATAAATTTCCTGGATGTTACTGTCACAGTTTCTCAGGGCAGACTTCAGACTAATCTCTACAGGAAACCTACGGACACGCGCCAGTATTTGCACTTCCACAGCAGCCATGTCAGGCACTGCAAGACTGCAATACCTTACAGCCAATCTCACCGTTTTAGGCGAATCTGCACAAGCCAGGCGGATTTCGATTCTAACTGCAGAGAACTTAAAACCGCACTCTTAAATCAAAAATACCCAGAGCAGGTGATCGATGACGCGATTACACGAGCTAACCAGTTGAACCGCACCGAAATTCTCCGAAAAAAAGCTCCAAAACCCAATCAACAAACCAACCTCGTTTTGACCCATTCGGCCTCTTCTCCGAAAGTTGCTTCCATACTAAGGAAACATCACAATATCGTCGCTCAAAGTGAACGCCTAAAGAGAATATTCCCCGAGCCACCACGTGTTGTTTATAGACGCAGCAAAAATTTGGGCGACGTTCTCACTAAATCCAGCATCAGCCGACCACAGACTACTGGTTGCATGCCCTGTAACAAACCACGGTGTAAGGTATGCCCACAAATGACCACCACACAGCGCGCCGCCAGCACAGCTTCAAACTATTATGTTAATGTAAAAGGGAACTTTAACTGTGATTCCGCCAACGTCGTATACCTGCTGGAATGCACCCTCTGCGGCAAACAATACATTGGCCAGACTGAAACACCCTTTCGTTTGAGGTTTAACAATCACCGCTCCCATGCAATAACCTGCCCTTCTTTGCCTCTATCAAAGCATGTTAACACTCCTGGTCATTCTTTTGAACAACTGAAGGCCACAATTCTTGAATCTAGTTTTAAAACGCATCACGATCGCGAGGTTCGTGAGTCTTACCTTATCTATAAGTTTAAATCAGCGTCGTTTGGCATAAATGAAAGTTATGGGAAATTAACCTGTCTTTCCTCCGATTAAAATTTCGGCTGCATTTCTCAGGCTAGTGTTATGCCTGTTCATTTCTTTCCCTCAATAATATTCTCCCATTAGTTGGCGAGCTCTCGTAGTTGGGTATAGTTTCGTACTAGCACGACGTTTTTTAGCACAATGGCTTCACTGAAGCAAATTCGATGAACAAGTCTGGACATTGTGTTCTGGGTAGAAGGCTGCAGTACCATTTTTAGCTTTGATATTCTCACCTTGCAATTAATTTGTGAACGCGAGCGTGTGTGATTGTTTTCGTGTCCTCTCTCTTCTTTGTATTGTTGTTTTCTAATATTTGTTGCTGACCACCTCGGCATTCCCTGAACTAGCACCATGCGCCGGGCAGATGAATACCACTTGCTGCCGCGTCATACGCGTGCACCTGCCTGTTTTTTTTTTCAGGACTTGTTTGACCTTGTCTTTTTTCCGCTATCAATGTAAACTCAATTCGAGTCGAAACTACCTATCCTACTGCTTTTGGGCGCGACCCCCGCCTCCCACCAACAGAAGCCACGTGTCTCACGTTTCAATTACCTTACCAGGATTCTTAGAACGGGTGTGTATGGGCAGATGTTCATCCTTTGTGTGCATTTGCATATCTTCGTTTCCTTGTTCCGCGTGACTAATCTTTTTGCCCATGTCAAACACGTGCATGGGCATATCTTGTTTTGACCCCTCTTTCACCCCCGTTGCCACAAGGGAGGGGAAAATTACCTGGTTATTTTTTATTTATTTATTTTTTTCGCTCTTTGTATACCAATGTACACTCTTTCCTGTCGAAACTGCCTGTCCTACTGCTTTTGGGCGTGACCCCCGCCTCCCACCAACAGAAGCCACGTGTCTCTTGTTTCAATGACCTTACTTGGATTCCTAGAACGGGTGTGAATGGGCAGATGTTCGCCCTTTGTGTGCACATCTTCTTTGGAACGTCTTCCGCGTGACTAATCTTTTTGCCCATGTCAAACACGGGCATGGGCCTATCTTGTTTTGACCCCTCTTTCACCCCCGTTGCCACGGGGGAGGAAAATTACCTTGTTATTTATTATTATTTTTATTTTTTAATTATGTATTATTTTTTTTCTGTGTTTGGTTCTTCTCTCTCTCTTTTTTTCCAAGTTCGTACCGCGTGACTGTGTGTTCTTATTATCCTTGTTGTAATTAATTCTCCCGCTCTCCCTTCATTCTTTTGCTACCCACCAACCATGAATCCATTTGTACAAACTCTCCCTCCTCTTACCTTGCCCTCGCGCTTGCTACATTTTCTGTATATATAGCTCTGAAACGAACTTATTTTGTACTCTGAAGAAAGGGAGTCCTCTCCCTGAAATGTCAGTAAACTTATTTTTATTTTCTAAGTCTTTCTCGTTTGTCTCTGTCTCTACTAACCTTATTTTTTTCGCGCTCTGTGTGAGTTTTTATTTTTTCAGTCTATATATATATATATATATATATATATATATATATATATATACACAGTACGAAACCTCGGTAACAGCAACACCGGGTGGTTTGTTTCGACGTTTCGACTTCGAGACAAGTCTGCTACGGGATCATTTCCGTAGAAGACTTTTCTCGAAGTCGAAACGTGGAAATGAACCCTCCGCTGTTGCTGTTACCGAGGTTTCTTACTTTGTGTTCACCACGCCTTCCGCCCCATCGCCAGCATGACAGATATATATAGATATACAGTGTAGCCCACTTATAGCAAACCCGGTCTTCGTTTCCCGTTACCATTGGTATACATAGATTTTCTGTCCAGATATAGCGAATAGATATATATATATATATATATATATATATATATATATATATATATATATATATATATATATATATATATATATATATATATATATATATATATATATACAATCGAGCCCGCTTATAACGAACACAACGGGAAACCGAAATCACTTCGTTATATCCGCTTTTCGCTATATCTGGACAGAAAATTTATGTATACCAATGGTAACGGGAAACGATGATTTGTTCGTTATTTGATCTGACGAAGGCCGGTCCCTCGGCCGAAACGTTATTAAATCTGTTCTCTTTTTTTACCGTGGTCGAAACCATTTTTGTGTGTATATGTATATATACCGGAACCGAACCGAACCGAAAACCGGAACTGAACCGGTATTTTTGCCGGAACTGAACCCGAACCCGAACCGTTATTTTTTGAGCACGCTGAACCCGAACCGGAACTGAACCGAAAAAAGGAATAACGGTTACCGGTTCATGCCGAAACGGTTCGACCCTCTGTTGTTGACATTGCACAGTCAATGCAATTCAGGCTTTTTTTTCTTTCACGTACCATCAACTTCGTACCTGCTCGCTCACTTCCCCCTCCAGACAATTGAACACTATCAAGCTCTATGTAACAACAAGGGAAATGAATGAGCACCAATGTAGCAATGGTCTGTTGCTGCTGGAAGCGCGAGCGTAGTGGAAGCTGACCAAAGGAAATGTCATTCTCCGCAGCTTGCAGGGGATATAAAACGATTTTGCCCTTCCCTAGCTGCAACTTTAGTGGAGAAATCAGGCTGCAGGAGTGCTCCAGTGTGCAGCAGCGAAAGCCCGATGTGTGCAAACCTTTTCTATTTCATAATTTCTTTAAAAGGTCCGACACCTGCAAATTGTAATATTTGACAAATTTGACCGCAGGAGCTGCTCAGTGGCTAAACCGCTTGATGCTGACCAAAAGTGGCTTCGATGTCCCTTACCCACGACCATTTTTGAGGACAGTACCGTGGACAAGCTCCGTTTTTTACAAGTACTAATAACAACAGATATGTCAGGGAAAACTGTTAAGGTGCGCACTTAATCTCTTGGCAAGAAACTGCAGTCCTCGACCTTGTCTTGGAAGCAGCAACAGTAATAAAGCAGATGACACGTGCAGAAAGGACGGCCGGTACCTCACACTGTCCCATTCGCCGAGCGATCATCTTTTCTGCTTGTTCTGCAGTTTTTTCTCTTTCAGATCTGGTTTTTTTTCGAAGGTGCACTTGTACTGACTGCCCAACTCGCTACATTACTTCTACTGCTATTCGATCCGGAGGGGAGTACTGATTTGATTTGATTGTGGGGTTTAACGCGCCGACCCAGCACAGGCGATGAGGCGCGCCGTAGTGGAGGGCTTCGAATTAATTTTGACCACCTGGGGATCTTTAACATGCGCCGAAATTTTGTACACACGGGCGTTTTTGCTTTTCGCCTCCATCAGAAAAGCGGCCGCTTCGGCCGGGAATCGAACCCGCGACCTCGCGCTCAGCAGTGCCTTAGCCACTGAGCCACCGAGGCAGGTCAGAGGGGAGTACTGCTGTGGACGAATTAAAGAGCGCCTACCCAAAAAAGTTCTCATGCTCCGCGCGTAAAATTTCCCTTTCATTTTGTAACAGCATAATCTGTTATAAGATTACGCAATGTAGCACACGGAATGATGGCCGGGGGTCAGGCGGTACGATGACATACTGATTGTAATGCACACATCCAGTATAGCTTTCGCAAAAGGAATTGCAGTGGTCAGAGCAATAATGCAGTGACTGAGCGTTAACTAAAGCTTACTTTTAACAAAAGTGTGGCTAACACATTCGATAGGGTGACAGCTAAGAAATTATTCAGGGTGACCAAATGATCTAATTCATTGGTAGTATTTATGTGCCTGTAGTAGGGTTTTTCTGTTTTGTTACAAATATAAAAAAAATGTGCGCCATTGGTATTAAGCGCTGATATTTCAACACGCCAGTACGCAGACCTAAATTTAAGGCTTCAAGGTAAGCGTTATAGGCGATTCCATAGCGACGATTGCGATTTCACCAAAAAATGAAAGGGCAGAATATATATCCCACCGTCATATCTCTTGGCGGTGGCTTTATGAATAGTCGCTAGGACAACATAAAGTCTGGACGAGAAAGTAGGTAGTAAATCGTCACCACTCCATCTGTTTTTCTAATATCTCGTGATTTTTTAAAGTTTGCTTTGCAATTGCGCCACTGCCCTTGGGGAACAGCAGCATTTTGAATTTTTGTTTGTGTTTTGACTTTACTGTCGCTTTAAACTACTAAATGTTTTTTTTTCTAATTTCAGTGACAATTCAAATCATCGAACCGGTTCGCGAACCGGTTCAAGCTCCCAAACCGGTTCGCGAACCGGTTCGGCACGTGATTTTGTCGAACCGGAACTGAACCGGAACGAAATTATTTCACCCGAACCCGAACCGTAACCGAACCGGTATTTTTTTCGGTTCGACACCCTGATATATATATATATATATATATATATATATAGTCGTGAAGTAGAACCCTTAGTTTCTGCAGGAATACGCACAAAGTAGAAGTACGCTCTTCGGAGACTTTATTTCCAACGTTTCGACCTGATACAGGTCTTCCTCAGGAATGAAAGATTTGGGTGAAATCGTACGGACTCAAAGTGGGGGCGGCGCCCCGAAACACAAGCCACATGGGAAACAAACACACAAACGACCATACACACCATACAGAGCTTATTCTGCTAAGTCAAGCGACAAATAGCAAAAAAAACACGGAAGGAAGAGGGAGGAACAAGGTGGCAAGGAGGAGGCAAGAAAGAGGCAAGGAGGAACACACTGCATGAACGCGAGTGGTGGGGATAACAGGAAATGCGACGAGTCACGGTTGGCGAAAGGCCCAAAAGCATCCGGTGTCTCCCAGAGGAAAAAAAATTCCCGCGCCTTCCCGCGAGGGGAACACGAGTAAATGCAGAGCATTGGGGGTCGCTAACGCCGCTTAAAGTCGCGTTAGGGTGGGTAGTTCGGTCGTAGTTGCGTTGGTGTTGGTTTGGGGTAGAGTGAGGAGAGTAAAGTCGCGTTAGGGTTGAGCGAGCGTCAACCAAGGAAGGAAGGAGCAACGCAGTGACTGAAGCACGAGCGACCGCTAGCCGCTTTATATTTGCAGCGCGCGCAGTAGAGGGAGAGCAGTACGGGGGGGGGGGGGGGGGAGAGCGCCCATACGCAAGCAGCGCGCGCCCTTCTACGCCCCACCGCACTGCTATCACACACCTGTTACGCCGAGACCGCGACGGAGCGAACGGGCTGACTACGACGCATGCGCGCGCCAGCTGCTGTTGAGAGAGGGGAGGGATGGAGGAGAGGCGCACCTGCTGCGGACGCGGAGCTGTGGACGCCGTCCGACGCAGGAAGGGGCGAGGCTAATAAATGCTCTGCATTTAAATCTACAAAGCACACGCCGCCACGAGCACTGAGTTTATATGCGCGTCGCTGGTAACAAGGATAAACTACCGACCGTCTTCAGCGGCTTGGGCGAGAATGCAAGCGGGGCCCGTTACTGTATCTGAAGCGCAGGCAGCCTCCGTGACTTTAGGGGGTCCCACAAAAGCCAATGGGGGAGCCCATTTGAGGCGTCCCCTTCCCCGCCTACGCCTCCCTTTGTGCACGGCATCCCGTCGTGTCGCGCCAGGTCAACGCACGGCCTGTTAACTGTTAGTACTACGCCTGTCGCCGGCACGCGTGGACCCCTGGGCACAATCTACGAAAATATCGCGGAGCGCGGCAATTTTTAAAAACATGAAGACAAAAAGAAAGAGGCTACCGTCGGTATGTGCCGTGCCTCCGGGGCAACCAAAAAAATGGGAATAAAAGAGAAATAGAGGGAAACAATGAAAAAGAGAAGCAAAGCAAAACATGACCGAAAAAGACAGGAAGGACGTGCGCACTCCGTGAACACCAGCATTGGAGATCACAATGTGATTACAAGACACCCGAGGCATGAACCACAACAGACGCCAAAATAATACACTTCTTACACGCTCGGTTGGAATTAAAAGCTTCAACATTCCATTTGACATTTCTCAAGGATAAAATGGGTGTTACATATGGTGACATAAACAGGCAATGGGTACCATCTGGTTATTAATGAGGCGTGTTATGCTTGCGGAGCGTTGAGACAAGGAAAAGAGGGAGAAAAAAATAAAAAATAAATAAAAAAAAAGGGGGGGGGGTGTAGGGAAGTGTTGGTAGGGGGTTGGGAGCGGACGAGATAATTATAGTGACCGCGGAACATAACGGTAGGTTGTTGGTGTTAGAATGTACAACCTCACACCTGGAGCAACAGGCTGCCTGTAAACTTCAGACCGTTCAATGCCCTGCGCGGGAATGCCGATGCACACGTAGGGCTTATTGTGAACATAGCACAAAGACAACAAAACTACAAAGTCTCGTATGTCCCGGGGTCACAATGCTTCAATGGTCATGCAGCGTACGAATTACAGTCACACTTCCAAGACACCCCTTCAGGGTATTAAATTTGTAGATTAAGTAAGACTCACATTGTTCTCGCTCCCTACAGCTAAAACTACTGCTCTGTAGAAGCGTGACTTTAATGTCATCGAAAGAGTGATTTTGCATAGCTAGGTGTCTGGACAAGGGAAGGTTTGGGAGTGCCTTGGTGTGATAGCGGTGATTGTTAAACCGCATTCGAAAAGGTCCATCCGTCTCTCCTATGTACTGCATATTACATCCGCCACACTCTAATAGGTAAACCAAATTAGACGAGTCACAATCAAATGACCCACGTATAGAATATCGGAAGTCTGAATGTGTGCTAATTGCCGCCCTTGCGGTCTGCACGTGTTTACACACCAAACATCTGTTTTTGCAACACGGTCGGCAGCCGAATTGCTGGGCGTCCCTGTATTTGGCGTGGACAAGATAGTCCCCTATGCGTTTTGCGGGCCTGTATATTACACGCCGAGGATCACTGAAAATTTTGGAAAGTCGCTCGCTCTGCTGGAGAATGTTGAAGTGGTTTTTTTTTTAATTTTTATTCACGTTTGGCGGGCTACTAGTAAAAGTTAGGACTATATGAGCGCGGGAATTATTCCCATCCTTCACGTGCGACCCCTGTAGCAGTGTGTTACGATTTAAACTTGCCGCCCTAGAAATGGCATCGTCAACAAGGGCTGGCGGGTAAAGCTGTTTGAAGAGGACGCCCCGCATTCGGCTGGCGTTCGAACGAAAGTCTTCATCCCTGGAGCAAATTCTTCTAAATCTATGTGCCTGAGAATAAGGGATAGCCGTTCTGAAATGGCGTGGGTGGAAGGTGTTGAAGTGCAGGTACTGTTGGCGGTCTGTAGGTTTCCTGTACACACTCGTCTCCAGTGACCCTGCCCGCCATGAACCTGAACGTCCAAGAAACTAATTTCGGTGTGAGAGTACGCGTAGGTGAATGAGATATTAGGGTGAACTGTATTGAATTCTTCTATAAAGGCAATAAGTCGTTGCTCAGTGTCTGTCCAGATCATGAAAATGTCGTCAAGGAATCGCTTGTACAGTGCAGGTGAACTGTCTGAAGTAGAGAGGAATTTGGTTTCAATATTGTGCATGAATATGGTGGCATTATTGGGGGCCATTTTTGTTCCCATCGCAGTACCACTTGTTTGGAGAAAGTATTTGTTGTCAAATTCAAAACTATTGAGTTCTAATACGAGACGCGTTAATACCTCAACAACCCTCGGGCTGGGAGAGTCTTCTTCGCGGTGTTCGTTGTACGACTGAATGAGGGCATTGATGCCATCGCTGTGCGGAATGTTGGTATAAAGGGAGGTCACGTCCAATGTTACAAGAAATGCACCGTCCGGCAGAACCATGCCCTTGATTTCTTCTAGAAAATGGTTTGCGTCCCGTAAGTATGATGGAAATTGAGGGGGTATATCGCGAATGAGGTAATCTGTATAACTTGAAATATGCTCTTTGATGTTGCCTATTCCCGATATATTTGGGCGGCCGGGATTTCCAATTTTGTGTAATTTTGGAAGTATGTAAAAGAGGCCAACCACTGGGTGGGCCGATGTTAGTGCTCTGGCAAGTTTTCTATCAATTTCTCGGGCCCCCTCAAGTTGGTCCAGCACGTTATTTACAATTTTTTGGTGTTCTTTAGTAGGGTCTGTTAAAAGGGGCTTATATAATTTCCGGTCGCCCAACTGCCGATCCCCTTCTTTGACGTAATCATTCCAGTCGAGAATAACAATCCCCCTCCCTTGTCAGCTGGTTTGATTACAATATCCTGTCGGTTACTCAATGCATTGAGAGCATCCTGTTCGTTTTTTGTGATGTTGTGATGACGGGTTCGGCGTGATTGGTATGCCTGGAAAACGTCTGTCTGGACGGCACGAATATACAAGTCGAGATTTTCCTCCCTTTGTGCACTGGGGGTCCAGTGGTGCTTGGCGACAAAAGAAGGTTTGGCGTTCTCCCCATCACTTCTCTCGAAGAAGTACTCTCGTAAACGCAGAGTACGGGCAATATTATCTAAATCTTTCAGGATTGTTAATTCTGAGTACTTCCCGTTGCTCGGGTAAAATGTGAGACCCCGGGACAGAACAGATATCTCAGTGGCGCCTAATTTATACTCGATAAATTAACGATTTGCCCGCCCCCGTCGCCGCATTCAACCCCTAGCGGCGGTTCCCCCGGCATGCTGTCAACGCCCTCCTTGCAGTCAACCGCATCCACAAGAGCCAGACACGGTTGTTGTCTGGCGCCCCTCGCATACGACCGGCCACACCCCGGGACGTTATCCCTTGCGAGTTTTTTGAACTTTGTTTTTGAAACCTCGAGGTTTTTTTTTTGGCCTCAAACAAATTCAGCTCCTCGAGTTCCGGCGCTGAAAGTAAGGCACTTTCCCGGGCTCGACGTTCCTCTCCCCCAAGTGACGTTAACATTTCTTCAGAGTGCTCTATTGTGACCTGGAGTAATTCTAGAGAAGCGGTATTTAGTATTCGATTCCATTTTTCTACATTATCATTATATAGGTTCTTCATTGAAGGAGGCAGTGAAATACGAAGCCCTTTGAGTACAATACCTTCTAGCTTATATGTTTGAAGGGTACGAAAATGAAGGTCATGGCGTACGCGCTTGTCTACAATTTTCCTGACGTTTAGGAATTCTTTGGATTTTAGTGTTACGGCACCTGAAAAAGAGGATGTCGGCTGGGGCTCGGCGCCAACACGTCCATCACTCTGCACCCGGTGGGCCGATCCAGGGCATTTCCTAAGGTTGTACCTTGGAGCAGGAGTTTAGACAGCGTCCTCACTGTCCCCCGTGGAAAGTGTGTGCAGCGCTGCGCGATCTTGCGGTGCCATCCTCGACAGGGGTTGCTGCGGTGCTGTCTTGTGGGTGCTCGTTATGGGTAACTTGGGTGATGTGCTTCCATTTCCCCGTCGGAACTCTGCGGTGGGGCCAGGGCTGGAACACCTTCGTCGACGGAGGCGTAGGAAGGGTGACTTGGGTCCTGGTGTCGGGTCCACCTGATGGACTTCAGGGCTGGCACTCTGCTTTCGTGGTCGACGTGGGGGAAGTAGCTCCGCCTGTGGAGCTGGACCCTCAGGAATGGCAGTTTCACCTCCGGCGGGTGTTGCGTCAAGGGAGTGGTGAGGACGGGGACCGGTAGCTGGTTTCGGGGCAGTCACACGGGTCAGTGGGGGCCAGTCCAAGTCCAAATGACGACTTGGTGCAGTTTGCAGTGCGGTCTGTGCGAACGTAGGCTCCTGTTGGGTTTCACGAGCTGGTAATGATGACGCATAATCGTGCCAGTCTGCAGAAGACCTGTATCAGGTCGAATAAAGTCTCCGAAGAGCGTACTTCTACTTTGTGTGTATATATATATATAGGTATATATATATATATATATATATATATATATATATATATATATATATACTTATATCTATATATATATATATATATATATACATATATAGAAATAAGGGTTGGCAGTCGAGAAAACCTCGGAAAGCAAGGGGGAGGATGTGGTAGATCATTGAAACAGATTAAGAATTTGGAAAGAAAGAAAGAAAGTGAAGTCGTGGGTTCGTGGGTTCGGATCCCACCTGGCGGGCATTTTTTCTTCACTTTCTTTCTTTCTTTCCAAATTCTTAATCTGTTTCAATGATCTACCACATCCCCCCCCTTGCTTTCCGAGGTTTTCTCGACTGCCAACCCTTATTTCTGTGTTATTTTCAAGGAGCCCCTCATTTCCTATTCTGATTCGCTATATACATATATATTTATATATATATATATATATATATATATATATATATATATATATATATTTGAAATACTGCCAGTCTCTTCTTGAGACCAAGCAAGGCGGGCATTCAAGGGTGTATTCATATACATACAAAAGTACTTAGTCGGTAGGTAGTACAACAGTAATAAGAACAAAATGTCAAAACAAGAACAAGGGTTAAGTAACTGTGGTGTAAGCGTCGTATTTTAGATTGCACATATTTATAAAGGATACAAAGGAAGGGAAACGTGTAGAAGGGTTGAGCAACGCATAATACAAGCATAATAATTTGAGGTTCCTCAGTTTATAAAGGATGCCAACAAGGATAGTGCACTCAAATAAGCCAAAAAAAGCAACTTGTGTAAAAAAAAGAGATTGGTATACAGACTAACCATACGTTACAGACTAACCATATATATGTATATATATATGTATATATATATATATATCGAACTTATAAGGACATTAACGGGGAAGACGTATATCACTAAATGATAGGGACACGCAGAAAAAAAGGCTCCTCAACCACACATACAAAAGTCAAACCACAGACACAGTTCAGTCTAGCTGGGGAGAAATTAGCGGGCCGGAAGAGTCCCGAGGCGTCTAGAAAGGACTCCAGGGCCTCATGGAATCTGTCTCGCTCTCTGGTATTGCCAGGCGGCCACAGAAACTCTTCGTGGGGCCGAGCCCTTACCCTGAAGGCGGCCAACAGTTCAGTCTCCCTGCTGCAACCCTTAGGTTATGCACGAAGAGATGGTAGGGCCTGCCTTCTACAAATTTATCGCTGTGTTGTGCGCTCTCGCTCCGATTATGGCTATATTCTATACTAGCGGTAGTACCCGGCGGTGCCCGGGTGGGCCATTATATTAAGGACAGCAATTGGTATTTGTTAGTCGCCATATTAGGCTACTTCATTGGGAAGTGGTACACACTCGGAAGCGCCTGCCTGCTGTCAGTATATCGGCTTCTACTTCAGGCGCGTCGTGGTAATGTGTTACGACTGGTGCTCGTGTTTTACTCAAGTTCTCGCTAAACAAATTGCACCAAGATGGCGGGTTTGAGCGAATGAGTCAGTGAGTGAAAAAGATTTTATTGAGCCGGCGAAGTGGGAGTGGTTCCCTATTTCAGAAAGGCATGTGATGACTGGGCAGCCCTCAAGTATTGTCAGGACATCCAGATCGCTGATTGTCACCAGGTTCTCCCACAGCTCAAGGTTTGGAAAAGTGGATGAAAGAAGGTGGAGCTTGGTTTGCTTTCGCTCTTAATATATGAGGAAGAGTGCCAGGTTGCAACCACAACTTGAATTCGGCAGGAGATTGCGCTGGGAACACATGATGGAGGCCGGCTGGGTGAGCGGTATTCTTCCTCGTAGGAAGTGCTATCTCAGAAGATATAAACGATGCTCATCGGGACAGTTTTATCATAAGTAACATGGGCTTCCTGCGGGAGGCGCGAGCTTGCAGAAAGTCCCAGCAGATGCCGAGGGCTAACCTTTGCACTTTTTACTGGTACATCTTCTCTTTTACCTTTATGATATATGACACCTGCTCCTACTGGAGACGCGTAGTTGCCGAAGGTGCCAACAGATGGCGACCGCTTAGCGAACGCGGGAAAACTCAACTGAATTTTACGTCCAAAAGGATGCAGATTAAAAAATCTCGCTGGCCTTCTAATCCGCATGTTAGGACAAAATCCTGAAAGTGGTTTTTGGGCAATTAAATGGGCAGCATTTTCGAGAAAAAACGAATGGGATATATTAACTGGCTGGGTGATTATTTGTGAAAGTGTAAAAACACAGTGTTTTCCCGAAATCCCGCTTGCCTCTATTGGGAGGGTGTCATTGAAAAATGTTGTATAACAGTGTTGAGATAAGTGAGTAAGTTGCCTCTCTCAACAAAAACCTGTTCGATATCTCCGATGGCGGGCGGTAAAAAATTAAGATGTGAAAAACAATTTTACCGCTTTAAACTCTCTCCATGGTGGAATTTTTTAAATTTTAAGAAATATTGACCCCCAACACTGTAATCAGAACGTGCCCTTGCAATCTGTAGCCGTTTGAAAGAGCAGTTTGGCTAGACGTGTACATAACCTGTCGGACCTTTTTGGCTCATCAGCCATGTAATTTGTAAAAAACAATTTGACCCTTTTAGCGGCGTCGCAGAGCGAAATCCTTAAACACGGTTCTGTGCATTTGTATGAGTAACATATTCTAGCAAAAATCAGTTGGATTACTGAATCGGTGAAAGATTTATTCGAGAATCTTTAGGAACACCGTTTTAGATCCGGAATGCGGAATCACCTCGCTGGTGTAGGTTAGGGCGAAATTCAAAAACTACTTTTTAGGTATTCTTAAGGGCTACTTAAATCAGCAAAAAGCGCTTCGATATGTGGATGGGTGACCGAGAAAATCACGAATTCGCGAAACCACAATTTCGCCCTTTTCTTCGGCTATGAGGGCAATTTCTGGAAAACCCGCCTTGGTGAGCATCTACTCAATGACGCAAATAAACTCGTGAAATTTCAAGTCTCTAGGTCTAACAGTTTTGGCTGGGCGTTGATGAGTCAGTCAGTCACTCAGTCGGGCACTTCTCTTTATAGGTAGAGATGACACCTGCTCCTACTGGAGACGCGTAGTTGCCGAAGGTGCCAACAGATGGCGACCGCTTAGCGAACGCGGGAAAACTCAACTGAATTTTACGTCCAAAAGGATGCAGATTGAAAAATCTCGCTGGCCTTCTAATCCGCATGTTAGGACAAAATCCTGAAAGTGGTTTTTGGGCAATTAAATGGGCAGCATTTTCGAGAAAAAACGAATGGGATATATTAACTGGCTGGGTGATTATTTGTGAAAGTGTAAAAACACAGTGTTTTCCCGAAATCCCGCTTGCCTCTATTGGGAGGGTGTCATTGAAAAATGTTGTATAACAGTGTTGAGATAAGTGAGTAAGTTGCCTATCTCAACAAAAACCTGTTCGATATCTCCGATGGCGGGCGGTAAAAAAATTAAGATGTGAAAAACAATTTTACCGCTTTAAACTCTCTCCATGGTGGAATTTTAAAAATTTTAAGAAATATTGACCCCCAACACCGTAATCAAAACGTGCCCTTGCAATCTACAGCCGTTTGAAAGAGCAGTTTGGCTAGACGTGTACATAACCTGTCGGGCCTTTTTGGCTCATCAGCCATGTAATTTGTAAAAAACAATTTGACCCTTTTAGCGGCGTCGCAGAGCGAAATCCTTAAACACGGTTCTGTGCATTTGTATGAGTAACATATTCTAGCAAAAATCAGTTGGATTACTGAATCGGTGAAAGATTTATTCGAGAATCTTTAGGAACACCGTTTTAGATCCGGAATGCGGAATCACCTCGCTGGTGTAGGTTAGGGCGAAATTAAAACTACTTTTTAGTTATTCTTAAGGGCTACTTAAATCAGCAAAAAGCGCTTCGATATGTGGATGGGTGACCGAGAAAATCACTAATTCGCGAAACCACAATTTCGCCCTTTTCTTCGGCTATGAGGGCAATTTCCGGAAAACCCGCCTTAGTGAGCATCTACTCAATGACGCAAATAAACTCGTGAAATTTCAAGTCTCTAGGTCTAACAGTTTTGGCTGGGCGTTGATGAGTCAGTCAGTCAGTCAGTCGGGCACTTCTCTTTATAGGTAGAGATTGCTTAGCTTAAACATGCTATTTGAAATGATTAGATCCAGTTCACAATTTACGTCTGCGTCTCTCATCTGGGGCAATTAGGGCATGACCCGTCAACAGTATTTACGTCGAAACAAATGAACCACCATTCGCAGACAGAAGAACGTTGCTGACATGCACATACATCCTAAGGATACGTTTAATACCAAAACATTGTGTTACCCCATAGTTACAAAATCGTCATCTAATACATGTTTATTAACAAACACCTAGCAATCACACCCTTCCTTCTCCGGTTTGAAACAACAAATGCGGAGAGCTGAGTATGTTGGACCTAATACCTGAAATTGCCAAGAGACATGACCAACTACCACCTTCGTATACTTTTCTACTGTTTGTGTCGTTAAACGAACACAAATTCAAGTTGAACGAAAGGTGAACGTCTGACGTCTGCTGCAGGTCTAGCACCACCCGTGCCCCATCACCAGAATTCCGAAGTTCATGCGTGGACACGCGCCCGGCCACCGAGCAGTGTGCTGTATATGCATGTGCACTCACGGACAAATGAACGAGGACCCGAAACTATTAACCAAATACGCTAAATCAAAGGTAATGGATAGTGAAGAAAAAATAATGGCTTGCTAGTGGTATATTTGGAAAGGCACATTTTCAGTCTTGTGTTGGGAGATGTGTTCGTGCTTTGTGGATATCTTGCTTGCTACTTTGTAAACTCGTGAGGCTAAGGATAAGCTGAAATGCTGCTGCAAACGACCGACGAACTGCGGCATTTTCCAGTGCCCCGAGAAAGAAAGTTCGGTAATTATATTTGCTGGCCAGTTTTTTCCGCTACTAAGATTCCCTGCAGAAACGTGTTGCGGCTCGATTTCCCGCTTAAGCTTCAGTCTCACGGTGTACTTCGCGGAAGCGAAATTCAATTTACTGATGCTGACGACGCTCGATATGAGTAGCATTGCTGATGGACAGGTGGTAGGCACAGAGGAGGGGGCTAGGAAGTGTGAAACAATTGCCTGTGGTCTTGATGACATCGTGAGGCATCGAGGTGTTTTGTAGCGTATGCAGGTTTTTATCGCACGAGCTCTGTTTATACACAGTGGTGAAAGTTCAGTGGACATGTTTTTTTTTAAAATAGGCGGTTAGATTTACGCGAAGACCACCTCTACAGTGAGGTTATGCTCTCAGGGGGACACGTAATTATCTGGAAATTATTGATGTAGGTGGTTTATTAAGTAAAACTGAATAATTACCTTTTTAGTGGCTGCACTTGCCAGGCATGTTTGAATTGGAAAGTTATACGCAATCGTGTTTCTACGTAGTTTCAATTGGCAGAATTCTTCAGCGCATTCGATGTCCGAGATATTAAATGGCGAAGTTTAATTGCCGTTCGCATGATTACGCATGCTAGAAGCCAAGACCGGCGCATAGCTCCTCCCTTTTGTTCTGTGTTTCGATAGCGGTTCCGAGTACTGCAGATTGCAATATCGCCAGAAAAGAATGAATGGGTGCCAGTTATCCCTTTTTCCTGGTCCTCCACCCCTTTGTCGCACTAAACACCATACACAGCAGGCAAGTCATAGAAGAGAGGAGCTTTGCGCCGGTGCAGACTGTCTAGCATGCGTAATCCTGCGAACGGCAATTAAACTTCGCCGTTTGATATCTCGTACTACGGATGCACCAGAAGAATTCTGCCGATTTAAACTGCCTAGAAACATTATTGCGTCTAACTTCCCAATATGTCTGGTCACTGAAGACACTAAAAAGTTATTGAGTCAATTTTAGGTAATTAAGCCTCCGAAATCAATAAATACCGCCTATTTAGGTGTCCCCCTTGGCGCATAACTTCCCCTTAGAGGTCACCTTCGCGTAAATCTAAGCACCTATTTAAAAAAAATCCTGTCGGCTGGGCACTTTCACCGCAATATCGTGTGATTTCGATAGCTGGGCTGCATTGAACAAGGAAAATACAATATGCGACTGCTCAAGTTTCTGGAGCTAAAACTTCCCCAGAGAAAAAAAAGAAAACACCGGAATAGTTAGAAAATCTGAGTTTTCCAATAAAAGCGTTTTCACATTTTCATTTTTAACTGATTTTTGGCTGAAAACCTTTCCTAATGGTTTCTCGGGTTCTGTTTCTTTGGAAACTATTTCTTTTCTTTAACCAATTTGTAGTTCAGCAGCACCTCGGCTGAACGCGCGAAAGTTGTGCGCTCTCACCTTGAGTGGGGTGCGGCTCACGGTGTTATCTTTGGGGGCCTTCGTTATATCACAGGCCGTTGAGTTTTTTTTTTCTCTTCTCCGCAACATGGAGGTGTCTATTTCCCGTCTGGTGCCACAAAAAAGCAGGCATCGCTGCCTAGTCGCAAGCGCGTGCTCAGTCTGGTAAAACGTTTACACAGTAATGATCGTTTGTTGTCGAGTGATCTTGTTGAACAGGGACTGTTTAGTCGGTCACTGAAACTCCTTGCGCACTCAAAACACAACAGAACCTCCAAAACTCTACGTACAGGTTCACTCTTAGAAGAGGTTGGTACACTGCGCCCACGAACAGGAAATGCAAGAAGTAAGCCGCAAAGTTGACCAGCGACCGAAAAAAGGACAGCCATGGCCGCATTGAAGTTGTTTAGGCCATGCCATGGGTGCATAATGAGCAAAATTGAAGAGAGTGCGGCTGCTTTTTCCGCGTCTTTCACAGTGATTTTCTCGTCTTGGCGCGTCTTTTACAGCGAGTTTCACAGTGGTTTTTCCGCGTCTTTCACAAGGAACGGGATTGCCTCGCTCGGCAATACTCGCTTGGGTGTAAGTCGCAAAGGCCTTGGGCGTGTTTGGCGTCGTAAGTATCGATGGTCACTGTGTCCGACGCCCTGTTCACATGAATGACAGCGTGATGCTGAAGTTCTGATGGTGGGGCACCTGCCATCACCGTCCTTTGGAGTACCCGTTGGGGCACGTTCGCCAGAGCCACGCGCGTCATTCGTAGAAGGGTATTCAGGTAGCTTGGAAGCTTTGTCGGCTGAATTTCTTCAGAATTTCTTCAGATATACAGGCGACGCTTCGGGCCTGTATATCTCACATGCCGAAGCGTTACGCCGTTGTCATGCGCAGACACTCACCTGCCGACCGTTAAGCCTGGTAATCTGAGATCTGAGTGCCGTTAAATTTACTCCCAGAGTGATTCGGTGATTTAGAAATGAGTGAGCAGCGGTTGCCGTTGGAAGTTCCCTCGAGCGCGCTAACTAGAAGGCCGCTGTAGGGAGCCTGTTTGACCGGTTGGGTCGCGCCCGATAGGTTTGTGGAATGCGCCGAGGCTCCGTCGGCTCCTTCGGTCAAGCACATGTTATAGGAAGACTTAAGAGTATCGGCGGCATACTCACAGTTGTTGCAGGTAAATCGCCGCTCCCCAGGCTCCAGCATGGTTAGCTCTTCATCCGGCCAGGTCACACACTTCACATGCAATTAATTGTGACCGTCGGTGCATCGAAGAAACTTTTGCTTACAGTAAAAAGACTTCAAGCACAGGGAACACACATCCGTGCTTGGCGCCATCTGGTTGTGCTCCTACTCATAAGATCATTGGCTGTAAAGAACTCGTGCTCTACACAAGAGGCCTGAGAGTGCCACCCATTGGTAGAGAATTCTCTGAATTTCAGCCGATCGATTATCCATCTTTCTCTCAAGAAAAAGGCACATCTATGACACACCAATCGAAAACAATTGAAGACCTCCAGATCCTCTGTTTCCGAAGTGAACGCATTTGAAATGCAAAGATTTTCCATTTTTTCTAGATTTTTAAACGAAAACGTTTACCTAGTTAATTCACGGTTACTCAAACAGCGGACAGGCTCCGAAGGGCGAACATTTATGACAGAACGAGTTAACTTTTGTCGTTTATTCATATTTCTCACAATTGCTGGTGTATACGTGGCGATCGCCCTTATCGCCACATATTCTCTCAAATGCCTGCTGGCACTTCTCTTGCGGGGTTGGTTTTTTCTTCTTTTCGCCTACATAGCGAATTTCACAGTACTCATGGTTATATAATTGTTCTGAAAAAACAGAGATCATTTTCATAAAATATTTTAAGTACTAGCTGACAGCCAAGGGAAAAATTGTCCGCTGATATCATTCAAGTGGGGGACTACTTTCCTTTTCTCATGACATTATGTTTTTAGCAGGAGTGTCATCTATACATTTTCAAAAAGCACTGAATCGGGTGTGGCGCAAGGTTACCTATGCCCCTGCGGTTGAACCAATCAAAATCCCTACAGAGTGGTTTCTCTAGTTTTTCACAAGACACGTCAACAAAGTAAAAATTTTGATTGATCAGAACAGTTTAAACTGTAGCATAAACAGGAAAAGACAACAGTGAAATTGGCTGTCTTACAACCAACTACAGTCGAGTCCACTTATAACGATACCGTTTATAACAATATATCGAATATAACTATGAGCAGCTATGGCACCGTCAACTTTTGTATTCTAGCTATGGTAAAATAAACTGCTTAATACAATGTTCCAGTGCCACGATATCGAATATAACGATGGAATCCTGTTATATTGTTCACCAAACTTGCAACCGTGATTGACGTGGTGGCGCAGCCTACTCAGGTAGTGTCGTCTATTGGAGGCCCAATGCGTGACACAGCGCCTCGGGGACTTTGTTGCCGCCAAGTACATTTTCCTCAAGTGGGTGAAGCTCCTAGAGATGCTCTGGGAAAAGATTTGCACTACCTTCACACCGCGGCAAAGGATACCAAATGGGGCTTCTTTTCCGCAAATTAGTAGTAGTACAACCTTCTTCACATGCAAATAAAATGTTTTAAGCTCTGTTTCGTCTTTTTATTTCGCAACCCGCTTATAACAATTATTGGTTATAACAACTAGATTTGCTTGTCACTTCGATATTGTTATAACTACAATAGACATTACTTTATTTCAGTGAAGGGCTTATAAAGGCATTACTAAGCCGGTGACAAAAACGAACAAAAAGCTGGAATCCCGTAGATATCTCACTTTTTCTAGCACAACCAATATCGGAGCGCTGTCACACGTGTCCGTGCATTCACGAAAACGGTGCGTCTCTCATATTTAGCGAGACCTGTCGTCCATGCAAGTTTTGACTATTTCCAACTCCTTCAACAAAGGGTTGCATCCGTATTTCTTTACATTGAGCAGACAGATGACTGTTGGGAACACCTTTTAGTGTGTTCGCATGTTCGCATAGGCGATCATTAATACATCTGCCTGCGTGCTCTACAATATTTTGAATTCAAAAGAGAATTTTATACCCAGCATCATTACTACACTTAACACGTTTTCGAACATCTTTCGTGGTGCATGGGGGCTTTTTGTTGCCTTCTGCGTTAACCCGTTTACAGAGAGGACGAAGTTTGGTTGAGGCAGAAAAAACCGACTTCAAACCTGCTTTTTGAACCAGTCCCTTTACATTGTCCGAGACAAGGCGAATGTATGGTAAAGCGGCAAAATTTATGTTTTTCCTCCTATTGCGGCTGGTCCTGATCTACACTTCGCATCCTTTATTGTTCACTCACCAGGCGTACTGAAACACCCGCGACGATGGCAGTAGGTCATATTAAAAGGATGTTTAAAAGCTGCTTTCACGCGCTCGTGTCGGGAAATGGTAGAATCCAGTTTTTATAGGCAAGTCGACCGACTAAAACAATGGGAGTTTCCTAGGTGCTTTGCCGAACTCACGATCCATCCCGCGAGAGGGCTTTATTCAAGTGCACTTCCTCACCGATGGAGGAGGTTGTTCATTTCCAATGTTAGAGACGCACAGTTACCAGTTTAAACAAGCTGAAGTCTCGGTGGAGTGTTTGTTGGTTTCAGGTTTGTCCAGAGAACAATGCAAGAGCAACTGAACTACCATGTCGTAAAATTTTGTTCAGAAAGAGAGTTTTCGTTTGTGTCTGTGGTGAGAAGAAAGTCATATAGTTTTGCGTTGACAGCGTAGTCTAATGTTCCTGTTGAAGGGGAGTGTAAACTCTGAGACTTCGTTAGTTCAATTCTATGCGAGAGGGTTGGGGGATTGCTTTAACTGTAGACACCGGAAATTAAATTCGGCCTTTTCTGTCCGGGACGTCAACCTTCAAGAAGAGGTCTGTGTAGTTATCTTGTTCGTCTCAGTGCAACTTCTAGTCACTGTCAGTGACCGCCCGGCCACGAAAGGCTTCGAGCTGCGCGCAGTTTGTTCGAGCATATATGCAGCAGCTGGGTATTATTCGCCCTTCGTCTTGCAACCATTCATCGCCGTTGCACATGGCGCCTAAAGACGACGGGGACGACTGGGCCCCGTGCGGTGACTGCAGAGCCTTGAACGCATCGACAACAGCGGAACAGTATTCTCTGCCACACATTCACGATTTCAGTGCCCGGCTGGCAAGTACAAAAATATACAGCAAGGTCGACCTCATAGTGGCATGCCTCCAAATCCCTGTAGAAGCGGAGGACATACCAAAAAAAGCCATAACAACTCCATTTGGCCTGTTTGAGTTCGTCCGTACGCCCTACTGCTTGAAACATGAAGCACAGACCTTTCAAAAGTTCATGGATGAAGTCACCAGGGGTCTTTCTTTCGTCTTTGTCTACTTGGACAACGCCGCCTGTATAAACATTGCCTAGAGAGAGAGAGTGAAAAGGACTTTATTTACAGTAGCCCTGCTCCAGGGGGATCACCGCACAGGGTTCCGCCCTGGTCGTGAAGGCAAGAGCTGGAGCACTATCTAGCCCCCGGAGCGTGACCGGGCGGGGCACGAGGGACGACCCGGCCATCACTAGGACGTTCGGCGCCGGTCTCGGCCCGCCGCTGTCTGCTCAGGGCTGTCACCAGCAGCTGGACCACCGTTCGTTGTTCGAGAAGGTTCGTGGACACCAACCCAGAGTTTATCCTCTCGGGTAGAGTCTGTGGGTACCCTCGACGTTCGTGTTCATTACACCCCCACAACACATGTGGCAGATCTGCCAGCACTGCACAACACACACTGCACGTTGCCGACGCGTAATGTCCGGGCCGCACATGTCTCGCCAGCGCGGGAGTAAGCACTGTGCCTGTCTGAAGCCTACGAAGATGGACTTCTTCTTCTCTGGAGAGACGGTGATGCGGCCGAGCCATGCTTCGACGCTGCTCTCTGTACCATACGAGCAAGTCACTATAATTAGTGATTGGGCAGGGATCTGTCGCCGGAAGTTGTCGAGACGGCGGAGTGCCGGCTGCACGGTGCGTGAGCTCGCGTGCAGTCGAGTCTGCCTCTTCGTTCCGGTTAGGCCTGCCGCCTACTGTGGCGCCCATGTGTGCTGGAAACCATCTGATGTAGATTTTCGGGCCAGCGACAGCGGTGGCTGATGACCTACTTCCTCCAGGTAGTAGGGCTCGCGCCGTCTGTCCGACATAACCCTTACCGAAGTTAGCCACGGCACTCATCGAGTCGCTCAAGATAGTGACCGTGTTGTGCTTGCTGCAGCCGATCGCAAGCGCAATTGCCGCCTCCTCCGCGCGGATGGCCTCTTGCGTTCGGACACTTGCCGCAGTAACGCATTCTCCATCGCTAGCGCGGATGACCGCCAGTGTGTATGCTCCACCCGGCGTTGAGTATCTTGCCGCATCGACGTAATACGCCTCTGCGTCCGTTTCGTGCGCCAGTGCCAAAGCTCTGGCCCTGGCCCGTCTGCGTTCCTTGTTTTCCTCCGGATGCATGTTTCGGGGTAACGGGTAGACTGTGACCCTCCGAGCCACCTCGCCCACGTGTTGTAGTCCGTCCTGCAAGGCCTCCGCCTCCAGCTGCGCGATGCGGGCTCTGTGCAACACGGCTCTGCCGGTTTTGGTCGTGCCAAGGCGGTTGATCTGGGATATTCGTTGCGCCTCCCCAATTTCCTCAAGTGTATTGCAGACGCCCAACTCGGCGAAGGCTGCATTGCTGGTTCCTGGGAAGAGTCCCATGATTGCTTTGTATGCTTTGCGTATGGCCGCGTTGATGCGTGCGGTCTCACGCGTGAGCGAAATATGGCCAAACAGCAACTCTCCTGTTGCTCTCTCCTACCCTTCCCCGCTCCGTAGCCTTCCAGCGTACGCACTTATAAAATTGATGACTGTACTGTAGAAGCGCCCGTACAGCGTGGTGGGATCCCAGCTGCTTATCCCTTTGTTTCCTATAACTTTCTGAAGTTGACAAGCACGTCATATTATTGGAAACTAATCGTAGAAGTGAGCGCCTGAACAAAAAAATGTCCAGGCAATTTTTTCTTCTCCAAATACTCCAGAAAAAAATAACAGTAAAATAATGGCTGCCCCATCCGAAGATATCGTTTTTCTGTTAGCTATGTGTATACTCGACAATCAGTATATTCTTACACTATTTCAGTCTGCCTCCGTCTTTATCTTTGGAAAAATGCAGCAAGTATGAAGCGAGCGACACGTTGAACGAGATCCTCAGTGCGCCACAGAACTAGCGCCCCGTCGCGGCTAAGAGGTAAGCGAAACGGCCCTTGAAACCCAACAGGCAAGCTGACAGACACACGTCGTAGAAGTGGGTGCAGCGTTCGCGACTCGCCAGCAGTGACCTAAGGCGAGATGTACGCCGGCACGCGCCAGATAGCGTATCAGTGCCTGCACTAAGCGTCCCTACACTTCCCATTGAAAAGCGCGCGACGTGTCAGGAAATGTTAATACAGGCGGCGTTGACCTGGATGACATTTTGGTGGCCAATAAAACTCCTACCGAGCACGAACAGCACCTCCGCCAGCTCTTTCAGCGACTGTATGAGCACGGTCTGGTGATCAAACCTCAAAAGTACGTGATTGGTGTCGAGGCTTTCAACTTCCTCGGCCACCACATCACTGCTGAAGGAATTATGCCATTGGAATCGAGGGATAAATCTGTCAAGAAATTTCCTGCTCCAACATATTTTTGCAAGCTGAGAGAGTTGCTCGGCCTCTTGAACTTCCACCGGCGGTTCATTCCGTCTTGTGCTCAGGTACTCCAGCCGTTGACCGACCGGCTGCGCCGAGACGACCAAAAGGCGCCAAAATGTTGTTGGCCTGACAAACACCACAAGGTTTTCCAGAAAGCTAAGGACGAACTGGCCGCGGCTACGCTTCTAATCCATCCACTGCCTGACGCTCCTACACGCCTCATGGTGGACGCCTCCTGCACATCGGTCGGAGCAGTGCTGCAGAAACAAGCGGGTGCGCAGTGGAAGCCAGTGCGCTTCTTTTCGAAACGCCTGAAGCCTGGAGAAGTAGGGCAGTGCAATTTTCGAAGGGAGATGTCCACAAACCACAAGCCTCTCACCTACGTAGTCAACAACAGTTCCTCCTACTCAGAACGGGAAATTCGTCAGCTCTCATTCATCTCTGAGTTTTCTACAGACATCCGCCACGCTCCCGGGGTCAAAACCGAAGCAGCCGACGTCTTGTCTCGCCTCAACACTTCCGGCACAAACGTCCTGGACTTCGAGGCGATGGCCGTGGTTCAGCGGGAGGACACTGATTTGACGAGACTGAAAGGTGGGGGATCTTCTCTCATGCTTTCGGAGGTGGCACTTCCCTACAACCAGGGCACGATAATCTGCAATACCTCCCAGTCAACCCCTGTACCTTTTGTCCCACTAAAGTTTCGCCCAGTGGTATTCAACACTTTACACACCATCAGCCACCCAGATGTTCGCGCCACCTAGCGGCTGTTAACAGAACGCTTCGTTTAGACCGGCGTTAACGCGGACGTGCGACGTTAGGCTCAGACATGTGAAACATCTAAACAAGTGAAAGTGACTCGCCACACTCGGGCTGCACTACAGGAATTCCCGACTCGTGAGTCCCGGTTTGACCGTGTTCCCCTCGACCTGATGGGACCGCTACCGCCCTGCCAAGGTTTCAGGTAGCTGCTCACATGCATCCATTGATACAGCCGATGGCCCGAAGCTATACCAATTGCGGACATATCAGCTGAGACCGTCGCGCAGGCCTTCATTCAGACATGGGTGTCCCGCTCTGGCTGCCCCGCCCGCATAACAACTGGCCGAGAACGGGAGTTGCAGAGCAGCCTCTTTTCTGCGCTGTCGACCCTTTTCGGTACGAGGCTGCAGCATACAACCGCCTACCACCGCGCCAGCAACGGACTGGCGGAGCGCTTGCACAGGCAGCTCAAAGCTGCACTTAAAGCGAAACTCTATCCCACGCACTGGGTCGAAAATCTGCCGCTCGTTCTTCTTGGCCTACGCTCAACGGTGTAGGAAGACCTCGGCTTTAACGCAGCTGAAATGATGTACGGCTCGACAGCGCGCGTACCGGGAGAATTCTTCTCCGACCAGACACTTCCATGGCACTTCCAAAACATGTACAGCTCTGCACACTACACAAACCCATTCATCGAACCCAAAATATGAACGAAAAGAAGCAACTACGGGAAAAAAACAAATCGAAAACTTCTTAAAACTACCGGTTTTCAATCCATAATCTAAAGAGTGGTCTTAGTACTTGCCAACCTTCGGCTCCGGGCGCAGACAACACAACTTAAACCATGATACAACACTTACGTGGAGATAAATTATAAATACTCCTTTACTGTATAGGTTGTATTTACTGGCGCGCTTGACAAAAACCCCGTTGTGTCGCCTTAGCAACGAGGACTCACGGCCGCCGTCATGTCAGCAGACACATCAGGCCGTCCCACCGAGACCAAAAGCATTACCTTGTGGCAGAGAGATTATTACTTTATACACTAGAGAGGAATATGCCAGTCTTGAAAGTGGAAGCACTCACACAGCAGGGACGAAAGTATAAAAAACAGAGATGATATGGCGTTCCCACTATCCCAATTGTCCGTTCCAATGTAGATGAATCGGGTGCTAGCATCTATGCGGCTCCCATAAAGACCGTCTGTGTCGTCATGGGCAGCCATTGTACCATGCACTCGCCTTAGTTTCGTCATTGGCTTAGATTAAACGTTTTATTGGCCGTATATTTCAACACAGTGCCAGAGAAACGGAAAGATTGGTGGGTTATGACATACTGATAAATTCAACAGGCTGTTTCAACGCCAAGAAAAACGAAGTAAAGCGTGTTTTCCCGGAACATTTCCTCTTACTATTTTGCGAGCCAAGCTGGTAGTTAACAAGGTTACTATTTTGTGGGAACTCGTGACATGCTTTTGCTCGTTACATACTTTCGCTCCCGCTCTCCAGTACCCGTTGGTCGCCCGCACTCCATTCCAGGGAAGTCCGAAGGGATCGGAACCACGGCAGACTTCGCTTTTGGACACGGCAAGCTCGCTCGCCTCTACGCATAAGCGTTCCTTTCGAGGTTCCTCGTCTTCCGGACGCAGCATGGCGTCAGTCAGCAGTGTTCGAGGCGTGTTGTGTGCGACGGGATCAACCACAGTGGAATAAACGGTATCTACTCTTTCCTCGACTTTGTAATCTTTACTTTTCTCTTTTCTGTCCTAGTATCACTTAAAAAGGTCGCTGGTATTTTTCATATCTCTTGACGCCACCCCAGCAACGTCGGATGTGAAGCAGTCGAGGACACTGCGCCACCACACAGTGGGGGAGCGATTAATAATATACCTCTTGATGCCACCGCCGACCTTTCAAACGCGGCAGATGATGCACGCTGGTGTTTTTTTTTTGCGAAATAGGGTACAAAGCGGTTGCGTAGGCACAATGACCACGGACATGGCAAATTCCGTGCCGCCAAGTGATGAAATTACCCGTTAAACTTTCCAAGGAATACCACCTATACAATAAAATATGGCTTGCCGGGAACAATCCAAGGCATTGGCAGAAGGCCGCACTTGTAGCATTCCTGAAAGAGACGCGTCCGGCAAGCCATCGACACATTGCCGTTGCCAGCTGCCTGTGTAGGCTTCTCGGGAAGAATATAAACGGGAGGCTCATGCGCAATCCTGAGTACCATAACTTTGTCGACAGCTGGCAGGCAAAATTCAGGGTGGGGCGAAACACGAAGGACCGAGTCGTGGCACTTGAATCGTATATCATGCATAACTTCGTGCCTAAACAGTTTTGCCTAACTGTGTTTTTCGACATCAAGAAAGAATATGACGCTGCTTGGCGTTACGGCATTTTCAGTGCCCTGGAGTCAATCGGTGTTTCGGGCAATGCGTTGCAAGTTACCCTTGCTGGTTACTTTTCGGAGACAATGTTACGCGTTAGAGTGTGTTTACACTCTCAATGGTTCATGTGGTAGAAAATGGCGTGTCTCAAGGCTTAGTGTTAAGCTGCACTCTTTTCATAGTTAACATGAACTCTCTTGGGAAGCATTGCCACCTACAATCTCTTATTCTATGTATGTAGATGACGTCCATATGTCGTTGATATTGTAGGAGGTGAGGAGGGGGTGAGGCCGAGCCCACGTTTATTGCGGTTGCGTTGGCTGTGCCATGGACAGGACGAGGCGCGTAAAACGAGGGTGCCGTTCCCGAGGTTTACCGAATCTGTTCTAGGCGCGAGCTGGCTCATAGTGCTGATGATGATTAAGGGCTGATGGTGACGATGGCGATGGTGTCGGTACAGGGCTCCCCCTAGCGTGAAGTGCGGTAAAGTGACAAATGTAAATAACACTGCAGGAAAATGCACTATGCACCATGTAAAATTTGTCCGTAGTCAGGAAGAGCCCGTGGGCAGTCAGTGGTCAAGGGGCAGGGGTTGACTAACGGCATGGTCCTGGTCGTCGGCGAGGTAGCGTCCGGGATGTGGGGAAACCTCCAGTGGACGAGGCTGGGAATGCGGCCGCGAACGCATTTCGCGATGTGGGGTGATGGCTACAATGGATGGCGGAGCGAACCGAAGTGGTAACCGGAAGGACAGCGATGAGATTCAGCGTGATTCTGAACACTGACTGCCAAAGTGCGGGCTTGGCTGCGCTGTGGTGTGAGCTCTGGGGAGGGCGATGGAGGTTCGGCGCGTGCCGTTGTCCGCATTGTGGGTCGGCAAGCAGCGGTGTGATGCCATGACGAAGCTGCTTGTCCGGGTGACCAAATTCTAGGCGGCCGACGAGGTGGTGAGGCCGAGCCCACGTTTATTCCGGCTGCGTTGGCTGTGCCATGGACAGGACGAGACACGTAGTACGAGGGTGCCCTTTCCGAGGTGTGCCGAATCTGTTCTAGGTGCGAGCTGGCTGATAGTGCTCATGATGATTGGGCGCTGATGGTGACGATGGCGATGGTGTCACTACAATATCTTGTAATACGTCAGTCTGTGAACGTTTAATCTAGTTTGACGTCAAAAAACGTCCTGGCTGGGAAGACAAGAATTGTTTTAAACACAAACCTGCAAAGAGTTCTTGCATGGTGTTCCCAACAAAGCGTGGGAGTCATCCGGACCTTGACATTACTCTTAATGGCATTTCATATCCTAAGAACAAGAAGCAGAACTTCTTGGGTGTTGTACTTGATGACAAACTGACATCCATTCCTTAAACCAAGAAACGTAGCATAAAAATCTCAAAAGAATGAATATCCTTAAAGGGAACCGAAGGCTGAATCAAATTTTGTTTTATCTGAAAGGTGATGCGTTTTGTAGGTCTCTTAGCTTTTGTTCGACGTGCAACGATGCGTCATTTCCTGAAAAATCCGCATAGAAAGGTGCAAGTTTTCTCACCCGCTTCTCTTTCATATTTTTTGGGCGTAGACATCGCGTCACAAACTAGGAGTGAGGCACCGCTGCGCTCTCGCAAAACTAGCTGTTACGCCACCAAGCCAAGGCCGGCCGTCGAGAAGGTTTTCTTGCCACAGGAGGCTGGCATTCACGTCTATCATTTGTCCCTGATAGAACGAGGAAATATTTTCACCGCTCCAGCGGTGGTTGTGCCTGCCTACACCGGACACCCATACTAACGCCGGCCGCGAATGGAGGAGCGGCAAGCGCTGTTTCAAACATCGCACAAGAGCGGCTGCATGGCTTCCCGGAAGCGGCAGCCGTCATCTCACCTCGTCTGGTGATCACGTACATTGCATATTCTCTTCTCTCAAGCGCCGCGCCAACCTGGCCTGAAATACACATTCGCTTCCCGCAGCTGTGTCGTTTGGGCTCCGCCGAGTTTCCCGCGCTAATCCAAACCTTCCAGAGCCATGCATCTCACTTCAGCATCCAGAGACGTCCGAAGGCGTCAAGACCACCCCACGTATCCTCTCTGGTGGTTCCCCACAACTCTCGTGCCGAAATTCCCGGTCGACCGAAGACCACGCCAGGGTTAGGCTTAATGCCTGGGCCTCGGCCGACCTTGCCTCGCCGAGCCTCAGCGCAGCGCTACCAACATGGAGGTAATCGCCGTCGATGGTGAGCCAATCAACGCGGAAGAACTCCTTCACGAGGATTGGAAGACTGCGCAGCAGGCAACGAATTTCTCAAGAACCTGCAAAGAATTAAACTGTGGAAAATCGCCGATTCCAGAGGCCGCCACGCCGGGGAACTCCGGCAGCGCCGCTGCCGCCATCAAGCTACGACATAGAGATAGTGCTCGGTCCACGGGGAGGACTGGATCATCGCAAAGTTACGCCGGAAGCACTGGCGGACACAGTGCTTCAAGCAGCCCAAATAGCCCCAAACCCTCAAGATCAGCAATGAATCAGCTATGAAACCGGTAACAAGGATTAACTACCGACCGTCTTCAGCGGCATGGTCAACAATGCAAGCGGGGCCCGTTACTGTATCAGAACCGCAGGCAGCCTCCGCGACTTTGGGGGGTCCCACAAAAGCCAATGGGGGAGCCCATTTGAGGCGTCCCCTTCCCCTCCTACGCCTCCCTTTGTGCACGGCATCGCGTCGTGTCGCGCCAGGTCAACGCACGGCCTGTTAACTGTTAGTACTAGGCCTGTCGACGGCACGCGTGGTCCCCTGGGCCCAATCTACGAAAATATGGCGGAGCGAGGCAATTTTTAAAAACATGAAGACAAGAAGAGAGAGGCGACCGTCGGTATGTGCCGTGCCTCCGGGGCAACAAAAAAAACGGAAAGAAAAGAGAAAAAGGGGGAACCAATGGAAAATAGAAGCAAAGCAAAACATGAGCGAAAAAGACAGGAAGGACGCGCGCACTCGGTAAACACCACAATTGGGGATCACAATGTGATTACAAGACACCCGAGGCATGAGCCACAACAGACGCCAAAATAAAATACTTCTTACACGCTCGGTTCGAATTAAAAGCTTTAACATTCCACTTCACATTTCTCCAGGATAAAATAGGTGTGACATATGGTGACATAAACAGGCAATGGGTACCATCTGGTTAATAATGAGCCGTGTTATGCTTGCGGAGCGTTCAGACAAGGAAATGAGGGAGAAAAAAAATAAAAAATAAATAAAAAACAGGGGTGCGGGAAGGGAAGTGTTGGTAGGGGGTTGGGAGCGGACGAGATAATTATAGTGACCGCGGAACATAACGGTAGGTTGTTGGTGTTAGAATGTACAACCTCACACCTGGAGCAACAGGCTGCCTTTAAATTTCAGGCCATGCAATGCCCTGCGCGGGAAAGGCCGATGCACACGAAGGGCTTAATGTGGGCATAGCAAAAGGACAACAAAACTACAAGGTCTCGTATGTCCCGGGGTCACAATGCTTCATTGGTCATGCGGCGTACGAATTACAGTCATAGTTCCAGGACTCTCATTAAGACCCCCCTTCAGGGTATTAAATTTGTAGATTAAGTAAGACTCACATTGTTCTCGCTCCCTACAGCTACAAAAACTGCTCTGTAGAAGCGTGACTTTAATGTCATCGAAAGAGTGATTTTGCATCGCTAGGTGTCTGGACAAGGGAAGGTTTGGGAGTGCCTTGGTGTGATAGCGGCGATTGTTAAACCGCATTCGAAAAGGTCCATCCGTCTGCCCTATGTACTGCATATTACATCCGCCACACTCCAATAGGTAAACCAAATTAGACGAGTCACAATCAAATGACCTACGTATAGAATATCGGAAGTCTGAATGTGTGCTAATTGTAACCCTCGCGGTCTGCACGTGTTTACACACCAAACATCTGTTTTTGCCACACGGTCGGCAGCCTAATTGCTGGGCGTCCGTGTCTTTGGCGTGTACAAGATAGTCCCATAGGCTTTTTGCGCGCCTGTATATTACACGCGGAGGATCACTGAAAATTTTGGAAAGTCGCTCGCTCTGCTGGAGAATGTTGAAGTGCTTTTTTAAAATTTTATTCACGTTTGGCGGGCTACTAGTAAAAGGTAAGACTAAATTAGCGCGGGAATTATTCCCATCCTTTACGTGCGACCCCTGTAGCAGTGTGTTACGATTTAAACTTGCCGCCCTAGAAATGGCATCGTCAACAAGGGCTGGCGGGTAACGCTGTTTGACGAGGGCGCCCCGCATTCGGCTGGCGTTCGAACGAATGTCTTCATCACTAGAGCAAATTCTTCTAAATTTATGTGCCTGGGAATAAGGGATAGCCGTTCTGCAATGGCGTGGGTTGCAGCTTTTGAAGTGCAGGTACTGTTGGCGGTCTGTAGGTTTCCTGTACACACTCGTCTTCAGTGACTCTGCCCGCACATGAACCTGAACGTCCAAGAAACTAATTTCGGTGTGAGAGTACTCGTAGGTGAACGAGATATTAGGATGAACTGTGTTGAATTCTTCAATAAAGGCAATAAGTCATTGCTCATTGTCTGTCCAGATCATAAAAATGTCGTCAAGGAATTGCTTGTACAGTGCAGGTGAACTGTCTGAAGTAGAGAGGAATTTGGTTTCAATATTGTGCATGAATATGGTGGCATATTTGGGGGCCATTTTTGTTCCCATCGCAGTACCACTTGTTTGGAGAAAGTATTTGTTTTTAAATTAATTCAAAACTGTTGAGTTCTAATACGAGACGCGTTAATACCTCAACAACCCTCGGGCTGGGAGAGTCTTCTTCGCGGTGTTCATTGTACGACTGAATGAGGGCATTGATGCCATCGCTGTGCGGAATGTTGGTATAAACGGAGGCGTCGTCCAATGTTACGAGAAATGCACCGTCCGGCAGAACCATGCCCTCGATTTCTTGGAGAAAATGGTTTGTGTCCCGTAAGTTTGATGGAAATTGAGGGGGTATATCGCGAATGAGGTAATCTATATAACTTGAAATTGGCTCTGTGATGGTGCCTATTCCCGATATAATTGGGCGGTCGGGATTTCCAATTTTGTGTAATTTTGGAATAATGTAAAAGCGGCCAACCACTGAGTGGGCCGATGTTAGTGCCCTGGCAAGTTGTCTATCAATTTCTCGGGCCCCCACAAGTTGCTCCAGCACGTTATTTACAATTTTTTGGTGTTCTTTAGTAGGGTCTGATAGAAGGGGCTTATAGAATTTCCGGTCGCCTAACTGCCGATCCCCTTCTCTGACGTAATCATTCCGGTCGATAATAACAATCCCCCCTCTCTTGTCAGCTGGTTTGATTACAATGTCCTGTCGGATACTCAAAGCATTGAGAGCATCCTGTTCGTTTATTGTGATGTTGTGATGACAGGTTCGGCGTGATTGGTATGCATGGAAAACGTCTCTCTGGACGGCACGAATATACAAGTCGAGATTTTCCTCCCTTTGTGCACTGGGGGTCCAGTGGTGCTTGGCGACGAAAGAAGGTTTGGCGTTCTCCCCATCACTTCTCTCGAAGAAGTTCTCTCGTAAACGCCGAGTACGAGCAAACTTATCTAAATCTTTCAGGATTGTTAATTTTTAATTACTTCCCGTTGCTCGGGCAAATATGACACCCCGGGACAGAACAGATATCTCAGTGGCGCCTAATTTAATCTTCGATAAATTAACGATTTGCCCGCCCCCGTCGCCGCATTCAACCCCTAGCGGCGGTTCCCCCGGCATGCTGTCAACACCCTCCTCGCGGTCAACCGCATCCACAAGAGGCAGATACGGTTGTTGTCTGACGCCCCTCGCATACGACCCGCCACGCCTCGGGACGTTATCCCTTGAGAGTTTTTTTAACTTTGTATTTGAAACCTCGAGTTTGAATCGTTGAATCGTTTTTGAATCGTTGGCCTCAAACAAACTCAGTTCCTGGAGTTCCGGCGCTGAAAGTAAAGCATTTTCCCGGGCTCGACGTTCCTCTCCCACAAGTTACTTTAACATTTCTTCAGAGTGCTCTATTGTGACCTGGAGTAATTCTAGAGAAGCGGTATTTAGTATTCGATTCCATTTTTCTACATTCTCATTAGATAGGTTCTTCATTGAAGGAGGCAGTGAAATACGAAGCCCTTTGGGTACAATACCTTCTAGCTTATATGTTTGAAGGGTACGAACATGAAGGTCAATTGCGTACGCGCTTGTCTACAATTTTCCTGACTTTTAAGATTTCTTTGGATTTTAGTGTTACGGCACCTGAGGAAGAGGAAGTCGGCTGGGGCTCGAAGCCAACACGTCAATCACTCTGCACTCGGCGGGCCGATCCAGGGCATTTCCTAAGGTTGTACCTTGGAGCGGGAGTTTTGACAGCGTCCTCACTGTCCCCCGTGGAAAGTGTGTGCAGCGCTGCGCGATCTTGAGGTGCTATCCTCGACAGGGGTTGCTGCGGTGTTGTCTGGTGGGTGCTCGTTGTGGGTAACTTGGGTGACGTGCGTCCATTTCCCCGTCGGAACTCTGCAGTGGCGCCAGGGCTGGAACACCTTCGTCGTCGGAGGCGTAGGAAGGGTGACTCGGGTCCCGGTGTCGGGTCCACCTGATGGGCTTCAGGGCTGGCACTCTGCTTTCGTCGTCGGCGTGGGGGAAGTACCTCCGGCTGTGGAGCTGGACCTTCAGGAATGGCAGTTGCACCTCCGACGGGTGTTGCGTCAAGGGAGTGGTGAGGACGGGGACCGGTAGCTGGATTCGGGGCAGTCACACGGGTCAGTGGGGGCCAGTCCAAATCCAAATGCCGACTTGGTTCAGTTTGCAGTGTGGCCTGTGGGAACGTAGGCTCCTGTTGCGTTTCACGAGCTGGTGATGGTGACGCATAATCTTGCCAGTCTGCAGAAGACCTGTCTCAGGCCGAAACGTTGGAAGTAAAGTCTCCGAAGTGCGTACTTCTACTTTGTATAGAGATATATATATAAATATATATATATATATATATATACATATATATATATATATATATATATATATATATATATATATATATATATATATATATATATATCTATCGGACTTATAAGGACATTAATGGGAAGAAGGAACACGCTGAAAAAAAGGCTCCCCAACCACACACACAAAAGTCAAACCACAGACACAGTTTAGTCTAGCTGGGGAGAAATCAGCAGGCCCAAAGAGTCTCGAGGCGTCTAGAAAGGACTCCAAGGCCTCATGGAATCTGTCTCGCTCTCTGGTATTGCCAGGCGGCCACAGAAACTCTTCGTGGGGCCGAGCCCTTCACCTGAAGGCGGCCAACAGTTCAGTCTCCCTGCAGCAACCCTTAGGTACTGCACGAAGAGATGGTAGGGCCTGCCTTCTACAAATTTATCGCTGTCTTGTGCGCTCTCGCTCCGATTATGGCTGTATTCTATATTGCTTAGCTTAAAAAAGCTATTTGAAACGATTAGATCCAGTTCACAATGTACGTCTACTTCTCTCATCTGGGGCAATTAGGGCATGACCCGTCAACATTGTTTACGTCGAAACAAATCAACCACCATTCGCAGACAGAAGAACGTTGCTGACATGCACATACATCCTAAGGATACGTTTACTACCAAAACATTGTGTTACCCCATAGTTACAAAATCGTCATCTAGGACATGTTTATTAACAAACACCTAGCAATCGCACCCTTCCTTCTCCGGTTTGAAACAACAAATGCGGACAGCTGAGTATGTTGGACATAATACCTGAAATTGCCAAGAGACATGACCAACTACCACCTTCGTATACTTTTCTACTGTTTGTGACGTTAAACGAACACAAATTCAAGGTGAACGAAAGGTGAACGTCTGACGTCTGCTCCAGGTCTAGCACCACCCGTGCCCTATCACCAGAATTCCGAAGTTCATGCGTGGACACGCGCCCGGCCACCGAGCAGTGTGCTGTATATGCATGTGCACTCACGGACAAATGAACGAGGACCCGAAAATATTAACCAAATACGCTAAATCAAAGGTAATGGATAGTGAAGAAAAAATAATGGCTTGCTAGTGGTATATTTGGAAAGGCACATTTTCAGTCTTGTGTTGTGAGATGTGTTCGCGCTTTGTGCATATCTTGCTTGCTACTTTGTAAACACGTGAGGCTAAGGATAAGCTGAAATGCTGCTGCAAACGACCGACGAACAGCGGCATTTTCCAGTGCCCCAAGAAAGAAAGTTCGGTAATTATATTTGCTGGCCATTTTTGTCCGCTACTAAGATTCCGTGCCTAAACGTGTTGCGGCTCGATTTCCCGCTTAAGCTTCAGTCTCACGGTGTGGTTCGCGGAAGCTAAATTCAATTTACTGATGCTGACGACGCTCGATATGACTAGCATTGCTGATGGACAGGTGGTAGGCGCAGAGGAGGGGGCTAGGAAGTGTGAAACAATTGCCTGTGGTCTTGATGACATCGTGAGGCGTGGAGGTGTTTTGTAGCGTATGCAGGTTTTTATCGCACGAGCTCTGTTTATACACAGTGGTGAAAGTTCAGTTGACATGTTTTTTTTTAAAATAGGCGGTTAGATTTACGCGAAGGCCACCTCTACAGTGAGGTTATGCTCTCAGGGGGACACGTAATTAGCTGGAAATAATTGATGTAGGTGGTTTATTAAGTAAAATTGAATAATTACCTTTTTATTGGCTGCACTAGCCAGGCATGTTTGGATTGGAAAGTTATATGCAATCGTGTTTCTACGTAGTTCCAATTGGCAGAATTCTTCAGCGCATCCGATGTCCGAGATATTAAATGGCGAAGTTTAATTGCCGTTCGCATGATTACGCATGCTAGAAGCCAAGACCGGCGCATAGCTCCTCCCTTTTGTTCTGTGTTTCGATAGCGGTTCCGAGTACTGCAAATTGCAATATCGCCAGAAAAGAATGAATGGGTGTCAGTTATCCCTTTTTCCTGGGCCTCCACCCCTTTGTCGCACTAAACACCATACACAGCAGGCAAGTCATAGAAGAGAGGAGCTTTGCGCCGGTGCAGACTGTCTAGCATGCGTAATCCTGCGAACGGCAATTAAACTTCGCCGTTTGATATCTCGTACTACGGATGCACAAGAAGAAGATATGAAATTGCGAAGTTTAATTGCCGTTCGCATGATTACGCATGCTAGAAGCCAAGACCGGCGCATAGCTCCTCCCTTTTGTTCTGTGTTTCGATAGCGGTTACGAGTACTGCAGATTGCAATATCTCCTGAAAAGAATGAATGGGTGCCAGTTATCCCTTTTTCCTGGGCCTCCACCCCTTTGTCGCACTAAACACCATACACAGCAGGCAAGTCATAGAAGAGAGGAGCTTTGCGCCGGTGCAGACTGTCTAGCATGCGTAATCCTGCGAACGGCAATTAAACTTCGCCGTTTGATATCTCGTACTACGGATGCACCAGAAGAAGATATGAAATTGCGAAGTTTAATTGCCGTTCGCATGATTACGCATGCTAGAAGCCAAGACCGGCGCATAGCTCCTCCCTTTTGTTCTGTGTTTCGATAGCGGTTCCGAGTACTGCAGATTGCAATATCACCTGAAAAGAATGAATGGGTGCCAGTTATCCCTTTTTCCTGGGCCTCCACCCCTTTGTCGCACTAAACACCATACACAGCAGGCAAGTCATAGAAGAGAGGAGCTTTGCGCCGGTGCAGACTGTCTAGCATGCGTGATCCTGCGAACGGCAATTAAACTTCGCCGTTTGATATCTCGTACTACGGATGCACCAGAACAAGATATGAAATTGCGAAGTTTAATTGCCGTTCGCATGATTACGCATGCTAGAAGCCAAGACCGGCGCATAGCTCCTCCCTTTTGTTTTGTGTTTCGATAGCGGTTCCGAGTACTGCAGATTGCAATATCACCTGAAAAGAATGAATGGGTGCCAGTTATCCCTTTTTCCTGGGCCTCCACCCCTTTCACGCACTAAACACCATACACAGCAGGCAAGTCATAGAAGAGAGGAGCTTTGCGCCGGTGCAGACTGTCTAGCATGCGTAATCCTGGGAACGGCAATTAAACTTCGCCGTTTGATATCACGTACTACGGATGCACCAGAAGAAGATATGAAATTGCGAAGTTTAATTGCCGTTCGCATGATTACGCATGCTAGAAGCCAAGACCGGCGCATAGCTCCTCCCTTTTGTTTTGTGTTTCGATAGCGGTTCCGAGTACTGCAGATTGAAATATCACCTGAAAAGAATGAATGGGTGCCAGTTATCCCTTTTTCCTGGGCCTCCACCCCTTTGTCGCACTAAACACCATACACAGCAGGCAAGTCATAGAAGAGAGGAGCTTTGCGCCGGAGCAGACTGTCTAGCATGCGTAATCCTGCGAACGGCAATTAAACTTCGCCGTTTGATATCTGGTACTACGGATGCACAAGAAGATATGAAATTGCGAAGTTTAATTGCCCTTCGCATGATTACGCATGCTAGAAGCCAAGACCGGCGCATAGCTCCTCTCTTTTGTTTTGTGTTTCGATAGCGGTTCCGAGTACTGCAGATTGCAATATCACCTGAAAAGAATGAATGGGTGCCAGTTATCCCTTTTTCCTGGGCCTCCACCCCTTTGTCGCACTAAACACCATACACAGCAGGCAAGTCATAGAAGAGAGGAGCTTTGCGCCGGTGCAGACTGTCTAGCATGCGTAATCCTGCGAACGGAAATTAAACTTCGCCGTTTGATATCTGGTACTACGGATGCACAAGAAGAAGATATGAAATTTCGAGGTTTAATTGCCGTTCGCATGATTACGCATGCTAGAAGCCAAGACCGGCGCATAGCTCCTCCCTTTTGTTCTGTGTTTCGATTGCGGTTCCGAGTACTGCAGATTGCAATATCACCTGAAACGAATGAATGGGTGCCAGTTATCCCTTTTTCCTGGGCCTCCACCCCTTTGTCGCACTAAACACCATACACAGCAGGCAAGTCATAGAAGAGAGGAGCTTTGCGCCGGTGCAGACTGTCTAGCATGCGTAATCCTGCGAACGGCAATTAAACTTCGCCGTTTGATATCTCGTACTACGGATGCACAAGAAGAAGATATGAAATTGCGAAGTTTAATTTTCGTTCGCATGATTACGCATGCTAGAAGCCAAGACCGGCGCATAGCTCCTCCCTTTTGTTTTGTGTTTCGATAGCGGTTCCGAGTACTGCAGATTGCAATATCACCTGAAAAGAATGAATGGGTGCCAGTTATCCCTTTTTCCTGGGCCTCCACCCCTTTGTCGCACTAAACACCATACACAGCAGGCAAGTCATAGAAGAGAGGAGCTTTGCGCCGGTGCAGACTGTCTAGCATGCGTAATCCTGCGAACGGCAATTAAACTTCGCCGTTTGATATCTCGTACTACGGATGCACAAGAAGAAGATATGAAATTGCGAAGTTTAATTGCCGTTCGCATGATTACGCATGCTAGAAGCCAAGACCGGCGCATAGCTCCTCCCTTTTGTACTGTGTTTCGATAGCGGTTCCGAGTACCGCAGATTGCAATATCACCTGAAAAGAATGAATGGGTGCCAGTTATCCCTTTTTCCTGGGCCTCCACCCCTTTGTCGCACTAAACACCATACACAGCAGGCAAGTCATAGAAGAGAGGAGCTTTGCGCCGGTGCAGACTGTCTAGCATGCGTAATCCTGCGAATGGCAATTAAACTTCGCCGTTTGATATCTCGTACTACGGATGCACAAGAAGAAGATATGAAATTGCGAAGTTTAATTGCCGTTCGCATGATTACGCATGCTAGAAGCCAAGACCGGCGCATAGCTCCTCCCTTTTGTTCTGTGTTTCGATAGCGGTTCCGAGTACTGCAGATTGCAATATCACCTGAAAAGAATGAATGGGTGCCAGTTATCCCTTTTTCCTGGGCCTCCACCCCTTTGTCGCACTAAACACCATACACAGCAGGCAAGTCATAGAAGAGAGGAGCTTTGCGCCGGTGCAGACTGTCTAGCATGCGTAATCCTGCGAACGGCAATTAAACTTCGCCGTTTGATATCTCGTACTACGGATGCACCAGAAGAAGATATGAAATTGCGAAGTTTAATTGCCGTTCGCATGATTACGCAAGCTAGAAGCCAAGACCGGCGCATAGCTCCTCCCTTTTGTTTTGTGTTTCGATAGCGGTTCCGAGTACTGCAGATTGCAATATCTCCTGAAAAGAATGAATGGGTGCCAGTTATCCCTTTTTCCTGGGCCTCCACCCCTTTCTCGCACTAAACACCATACACAGCAGGCAAGTCATAGAAGAGAGGAGCTTTGCGCCGGTGCAGACTGTCTAGCATGCGTAATCCTGCGAACGGCAATTAAACTTCGCCGTTTGATATCTCGTACTACGGATGCACCAGAAGAAGATATGAAATTGCGAAGTTTAATTGCCGTTCGCATGATTACGCATGCTAGAAGCCAAGACCGGCGCATAGCTCCTCCCTTTTGTTCTGTGTTTCGATAGCGGTTCCGAGTACTGCAGATTGCAATATCACCTGAAAAGAATGAATGGGTGCCAGTTATCCCTTTTTCCTGGGCCTCCACCCCTTTGTCGCACTAAACACCATACACAGCAGGCAAGTCATAGAAGAGAGGAGCTTTGCGCCGGTGCAGACTGTCTAGCATGCGTAATCCTGCGAACGGCAATTAAACTTCGGCGTTTGATATCTCGTACTACGGATGCACCAGAAGAAGATATGAAATTGCGAAGTTTAATTGCCGTTCGCATGATTACGCATGCTAGAAGCCAAGACCGGCGCATAGCTCCTCCCTTTGGTTCTGTGTTTCGATAGCGGTTCCGAGTACTGCAGATTGCAATATCACCTGAAAAGAATGAATGGGTGCCAGTTATCCCTTTTTCCTGGGCCTCCACCCCTTTGTCGCACTAAACACCATACACAGCAGGCAAGTCATAGAAGAGAGGAGCTTTGCGCCGGTGGAGACTGTCTTGCATGCGTAATCCTGCGAACGGCAATTAAACTTCCCCGTTTGATATCTCGTACTACGGATGCACCAGAAGAATTCTGCCGATTTAAACTGCCTAGAAACATTATTGCGTCTAACTTCCCAATATGTCTGGTCACTGAAGACACTAAAAAGTTATTGAGTCAATTTTAGGTAATTAAGCCTCCGAAATCAATAATTACCGCCTATTTATGTGTCCCCCTCGGCGCATAACTTCCCCTTAGAGGTCACCTTCGCGTAAATCTAAGTGCCTATTTAAAAAAAATCCTGTCGGCTGGGCACTTTCACCGCACTATCGTGTGATTTCGATAGCTGGGCCGCATTGAACAAGGCAAAATACAATATGCGACTGCTCAAGTTTCTGGAGCTAAAACTTCCCCTGAGAAAAAAAAAGAAAACACCGGAATAGTTAGAAAATCTAGGTTTTGCAATAAAAGCGTTTTCCCATTTTCATTTTTAACTGATTTTTGGCTGAAAACCTTTCCTAATGGTTTCTCTGGTTCTGTTTCTTTGGAAACTATTTCTTTTCTTTAACCAATTTGTAGTTCAGCAGCACCTCGGCTGAACGCGCGAAAGTTGTGCGCTCTCACGTTGAGTGGGGTGCGGCTCACGGTGTTCTCTTTGGGGGCCTTCGTTATATCACAGGCCGTGGAGTTTTTTTTTCTCTTCTCCGACACATGGAGGGGTTTATTACCCGTCTGGTGCCACAAAAAAGCAGGCATCGCTGCCTAGTCGCAAGTGCGTGCTCCGTCTGGTAAGGCGCTTTTCACAGTAATGAACGTTTGTTGTGGAGTGATCTTGTTGAACGGGGCCTATTTAGTCGGTCACTGAAACTCCTTGCGCACTCAAAACACAACAGAACCTCCAAAACTCTACGTACAGGTTCACTCTTAGAAGAGGTTGGTACACTGCGCCCACGAACAGGAAATGCAAGAAATAAGCCGCCAAGTTGACCAGCGACCGAAAAAAGGACAGCCATTGCCGCATTGAAGTTGTTTAGGCCATGCCATGGGTGCATAATGAGCAAAATTGAAGAGAGTGCGGCTGCTTTTTCCGCGTCTTTCACAGTGATTTTCTCGTCTTGGCGCGTCTTTTACAGCGAGTTTCACAGTGGTTTTTCCGCGTCTTTCACAGGTAATGGGATCGCTTCGCTCGGCAATACTCGCTTGGGTGTAAGTCGCAAAGGCCTTGGGCGTGTTTGGCGTCGTAAGTTTCGATGGTCACTGTGTCCGACGCCCTGTTCGCATGAATGACAGCGTGATGCTGAAGTTCTGATGGTGGGGCACCTGCCATCACCGTCCTTTGGAGTACCCGTTGGGGCACGTTCGCCAGAGCCACGCGCGTCATTCGTAGAAGGGTATTCAGGTAGCTCGGAAGCTTTGTCCGTTGAATTTCTTCAGACGGCGCTCGCGGCGGGGTCGTCTTTGCTAATCGAGGGCGACGCTTCGGGCCAGTATGTCCCATCTGCCGAAGCGTTACGCCGTTGTCATGCGCAGACACTCACCTGCCGACCGTTAAGCCTGGTAATCGGTGATCTGAGTGCAGTCAAATTGACTCCCAGGGTGATTCGGTGATTTAGAAATGAGTGAGCAGCGGTTGCCGTTGGAAGTTCCCTCGAGCGCGCTAACTAGAAGGCCGCTGTAGGGAGCCTGCTTGACCGGTTGGGTCGCGCCCGATAGGTTTGTGGAATGCGCCGAGGCTCCGTCGGCTCCGTCGGTCAAGCACATGTTATACGAAGACTTAAGAGTATCGGCGGCATACTCACACTTGTTGCAGGTAAATCGCCGCTCCCCTGGTTCCAGCATGGTTAGCTCTTCATCCGGCCAGGTCACACACTTCACATGCAATTAATTGTGACCGTTGGTGCATCGAATAAACTTTTGCTTCCAGTAAAAAGACTTCAAGCACAGGGAACACACATCCGTGCTTGGCGCCATCTGGTTGTGCTCCTACTCATAAGATCATTGGCTGTAAAGAACTCGTGCTCTACACAAGACGCCTAAGAGTGCTTAGATAATTCTCTGAATTTCAGCCGATCGGTTATCCATCTTTCTCTCAAGAAAGAGGCACATCTATGACACACCAATCGAAAACAATTGAACACCACCAGATCCTCTGTTTCCTGAGTGTTGGCATTTGAATTGCAAAGATTTTTCATTTTTTCTAGATTTTTAAACGAAAACGTTTACCTAGTTAATCCACGGTTACTCAACCAGCGGACAGCCTCCGAAGCGCGAACATTTATGACAGAACGAGTTAACTTTGTCGTTTATTCATATTTCTCACAATTGCTGGTGTATACGTGGCGATCGCCCTTATCGCCACATATTCTCTCAAATGCCTGCTGGCACTCCTCTTGCGGGGTTGGTTTTTTCTTCTTTTCGCCTACATAGCGAATTTCACAGTACTCATGGTTATATAATTGTTCTGAAAAGACAGAGATCATTTTCATAAAATCTTTTAAGTACTAGCTGACAGCCGACGGAAAAATTGTCCGCTGATATCATTCAAGTGGGGGACTACTTTCCTTCTCTCATGACATTATGTTTTTAGCAGGAGTGTCATCTATACATTTTCAAAAAGCACTGAATCGGGTGTGGCTCAAGGTTACCTATACCCCTGCGGTTGAACCAATCAAAATCCCTACAGAGGGGTTTCTCTAGTTTTGCACAAGACACGTCAATAACGTAAAAATTTTGATTGATCAGAACATTTTAAACTATAGCATAAACAGGAGAAAGACAACAGTGAAATGGGCTGTCTTACAACAAACTACAGTCGAGTCCACTTATAACAATACCGTTTATAACAATATATCGAATATAACTATGAGCAGCTATGGCACCGTCAAGTTTTGTATTCTTGCTATGGTAAAATAAACTGCTTATTACAACGTTCCAGTGCCACGATATCGAATATAACGATTGAATCGTGTTATATTGTTCACCAAATTTGCAACCGTGATTGACGTGGTGGCGCAGCCTACTCAGGTAGTGTCGTCTTTAGGAGGCCCAATGCGGGACACAGCGCCTTGGGGACTTTGTTGCCGCCAAGTACATTTTCCTCAGGTGGGTGAAGTCCCTAGAGATGCTCTTGGAAACGATTTGCACTACCTTCACACCGCGGCAAAGGATACCAAATGGGGCTTCGTTTGCGCAAATTAGTAGTAGTTCACACCTGCTTTTTGAACCAGTCCCTTTACATTGTCTGAGACAAGGCGAATGTATGGTAAAACGGCAAAATTTATGTTTTTCCTTCTATTGCGGCTGGTCGTGATCTACACTTCGCATCCTGTAATGTTCACTCACCAGGCGTACTGAAACACCCGCGACGATGGCAGTATGTGATATTAAAATGCTGTTCAAAAGCAGCTTTCACGCGCTCGTGTCGGCAAATGGTAGAATCCAGTTTTTATGGGCATGTCGACCGACTAAAACAATCGGAGTTTCCTAGGTGCTTTGCCGAACTCAGGATCCATCCCGCGAGAGGGCTTTATTCAAGTGCACTTCGTCACCGATGGAGGAGGTTGCCCATTTCCGATGTTAGAGACGCACATTTACCAGTTTAAACAAGCTGAAGTCTCGGTGGAGTGTTTGTTGGTTTTAAGGTTTGTCCAGAGAACAATGCAAGAGCGACTGAAATGCCATGTCGGGAAATTTTGTTCAGAAAGAGAGTTTTCCTTTGTGTCTGTTTTAAAAAGAAAGTCATATAGTTTTGCGTCGACTGCGTAGTCTAAGGTTCCTGTTGAAGGGGAGTGTAAACTCTGAGACTTCGTTAGTTCAATTCTATGCGAGAGGGTGGGGGATTGCTTTTACTGTAGACACCGGAGATTAAATTCGGCCTTTTCTGTCCGGGACGTCAACCTTCAAGAAGAGGTCTGTGTAGTTATCTTGTTCGTCTCAGTGCAACTTCTAGTCACTGCCAGTGACCGCCCGGCCACGAAAGGCTTCAAGCTGCGCGCAGCGAGTTCGAGCATATATGCTGCAGCTGGGAATTATTCGCTCTTCGTCTTGCAACCATTCATCGCCGTTGCACATGGCGCCTAAGGACGACGGGGACGACTGGCCCCCGTGCGGTGACTGCAGAGACTTGAACGGATCGACAACAGCGGAACAGTATTCTCTGCACCACATTAACGATTTTAGTGCTCGGCTGGCAGGTACAAACATATACAGGAAGGTCGACCTCACAGTGGCATGCCTCCAAATCCCTGTAGAACTAGAGGACATACCAAAAACAGCCATAACAACTCCATTCGGCCTGTTTGAGTTCGTCCGTACGCCCTACTGCTTGAAACATGCAGCACAGACCTTTCAAAAGTTCATGGATGAAGTCACCAGGGGTCTTTCTTTCTTCTTTGTCTACTTGGACAACACCGCCTGTATAAACATTGCGTAACGCGTGAGCGAAATATGGACAAACAGCCACTCTCCTGTTGCTCTCTCCTACCCTTCCCCGCTCCGTCGCCTTCCAGCGTGCTTTCGTGTCCGCCAGCCAGCGCCGCTTCTCGGAAACTATGCAAAATAGTGGAAAGTTTGTTTAGAGTTCCCGCGGCGGTGATCCTACGCCTTCTTGTTTTTCACCATGCCTGTCTGTCTTGGTCTGTCACTGATAAAACTGCCTTTCTCACGAAGCAAAATCCTTTGCGCTGCCGCAGGCTGATGCCGTCTTTGCGCGCTTATCTACTGGGATCAAAGCCCCTGAAATTTTCTGAGTGGGGCATCCCACCTCTCTCTTCTCCGCATTTAGGTATTGTTTTGACCCCGCTGTTCGCACTCCGCATCGGTACGCACTTATAAAATTGAGGATTCTACTGTAGAAGCGCCCGTACAGCGAGGCGGGATCCCAGCTGCTTATCACTTTGTTTCCTATAACTTTCTGAAGTTTACAAGCACGTCATATTATTGGAAACTAATCGTAGAAGTGAGCGCCTGAACAAAAAAATGTGCAGGCAATTTTTTCTTCTCCAAATACTCCAGAACAAAAAAGCAGTAAAATAATGGCTGCCCCATCCGAAAATATCGTTTTTCTGTTAGCTATGTGTCTACTCGACAATCAGTATATTCTTACACTATTTCAGTCTGCCTCCGTTTTTATCTTTGGAAAAATGCAGCAAGTATGAAGCGAGCGACAAGTTGAACGAGATCCCCAGTGCGCCACAGAACTAGCGCCCCGTCGCGGCTAAGAGGTAAGCGAAACGGCCCTTGAAACCCAACAGGCAAGCTGACAGACACACGTCGTAGAAGTGGGTGCAGCGTTCGCGACTCGCCAGCAGTGACCTAAGGCGAGATGTACGCCGGCACGCGCCAGATAGCGTATCAGTGCCTGCACTAAGCGTCCCTACACTTCCCATTGAAAAGCGCGCGACGTGTCAGGAAATGTTAATACAGGCGGCGTTGACCTGGATGACATTTTGGTGGCCAATAAAACTCCTACCGAGCACGAACAGCACCTCCGCCAGCTCTTTCAGCGACTGTATGAGCACGGTCTGGTGATCAAACCTCAAAAGTACGTGATTGGTGTCGAGGCTTTACACTTACTCGGCCACCACATCACTGCTGAAGGAATTATGCCATTGGAATCGAGGGATAAATCTGTCAAGAAATTTCCTGCTCCAACATATTTCCGCAAGCTGAGAGAGTTGCTCGGCCTCTTGAACTTCCACCGGCGGTTCATTCCGTCTTGTGCTCAAGTACTCCAGCGGTTGACCGACCGGCTGCGCCGAGACGAAAAAAAGGCGCCAAAATGTTGTTGGCCTGACAAACACCACAAGGTTTTCCAGAAAGCTAAGGACGAACTGGCCGCGGCTACTCTCCTAATCCATCCACTGCCTCACGCTCCTACACGCCTCATGGTGGACGCCTCCTGCACATCGGTCGGAGCAGTGCTGCAGCAACAAGCGGGTGCGCAGTGGAAGCCAGTGCGCTTCTTTTCGAAACGCCTGAAGCCTGGAGAAGTAGGGCAGTGCAATTTTCGAAGGGAGATGTCCACAAACCAGAAGCCTCTCACCTACGTAGTCAACGACAGTTCCTCCTACTCAGAACGGAAAATTCGTCAGCTCTCATTCATCTCTGAGTTTTCTACAGACATCCGCCACGCTCACGGTGTCGAAAACGAAGCAGCCGACGTCTTGTGTCGCCTCAACACTTCCGGCACAAACGTCCTGGACTTCGAGGCGATGGCCGTGGTTCAGCGGGTGGACACTGAATTCACGACACTGAAAGGTGGGGGATCTTCTCTCATGCTTTCGGAGGTGGCACTTCCCTACAACCAGGGCACGATAATCTGCAAAACCTCCCAGTCAACCCCTGTACCTTTTGTCCCACTAAATTTTCGCCGGGTGGTATTCAACACTTTACACACCATCAGCCACCCGGATGTTCGCGCCACCTAGCGGCTGTTAACAGAACGCTTCGTTTAGACCGGCGTTAACGCGGACGTGCGACGTTAGGCTCGGACATGTGAAACATCTAACCAAGTGAGAGTGACTCGCCACACTCGGGCTGTACTACAGGAATTCCGGACTTGTGAGTCCCGGTTTGACCGTGTTCACCTCGACCTGGTGGGACCGCTACCGCCCTGCCAAGGTTTCAGGTAGCTGCTCACATGCATCGATTGATACAGCCGATGGCCCGAAGCTATACCAATTGCGGACATATCAGCTGAGACCGTCGCGCAGGCCTTTATTCAGACATGGGTGTCCCGCTCTGGCTGCCCCGCCCGCATAACAACTGGCCGAGAACGGGAGTTGCAGAGCAGCCTCTTTTCCGCGCTGTCGACCCTTTTCGGTACGAGGATGCAGCATACAACCGCCTACCACCGCGCCAGCAACTGACTGGCGGAGCGCTTGCACAGGCAGCTCAAAGCTGCACTTAAAGCGAAACGCGATCGCACGCATTGGGTCGAAAATCTGCCGCTCGTTCTTCTTGGCCTACGCTCAACGGTGTAGGAAGAATTCGACTTTAACGCAGCTGAAATGATGTACAGCTCGACAGCGCGCGTACCGGGAGAATTCTTCTCCGACCAGATACTTCCACGGCACTTCCAAAACATGTACAGCTCTGCACACTACACAAACTCATTCATCGAACCCAAAATATGAGCGAAAAGAAGCAAATACGGGGAAAAAACAAATCAAAAACTTCTTAAAACTACCGGTGTTCAATCCATAATCTAAAGAGTGGTCTTAGTACTTGCAAACCTTCGGCTCCGGGCGCAGACAACACAACTTAAACCATGATACAACACTTACATGGAGATAAATTATAAATACTCCTTTACTGTATAGGTTGTATTCACCGGCGCGCTTGACAAAAACCCTGTTGTGTCGCCTTAGCAACGAGGACTCACGGCTGCCGTCATGTCAGCACACACACCAGGCCGTCCCGCCGAGACCAAAAGCATTACCTTGTGGCAGAGAGATTCATACTTTATACACTAGAGAGGAATATGCCAGTCTTGAAAGTGGAAGCACTCACACAGCAGGGACGAAAGTATAAAAAACAGAGATGATATGGCGTTCCCACTATCCCAATTGTCCGTTCCAATGTAGATGAATCAGGTGCTAGCATCTATGCGGCTGCGATAAAGACCGTCTGTGTCGTCATGGGCAGCCATTGTACCATGCACTCGCCTTAGTTTCGTCATTGGCTTGGATTAAACGTTTTATTGGCCGTATATTTCAACACAGTGCCAGAGAAACGGAAAGATTGGTGGGTTATGACATACTGATAAATTCAACAGGCTGTTTCAACTCCAAGGAAAAGGAAGTAAAGCGTGTTTTGCCGGAACATTTCCTCTTACTATTTTCCGAGCCAAGCTGGTAGTTAACAAGGTTACTATTTTGTGGGAACTCGTGACATGCTCTTGCTCGTTACATACTTTCGCTACCGCTCTCCAGTACCCGTTGGTCGCCCGCACTCCATTCCAGGGAAGTCCGAAGGGATCGGAACCATGGCAGACTTCGCTTTTGGTCACAGCAAGCTCGCTCGCCTCTACGCATAAGCGTTCCTTTCGAGGTTCCTCATCTTCCGGACGCAGCATGGCGTCAGCCAGCAGTGTTCCAGGCGGGTTGTGTGCGACGGGATCAACCACAGTGGAATAAACGGTATCTACTCTTTCCTCGACTTTGTAATCTTTACTTTTCTCTTTTCTGTCCTAGTATCACATAAAAAGGTCGCTGGAATTTTTCATATCTCTTGACGCCACCCCAGCAACGTCGGATGTGAAGCAGTCGAGGAGACTGCGCCACCACACAGTGGGGGAGCGATTAATAATATACCTCTTGATGCCACCGCCGACCTTTCAAACGCGGCAGATGATGCACGCTGGTGTTTTTTTTTTGCGAAATAGGGTACAAAGCGGTTGCGTAGGCACAATGACCACGGACATGGCAAATTCCGTGTCGCCAAGTGATGAAATTACCCGTTAAACTTTCCAAGGAATACCACCTATACAATAAAATATGGCTTGGCGGGAACAATCCAAGGCATTGGCAGAAGGCCGCACTTGTAGCATTCCTGAAAGAGACGCGTCCGGCAAGCCATCGACACATTGCCGTTGCCAGCTGCCTGTGTAGGCTTCTCGGGAAGATTATAAACGGGAGGCTCATGCGCAATCCTGAGTACCATAATTTTGTCGACAGCTGGCAGGCAAAATTCTTGGTGGGGCGAAACACGAAGGACCGAGTCGTGGCACTTGAATCGTATATCATGCATAACGTCGTGCCTAAACAGTTTTGCCTAACGGTGTTTTTCGACATCAAGAAAGAATATGACGCTGCTTGGCGTTACGGCATTTTCAGTGCCCTGGAGTCAATCGGTGTTTCGGGCAATGCGTTGCAAGTTACCCTTGCTGGTTACTTTTCGGAGACAATGTTACGCGTTAGAGTGTGTTTACACTCTCAATGGTTCATGTGGTAGAAAATGGCGCGTCTCAAGGCTTAGTGTTAAGCTGCACTCTTTTCATAGTTAACATGAACTCTCTTGGGAAGCATTGCCACCTACAATCTCTTATTCTATGTATGTAGATGACGTCCATATGTCGTTGATATTGTAGGAGGTGAGGAGGGGGTGAGGCCGAGCCCACGTTTATTGCGGTTGCGTTGGCTGTGCCATGGACAGGACGAGGCGCGTAAAACGAGGGTGCCGTTCCCGAGGTTTACCGAATCTGTTCTAGGCGCGAGCTGGCTCATAGTGCTGATGATGATTAAGGGCTGATGGTGACGATGGCGATGGTGTCGGTACAGGGCTCCCCCTAGCGTGAAGTGCGGTAAAGTGACAAATGTAAATAACACTGCAGGAAAATGCACTATGCACCATGCAAAATTTGTCCGTAGTCAGGAAGAGCCCGTGGGCAGTCAGTGGTCAAGGGGCAGGGGTTGACTAACGGCATGGTCCTGGTCGTCGGCGAGGTAGCGTCCGGGATGTGGGGAAACCTCCAGTGGACGAGGCTGGGAATGCGGTCGCGAACGCATTGCGCGATGTGGGGTGATGGCTACAATGGATGGCGGAGCGAACCGAAGTGGTAACCGGAAGGACAGCGATGAGATTAAGCGTGATTCTGAACACTGACTGCCAAAGTGCGGGCTTGGCTGCGCTGTGGTGTGAGCTCTGGGGAGGGCGATGGAGGTTCGGCGCGTGCCGTTGTCCGCATTGTGGGTCGGCAAGCAGCGGTGTGATGCCATGACGAAGCTGCTTGTCCGGGTGACCAAATTCTAGGCGGCCGACGAGGTGGTGAGGCCGAGCCCACGTTTATTCCGGCTGCGTTGGCTGTGCCATGGACAGGACGAGACACGTAGTACGAGGGTGCCCTTTCCGAGGTGTGCCGAATCTGTTCTAGGTGCGAGCTGGCTGATAGTGCTCATGATGATTGGGCGCTGATGGTGATGATGGCGATGGTGTCACTACAATATCTTGTAATACGTCAGTCTGTGAACGTTTAATCTAGTTTGGCGTCAAAAAACGTCCTGGCTGGGAAGACAAGAATTGTTTTAAACACAAACCTGCAAAGAGTTCTTGCATGGTGTTCCCAACAAAGCGTGGGAGTCATCCGGACCTTGACATTACTCTTAATGGCATTTCATATCCTAAGAACAAGAAGCAGAACTTCTTGGGTGTTGTACTTGATGACAAACTGACATCCATTCCTTAAACCAAGAAACGTAGCATAAAAATCTCAAAAGAATGAATATCCTTAAAGGGAACCGAAGGCTGAATCAAATTTTGTTTTATCTGAAAGGTGATGCGTTTTGTAGGTCTCTTAGCTTTTGTTCGACGTGCAACGATGCGTCATTTCCTGAAAAATCCGCATAGAAAGGTGCAAGTTTTCTCACCCGCTTCTCTTTCATATTTTTTGGGCGTAGACATCGCGTCACAAACTAGGAGTGAGGCACCGCTGCGCTCTCGCAAAACTAGCTGTTACGCCACCAAGCCAAGGCCGGCCGTCGAGAAGGTTTTCTTGCCACAGGAGGCTGGCATTCACGTCTATCATTTGTCCCTGATAGAACGAGGAAATATTTTCACCGCTCCAGCGGTGGTTGTGCCTGCCTACACCGGACACCCATACTAACGCCGGCCGCGAATGGAGGAGCGGCAAGCGCTGTTTCAAACATCGCACAAGAGCGGCTGCATGGCTTCCCGGAAGCGGCAGCCGTCATCTCACCTCGTCTGGTGATCACGTACATTGCATATTCTCTTCTCTCAAGCGCCGCGCCAACCTGGCCTGAAATACACATTCGCTTCCCGCAGCTGTGTCGTTTGGGCTCCGCCGAGTTTCCCGCGCTAATCCAAACCTTCCAGAGCCATGCATCTCACTTCAGCATCCAGAGACGTCCGAAGGCGTCAAGACCACCCCACGTATCCTCTCTGGTGGTTCCCCACAACTCTCGTGCCGAAATTCCCGGTCGACCGAAGACCACGCCAGGGTTAGGCTTAATGCCTGGGCCTCGGCCGACCTTGCCTCGCCGAGCCTCAGCGCAGCGCTACCAACATGGAGGTAATCGCCGTCGATGGTGAGCCAATCAACGCGGAAGAACTCCTTCACGAGGATTGGAAGACTGCGCAGCAGGCAACGAATTTCTCAAGAACCTGCAAAGAATTAAACTGTGGAAAATCGCCGATTCCAGAGGCCGCCACGCCGGGGAACTCCGGCAGCGCCGCTGCCGCCATCAAGCTACGACATAGAGACAGTGCTCGGACCACGGGGAGGACTGGATCTTCGCAAAGTTACGCCGGAAGCACTGGCGGACACAGTGCTTCAAGCAGCCCAAATAGCCCCAAACCCTCAAGATCAGCTATGAATTCGACCTACACCAGACTATGTAATCGTCAGCACTCCCTCAGAAGAACGAGCTCAACGCTACGCCGATATCAAAGCCATTAAGGCAGGCGGCAATACCTTTATGATTGCTGCGCATGTTGTCGCTCCTTCGAGCACTACGGCAGGGGATAATTTTCAATATCCCTGAAACGGATACCCATGAAGAAATCCAAAGCATCATTTTCAGCTACAACCAAAAACTCCCCATTTTAGCCATAAAGAAACTCGGGACAGCGAATATGGCACAAATCCTATTTATAGAAACCAAATGCCTCATTGGGTGCGGTACAGATCGACGACCTACCGCTGTAGGCGACATCGACGTCATACTGAAGCATGCCTCGCCTGCTGGCAAATCTGTCACAGACAGCACGTTTGTCCTAATCAGAAACCCTCAAGCCGCTGCAGTATCTGCGGAACCCCGAATCCCACCGAAGACAACACGTGCACCTCAAACTGCATTGTGTGCGGATCAAACCAACCGACAGAGACGACGGACTGCCCCTCAACGTTTTCAACCACGCCGACACATAACGTATCTTCAAGTTCTCAAAGACTCGCCTTCAGACCCCTCATCAAACAGTGTCAGCCAACCTTCAAATGACAGCGGGACCAAAAGGACAATGAATAACCAAGCAACCAACACCAAATGAACAGCAAGCAGACGTAACGGCTAATAAAAGGTGAGCCACACAGTTGTTTGTTTCCACTGCTGAGCCCTCAAAGTTACATCCCCACCACCCTTACAGAGCAAAATTGAAGCACGAACCAGACAAAGAAATACCTGAATCGGAACTAAGAGGAGCCTTGCACAAACTACGCACACAGTCCCACCCAGACCAGACAAAATGACTAATAAAATCCTCAGAAACCTACACGACCCTACACGACCCTCTAATGAAAAATCTCACAGCCCTTTTTACGCATATTGGCCTCACAGAAACCACAGCAACACTACCCCAAGATTGGAAACACGCAAAGGTCACGTTTATAACAAAACCGCGAAAATCGTTCAAAATCAAGACCAATATCTCGAACGTCATGCCTGGGCAAGCTATTAAAGCACATAATACGTGCGAGTTTGGCACAGCACTGAAGCAGACTCCAAATCATACCACCGACCATGATAGGTTTTCAAGCAGGACACAACACACATGATATGCTACTGGAACTTAAACAAGCATTAATCATCCCAGGTAATCACCTTGACACAGCAGCAATCCTGGCCCTATACCTCCACAAATGGTTCGACAACGTTAAACACTCCGCTATTCTAAACAAATTACAAGTAGCAAACCCCAGACAAAGAACCTACAGATATCGAAAGTTTCCTCTCAAATTGAACAGCAACAATATCAGTACGAGATGTGCAGTCAGACACCATAACATTACCAGCTAAGGGTACCTCACAAGGCACTGTGCTGCCAACTCCTCTTTAATTTAGCAATACTAAACACCCCAAAAGAATAAATAAAATACCTACATTGAAATACACTTTATGCGATGATGATACCACATTGTGGATACCTAGAGGGAGCGACGCTCACATAGAACACACCATTCAAAAAGGAATAGAGGCAGTCTCAAAAGCTGACAACAAAGTAGGATTACCCTGCTCACCTCACAAGTTAGAACTGCTCCTGCTGGCGCCAAAAAGAAAGAGAAAACACTTTCCACAGATTTCACTCCACATACAACAACATCCTATACCCATAGTTAAAACAATCAGAATACTAGAATTGCACACACAAGCGAATCGGTCAAACACAATACACATTAGGAATCTCTGAACACATGTAAACCAAACCATATGCCTCATTAAAGGAATAACCAATCGAAGAGCGGGACTTAAGAAGGAGACAAAATTTTCCTGATTCAAGCATTTGTAATCTGCCGAATTACCTACTCCATCCCCTACCTTCATCTAAACGGCAAAAATGAAATAAATAAATACAATAATTAGAAAAGTATACAAAGCAGCATTACGGATACTTTTAAGTATATCTAACGCTAGGCTCAATGTTCCAGGCATATACAGCAATTGCAAAGAATAAACAGAAGCGCATTTAACTAATAAATCAGTACGTCTTACTAAAACTCCTACAGGTCGACAGATACTTAACAGCTCAGAATTATTATTACCCGCCGGCAATAATAGCTGAGAGAGCCCATTCCTTTAGAAATAAGAGACAACCTAATCATAAAACCACTGGCGAAGCATATGCACCCAACACACCACCAATACTGACGAGAACTTAGGGCACAATACCTAGAAAAAAGATACTTTCCAGGTCACAACACCCTCTTCGTGGATGCCGCTGAATACCGGCATAAAACAGCATTCGCGATTGTCGTAACGAAAGTCACAGACGAACCACCAGTGCATGCAATAACCATACGCTCGAAAAACCAAGCAGAGGCAGAAAAAGCAGATAGCCCCTAGCATTGACGCAACGCCCCATACCCCCGGGGCCCCCCCAATCACCTCAGATTCCAAAACCGCTATTCGAAATTTCGCCCAGGGCAACATTTCACCCTGGCACTCAAAAGTCTTCAGAAGAACTCCCCTCCCTTCACCCCAGTAGGCATACTCTGGACACCGGTCCACGCGGGACAGGAAGGGAACGAAACCGCACACTCTCAGGCTCGAGTTCTTACCCTCCGAGCTGGAGTGGCGCCCGACCCATCCTATGGGGCAAGGTGATCTAGAGGCAGTCTCCTTAACTATACCGATATTACGGAAAATTACCGCCTCTGCCGCCGAAAGTTAGCACCCCCCCACCCGGAACTCACAACAGACCAAGAGCAAGACTGGAGGCTCGTACCAACAAACACATACCCACACCCAACCCGCCTGCACCTAATCCACCCAACACAAGTCCAATCCCAGAAGTGCACCTTCTGCACAGCAGCAGCCACCCTACCCCACATTCTGTTGGACTGCCCCAAAAACCCCTATCCCCGAATCACCACAACTGAGCAGTGGAGAGAAGCACTGGCATCCCACGAGAGGGAGGTACAGACCTCTCTGATCGCAAGGGCCACCTCAGTCGTCGTTGGGGTGATAACAACGACCACCAACTTCTCAAGCTAAAGTCGAGTTCAGTTCAATCTCTCTCTCTCTCTCTCTCTCTCTCTCTCTCTCTCTCTCTCTCTCTCTCTCTCTCTAACTCTCTCTCTCTCTCTCTCTCTCTCTCTCGCCCTCTCTCTCTATCTATCTATCTATCTATCTATCTCTATCTCTATCTCTATCTCTATCTCTCTCTCTCTCTCTCTCTCTCTCTCTCTCTCTCTCTCTCTCTCTCGAGAATTATTCGTGGCGGTATGGCCGAACATCGGAGCGGCTCCACCCGGCCTGAAAATAACAAGGGCAGACCTGTTCGCGCACGACGTTCGTATTATTTATCAACAGACACCCTCAGCGAGCCGAAGAGCACAAGTGCGGATGGGTGGGATAACCCCTTGCCGTAACTACCCTAACCTTCTAAGGGCGATAAGTTTCAACCCAGTGCGGGCACGCCTTACCGATAGAAATATCCGCGAGCTCAGGACGCATTAAAAACTCAGGTGGGTTGGGTAGCCTAAATACCTGCAGTGCATCTTGTTTTTTCGCCGCTTCCTGTCAGACATATTGCTTGCAGAAGCTCGGGTGCTCTTAGTAGTAGGTTATTTACCGCTAAACCCTCACCAATTCTTTTTTAAAGTGAAGGCAATAGAATCATGGCTGGCCAGCATGAGGGGACCGGCCTGTTTCGCCGAATATAAAATCTTTCATCTGCGTTTTTGTTTGTACTTCATCTGACGGGAAGCTTTCGTTTACATTTAGTACACGAGCTCAAGTACTTCAGAACGGTTTATTTCAGGAAAAGCATATTTAGATGCTTCTCCAATGAGCTCTTGTCGTGCACAATTACTATGAAGCCACAAACACTACTACCCAAATGCTTCTGGGGCCTGGGCACCCATTTTTACGTTTTAACAATGTCTGCCTTAAAAAACAAGTGCTAGTTCTGAGAATGGAGGAATTTGAATTCCCGACACTTTAATCGATCGATACAGGCCAATTTGTTTCCAGCCTTTACTGTCCCTTGAGGGTCCTCTCATACGAATCGTATGGTGCCGAAAAAATTTCCCCGCATTTCCCCGAGGGGAAGAATGCGAAAGTGCGAATGCACGAGTTGAATTTGCGCGGTTCGGTAATGTTCGCGAAAGAGAGATCACAAACACACACACAACTACAGAGAAAGAAAGATGCATTTATTCACAGACACCTATTTGTGTTGTCGTTGTACTTGATTGCTAGAGCGGATCTCAGCTTTGAAATTTCGTGTCAGTACTCCTTTAAGCGGGTGCATTAGCCCTTCTCACGCCCGATTCCTGGCCAATCCCCCACGTGGGTATGTGCCATGCACAGATACCTATTTGTGTTGTCGTTGTACTTGATTGCTAGAGCGGATCTCAGCTTTGAAATTTCGTGTCAGTATTCCTTTAAGCGGGTGCATTAGCCCTTCTCACGCCCGATTCCTGGCCAATCCCCCACGTGGGTATGCGCCATGTCAGCGGCCAGGGAGCGCGCTCCCATCTCCCCCCGTTGCCAAGGAAGACGAGGAGCGCGCGCACCCGCAGCTGTTGCTATGTGGACGGACGGCGGTCACCGGAATTCAGGGTCGCTTATAAAGTGCATTCGCACTTAAAACAACTCTTGCTGCGCGTGTATACGGCCTTGGTGTGGTCTCGGCTGGGCTATTGCAGTGTCGTGTATGGGTCAGCGACAAAAACAGGATTAAGAATGCTGTACACTGTGCTACACTTTGGTCTTCGCATTGCGGAGGGTCCATAACTCACTAGCCCATCCCAGAGTTTATATATTGAATGCACCAAGTGGTGCCTTGAGGACCAACGGACGTACATGGACTATCTTTGTGTTTTTAAAATTTTGTGCCTAAGCACTATCCTTTTAAACCATTTTCGATAATACATCCACATCTCCGCTGTTTGTAAATCACCCATCCGCTTCTTTGCCGTACTCACTTTGAGGGAGACAGGAAGCTTCGGGTCTCAATATCTCCCTTTTAGACATTTACAGGTCATCTTTTACTGACATTTTACCACCGTGGCAGCCTTATTCTGTATTCTCTCGCTTAGCTTTTGTGAAAATGGGAAAAACCAGGGTACCGCCAACTGCAGTTTTGCACCACTTTTTTTTCCTTAGATGATAAACATAAATGTGTTGATTTTTACACTGAAAAGAGCAGAAGGGGTGGGCACAGCCGAGAGGGGCTGTATTAAGTGGCGTGATGGCACAAGACTTATCTTGCGATGATGCTTTCAGTGAAGCGGACAGATACGCGGCCAATTTACACCATTCACTTCGGCTGGTTATAAAAAATAGTGCTTATTTATTATTCGTGCTCTCAATATTACGAAAGTACACCCTAAATTTCAAGCCTGTTGATTTAACATTTCTGGCCGCTAATATCGAGACGCAGCCCTTATCACTGCACCATGGACATAATCTAAAATATCCCGCTCACGGTTTTACATGTTTGTTAGCACAAACCCTCGAGATCAGTTTTTCAGCATTTGTGGTGGCAACGTTTGTAACCATTGAACTTGTACAAAATAACGCATGTCGTTTCATCCTAACAAATTATAACCGCACTGCCAGTGTCTCATCCATGAAATCTACACTGTGTTTACCTTGTCTATCACTTCGTTGGAACGTTTTTCACCTTTGTCTCTTTTTCAAGATACATATTCATGCGTCACATAACCACAATCTTATCTCGCTGCCTGCGTACCGCTCTGCTCGTATAAATCACCAACAAAAAGTCGCGCTAACACAATGTCGTACGAATACGTACTTTTATTAATTTCTTCCAAATACGGCAAATAAAAGGAATTGTCTACCCAGCGACATTGCGCAGATATCAGAGTTTACTCTTTTTCGTCAGACTTTATGTGCTTTTTTCTTGGGCGACGATGCGGCATGACTAATTTTCATACTGTTATATTACGTGTGCGGATTAGCATGGCTTACGCTATCTTTTGAGTTGTTCTTGCAGTGCTGCCGTTCTGTAAATTTTTTGTATTACCAGTGCAACATGTCAGCCCACGTGTTTTTTGTGTGAGTGTTGTGTTAGTGCCGCAGTTATGTTCACTTGCATTTTCTGTTTTTTCTGTACCACACTCCCCTCTACAATGCGTAAGTGCTTGAGGGTATGTGAAATAAATAAATAAATAAAAAAGAAATTCATTAGATATATGAACGTAGTGAAGACTCATTGAGAAATTTGTATACACTAGTTTCAATGAGTCAATGTAAATTTAAATGAGTCATAGCACGGGGTTGGTTAGGTAAAACCACATCAAGCATTTTGGGAAGTTCGAATGTCCTATGTCGCACATAAAAACAGATCTATATCTCAAAGAGACCGCGCTATATTGAGAGATAGGCAAAAAATATTTTTACCCTTTGCTGCAGCTCAGGTGCCTATTTGTTGTACATATAGTCACACCAAATATCTATAGCATGAAAGGAATTCACTCCGAAATCTTCAAGCTTTTAGAAACTGCAGTTCAGTTGGGCGCTGATATCACTTCTTAGACCTTTTCAGCTCGTCAGGTAGAGGGGTTATTTCAATATCCGAAAACTTTTTCTGATTCACCAACAGAGCAGACATTGACCCCAACACCACCTTAGCCCCTTCGCTCCGATGGTCGGGCAGGGATCGGATCGTGTACTACAGGGACATGAGAAATCCCTACTTACCGGAACAGGCCTGATTCCCCCTCGCGCACCCGTCACTCAATAAGAGGCATTCCGCCGTATGACGACTACTTCACACGAATTCGTGTCCTAACCCCGTTACGTACAGCTGCTGCTATCCACGGCGATATTCAGACAAATGCCGCAAATGTAAGGAAAGAGCAGACATAGCACATATGCTATACGCTTGCCCGCAGGCGGGTACCCCGGCGCGCAGAATAACTCATGCAGAACAGCGTGTTGTTGGGCTAGCTGGTGAATCATTTTGGTTGTTGAAAAGGACAAGACATAAAGGACAAGACATTAAAGAAGGGACAGGACGGGTGCCCATCCTGTCCCTTCCTTATTTTTTTGTCTAAAATGCGCAGTTTTTTTAATCACTCAGGCAGAACAAATGGAAGATAGTATTTCTCAGCTCCGACTCAGCGAATCAAGTCTGGCCTATCTAGCTTGCCGAGGACGGTGCTAGAGCCCAAGGGCTCTTGGCGGATGCATAAGATCACCAGCTTCTCCCAATAAAACTATTTCTCTCTCTCACTCCGATATCGCGTCATCGTACAGCCAAACTTTTCAGCTTTTGTTGAGAGATTTGTATTGATAACAGGGATAAACGAAAAATAATGAGTAATATGAATCGGTTGAACATTATATACCTAATACCCAGCAGTACCCGACATTGGCAGAAAAAAAGAGTCGCACCTTAAATATTGGTAAAGACAAAACCGTGGCACTGCCTTTTAAAGACAGTGCGGGCTAGATATGCCAGCCATCACTTCGGTATCTTAACAATCCAGAGAAACAATCTTGGTTTAGCGAAGATACAATTTTCCTGTTTTCCCCCTTAGAGGAGGAATTTCCAAAAGTTAAGTGTCACTGAGAGTTTAAGCCATGAAAGAAATATACTCCAAAATTTTGAAGGTTCAGCAGTTCCCGGTGTACGTTGCAGGATCAGTCAGTCTACTAAGCACTGTGAAGGAAAGTTTGGCATCTACCTCAATGCAGCCTAACGACTAGAAAGGAAAGCTATACAGCTATCTCTAAAACTTCTCAGGATGAATTTATCTTCAACTGCAAAGTTTCTGTGGAAGGTCTATAGGTTTCATTTCTAGCCATTTGGCTGCATTGAGGTGGATGTCAACCTTTCCTTCGCAGAAACTTACTCCACCTTGGGGATTTTTTATTATCTGGTCGATCTTCTAAATCTTTTGCTGCCTACTAACCTTCTTGTCTCATTCATTCGCTGCAATTAACATACCACAGCATCACTGCTGAGCACGAAAGACGCGAGGATGCGAGGAACTGCGGGGAATCCCAAAGACGATATACTGTTGTTCCAACAGAATGCTCCTATCAATGTGTAAATCGGGGTCGTGAGATCGGATCGTTCTCCTTTTCTTTATTCGTTTTCGTAATGGCGTATAGTTTCAGAGGGCAACGGAGTTAGCATAATTACCATATATTTATTGAATGACAGCTTAAATTCTACTTACTGTGGAAATAAGTCTGCCCGAGTGGTTTTAACGTCAAGTACGTCAATATTACACCACAAGAATGGTCTTTGTTGTCATACGCCATTCTTTCAGTGAATGCGTGATCATCCCCTAGAAATAAATATGTTACGTCTCAAGAACCAGTCTCTTTATAACACAGTAGGCATACGGTAGAAGCTTGATACAGACTCGTCTAAGCATAGCGAAAGCTTGAGGTTTATTATAGCCTCTCAATAAAAAGAATAAAGAGCAGGCGTTCCAAATTGCTCTAACAATGAACCCTATCACAACGCTTATATTGTTAAAACATTCAAGTGAACGGCACATTTTACATTTACAGCGTACTCTTACATTTCTACGAAAAATAAAAACTTCTCTGGTACTTCTCTGGATTCGTCTTGCACAGCGTACTATGAATGCGGCGTCGTTTCTAGTACGTAAGCCGTCGTGAAATATGTGTCGGGGAGGTTATTATCAGGCTGCCTGCCACGCAGTCTTACCTTTTAAGGAAATATACTCTGCGCGAAAATTGTAAGCATAGTGCAAGTCTGAGCGTCAGTAAATTGAGCACACTCCTTCCTTTTAGCAAGAACCAAGACAAAATAGTAAAACCACAGAATAATAATTGGTCGGCCATTCTTGGACACACAGAATAACATGTAAGGAGGGAAAAAAACGCACTGCAGCTTCCCAAACGGCAAAGACATTCGACTAAATTTCAGCCAGGTAGGATTCACCAGATCCAACTAGATGCGAAATGCATCTTTTGCCGGATATGGGCGATGGCCGGTGGAGGCCGCTGGACAAATTTGTTTAAATTGGAGAATTCAGTGAAGGGGTGAGTGTTAAATTATTTCCTCACACGGGCTGCGCGTTCACTTTCCTGTAGTTTTTTGACTTCAACAAAAAGCTCATTACTCAGGTGACGCATTATTTACAGCACAGGGTAGGCAGTTCACGAACAGGAAAAAGTGTCGTTGTAAGAGTGTTGTGTCTGATAATGCCATTGGATTTTTTTAGCAAATTTCTGCACCTCCCTGTGTGATACGGTGACGTTTCAAAGAAGCGTTTAGTCACGTACGCGCTGCTCGCAGAGTATATATGTAGCAGATAATTATTGTTTGTGACCGCTTATCTCACGACAAGACGACACAACAATATTCTTTGTCGCGTGCGGACCCCCCAATATAATGTTCTATTAGTTACCGTAATACGTCCTAGAATGTTCGCGAAGTTTACGCAACATTGCTTGTCCAGGGCAGTGATACAAAATGGAGGTATGATATTCGGCAGCGTAGCGGCGTTCTGCCAGGTATGAGGGCTCCGCTAGATCATGTAAGCGCAGAAAACTGATTTACATCATAGTACGTAGCCATAACTTACGGCTATGCACTATGAACTCGACTTACGGAGATACTCTTAGTACATTTCAGTTAAGTAAAATTAGTCAGCTTCATGCATATTCTGTCTCTGCAACGCTGGTCTTTGATGGACACCTGGAGCTTATACAGGCCGTATGTGCTACACTAATATTGCGTCACAGACGTGTACACACTTGTAAATACACCATATTTGCGAACGGAGTGACTGCTCTACGTTAATATTGTTCCGAGAGTTACGTCTCAAAAACATGTCAGACACTGCGTTGAACAGATTTTTGCTCGGCGATGGCGCGCTATTCCGCCAGAACGTTCGCTCAGATCGCCCTGCCGAGCTTGTCGTTATTCTTGCGCACCTCCGGCCTGACATCCTCTACCAGCTGCAGGACGAGCCAACGGCTGGCCACCTTGGCGTAACTCGAACTTACGACCGTGCGCGTAACCACTTTTATTGGGCTGGACTCTACCGATCATCCCACCGCTATGTCACGGTGTGTTACCTGTGCCAACGCCGGAAAACCCCTTCCTTGTGCCCTATTAGACCGTTCCAAGAAATTGAGATTCCTTCCGAACCTTTTGTTCGTGTGGCTCTGGACCTACTCGCTCCTTTTCCTCTGTCCCGTTCAGGAAATCTCTGGATTGCTGTCGCGACCAAATACGCGACCCGCTACGCTATTACGCGTTCTCTTCCCACCAGTTTTGCCACAGTCATGCTGATTTCGTGCTTCGCAACGTTATAGTACACCACCGTGCTACCCGTCAACTCTTTACCGGCCGTGGCCGGTACTTCCTGTCTCGGGTTGTTGACGACCTGCTCCGCTCTGGTCGCCCAAAGCACAACCTAACCACCGCCTACCATCCTCAGACTAACGGATTGACTGAAAGATTGAACAAGACCATCATCGACATGCTCGCAATGTACGTTACCCCGGATCATCTGGATTGGGACGTAACTTTGCCATATGTTACGCTCGCGTATAACTCCTCCCCCCATGACACCGCCGGCTATTCTTCATTCTTTTTTCTCTACGGCTATGAACCCACTCTTCCATTGGATACCCTCCTTCTGATGCTACACCTCTGGCTACAGAATATGCTCGTGATGCTGTCGCTCACGCTGATGTGGCCCGCCAGGGTGCCGGTGCCAAGATCTCGGCGTCCCAGTCCTCTCAGAAGCACCGCTATGACAAGAAACATCGCACCGCCCACTTTACCTTCGGCTCCCTGGTCCTTGTGAGTACCCCATGCCAGCGAACTGGACTCTCCGAAAAACTACTGCCTCGCTTCAAAGGCCCCTATCGCATCAAGCGCATGGTCACCACGGTCACCTGCGAAATCATTCCCGTTGCCTCCTCCTCACCGTCCCTGGACCCTGCAACTCAACTAGTCCACGTCGGACGCCTCAAGCCGTATTTCTCAATGGCCCCACCTGCTTTCCGAGCCTAATTTCAAATATGCACCCAGACGGTGCTTACCCCGCCGGAGGGGGTCATGCTACGTAACTCCCACAACACTTCACATATCATTGGACTGGATCATCAGGTGGTCAATTCATCGTACAACTCATCTATGGGTACGTGACTATCAGTGGGTGCAAACGGCAAGCAAAAGTAACGAGGAGGAGATCGCCCAGAACCGGACTGGCACACGCTGCTTTGTATGCCTTGGCTTTAGTCTCTTGGCCTTCAGCTGCAACTATCTGTAAATAGATTGCTTATTCACATCTGCCTCGTAACAATATGTATTTCGAACGCCATGCAAATGCTAAATCTGTCTTTACGTGCCCCAAAGAAGCGGCCACAATGGAAACGGGCTGGACCGTCCCGAACCTCCGCTAGGGGATTTTCAGTGATGCTCTAACAGGCAGCGCCCGAGACATACTTTTTTACTGTGCTTGTAATCCTATCCTATTTTTCGGTACTGGAAAATAATTTGCCTTCGAGTACAATATACAGTGAAATAGCCGTGTAGTATTATTTTTCGGGAACTAAGCGATTGTCATGCTTTTTGTATAGACTGACTTTATACGCACGACGTCGTGTGGTCTGGCGGAAGCCATTATACGCACGACGCGACTATGGCGGCAATGCGGCAGTTGCTGAAAACTGAAAGCTCCCTCATCCTATGCCTCATCATACGGGTTGGCGGGTTCCCCAAGCCCCTTGGCGGCTTCGAAGGAGGCGGCATGGCATTCGAAGTTGGGGCACGGCATTCGAAGTTGGGGCACGATTTAGTTGCTTTAGCGATTTCGATCCCACCTTTGAGAATGTCAGCTCCGGAACAACGCCTTTTCGTAGTGAAACCTACAAAAACAGTGGAGGTCATCCATTTGCGGCTAAGTGTACGACTTGAACGACTGCAAAAGAAACTGAACTACACAAACGAGACAACAGACTCGGACATCACGATAACAGAATCAGACAATAGACTGGGAAACCGCCGTGAGTTTTAATTAAGCGCCCTATTATTTTTGGAACGATCGGTGCAGTTTGTTGAGTATCACGGTTGCTCGCGTTACTGTTATGCTGCACTCTGATACTTCTACGCATGCCGCTTTGTTTTAAACTTGTTCTTTCTGTTTCTTGCGTGTCGGCGTCAGTTCGTCGAGGGGGGTCAGGCTCGCGAACCCTTCCACCATGAAGGAAGTTCCTTCACGACGTATACATAAACCAAGCAGTTGTTGGAACGTTCGGTGCACATTTGGTTTCTAACTTTTAGTGTACGTAAATGGCTAATGCCGAAAGCAAATATGAAAGCTGTTATCATTGCCCCACACATGTGGATGTGCTTGAAATGAAATGTCGTGGGTATTAATTTCGAAATGGTGAAAATTGGCTTGCATGTGACCACTGAAATCCGTCGAAGAATAAAATGAAATGGGGGTGCACCTGACTTCGTTTTTTAATAATTTTTTGCAACTGAACTTGAACCTGTAACTTTCTTAACGCGCATGAGTAAAACAATTTGCCGCATCGTTTAGGCTATCGGTCAACGCAATCCTCCATATACGTGTTACTTGTAAATAAAGGACAGGTGCTTTCACCCCGCGTATTAATTCGGAGGCTGGATAAGAGCACCGCCATCCGTTAGGGTTCGATGCGATCGCTACCCGAGCGCTTCTGAACTACATTGAATATGCAGATTGTAAGCCGAGATAAAAATTACGTGAAAATTATAACATATGTTATTTTTAGGGAGCTGAACGTTATTTAAAAGCCCCAAATTTCCCATCGGTAATTTGGAATACGGTCGGTCTGTCAAGGACGTAATGTGGCGCAGAGCACGTTAAATAAGTCGCATAGCTGCAATCGCAGGTGAAATAAATGTACTATCCGATTCTATGTCTGGCTTTGCATCCATAACATCAGCTGTGCTTTTTTTTATTGCAATACAGAGCGGCAAAGCTAAACGAAAACCCATTTCGAGGAGCGTTGTACGGCTGTCATTTCAACCATCGGCTTCGCGACCCGTGCTATGGTACCCGTGGTGAGACGGAAAAGGGCGATAGAGCCGCTTGGAAATCGCGCGGTGCCGGTTCCTTTGGCTACCGTGTTGGCGCGTCACTAACGTCGTGCGTATAGTGGCTTCCGCCAGATCACACGACGTCGTGCGTATAAAGTCAGTCTTTTGTATAACCGCTGATTTCTTATGCCATTCATGACTCGTTAGAGAAATCTTCATGAACCTGCTTACAGATATTTAAAATGCACGATACTGTTCAGAGAAAGGAAAAGGAAGAAAGGCAACCTCATACCACAGAGGAGTCAGTGCAGGCTGAGCTTGTAACACGCAAAAACCTCAAGAAACCACACAAAGCGACTACAAATGTAGAAGACAAGGCAACGCCCACCTAACAAACGCAGAGTAATTCAACTACGATAAAGCGTTCCCACAATTTTTTTCTATTCTGCATGCGCGAAGAAGCCAACATGGACTTTGTCGTCAGTGTCGCTGTGAAAGCTGTGTTTTATGGTGCTATGAGGTGAGCAAGTGCTGTAAGTGCACCTAGCAGTCGGCGCATAAAAGAAACGAAATAGACTAGGCGCGTGCCGAAGCTAGCGGCGAACATGGGGACGAATGCAGGAAAAAGACGAGAGAACCGAGACAGACGTGGCACGGGCGAGCAGCAGGAGGAACGAGTCTAATCGCGGAGCTACCGGTTTGATACGAATGTTAAAGGAACCTGAGCTCCGAACCGCACCTTCCTCCTGCACCGCCATACTGGCGACAATGAAGTGGTCTTCACCCCGAAGCGTCCGCAACGCAGCCCTTTTGGAACCCGAAGCGCACTAGCGAGAGCATCGCGTCATCGCTAGGCAACGAGATCGCCAACAGCCAGCGCAGCAGTCCGCGGCTGAGCGGTGCCATCTTTGTCCTCAACGTAAACCCTACCATATGTGGGTAGCACTTTTCATAAAGGATGTACAATTTACATTCGGCTTTTGATGTTTTTTTTGCAGTTTTTCTTGTAATTCTACCATTAGTACATTTGGTTATTTGTCTGGCGCGAACTTAACTTAATTTCTCTCCGCTTGGTAAACCAACCGTCCTCATCCATACAAAAGACGTGCATGGCAACAATCACGTCCACGACAGCATTCTCTGAGGAATTTTCAGAGAGACAATGGCGGAATATGCAGAGGGGTGAGTAATTGGCACGGGACATGGAGCTAGAGAATTTACAAGGGTTCGGGAAGGTACCAGGTTTTGCGGGCGCTGAGCTGTGTGAATGGTTAGAGAGGCAAATGCTGATCGAGAAAGAACGCGCTGGTGAGAGACGCTGAAGTTTGGAGGCTTCAAATAAAACTGACCGCTCTAGACCGCAAGATGGAGCTCATGAAGAATAAAGCGAAGCTCTCGAGTGCACACTCAGACCTTTAAATTTTAGAGATACCGTTACCTCAAGGAGCAAGAATGCAAAAAAAAGCATCGAACTGCAGGCACGTGAGGAAGGAGTCACGTGGGCCGCAGTCGGCGAGGAGGTCGCGGGAAAAACGGCCATAAAAAGGTATTAAACAGCTGTCCGCGGAAGTGGAAGTCGTGTTCCAGGCATGAGAAGTTGCGCTTGCTTAGTGTGGCCCTCAGGTACACCAGGAGCAGGCTGACACGCGTACTGTGAATTCATGAAGGTAGGTCAGCGGTTTGCACCAATGTACCGAGCTATCTGAAAAGTTTGGACTGCGCTCTCAGGTGAAATTCTTCGCGCCGTTGACCACGAGGTGAGAATAAATAAATCCGCCATCGATGCCCTGCAAGAGGTTGAGGTCCCAGGAGAAAAAGCTTCTACGATCCCGCAGTGAGAGAACGAAGACAAACTGCTTTCAGCGCAGAAGCTCTTATCTTCTACAAAATCCGCAGGCTATTAGATAGCTAATGCGCTCGGCTACTTTAGAGCTGGTGAAACAACGGCAGTAAGTACGCACGAGCGCCAAGTAATATATGAAAGCGTTGGAATTAGTTTTGAGCTAAACCGTTGAGCAAGGTCACGTGCCTTAGGCGCATCAGCGATGCCAGCATAGCTGGTTCTGGCATCAGTGATGCCAGTCATCAGATGGCAGCAGCGCCGACGCCAGGCATATGCTGCCATCAGCGATGCCAGAAAACCGACGTCAACACAGCAAATGATGTAAATCTATAGTACCATTATAGCCATAAAGTACCTTCACTTCACGAATGATTTTTTTCGAAACTTCACGGCGTACTGCAGAGCTAGCCCTCTCATGGTATTTTTATACGAATTTTGAACGTTTTTAGCGAACTTTGTTTATTATTTGGTTTGCTGGGAGAAATGTGTGATGAATTTTCTCCATTTTGTAAGATAATTTTTGTGATAATTTTATTGATATTTTCTTGATTTTTGGTTTATCAAATTTTTCCTGACCAAACATAACCATTTACGCCATTACAACGAATAAAGATCTTAGTTCCTGCAAATCTTCAGTTTTCTGGAAACGCACCGAGCTACAAAAGCCTGGCTGGCGGGGCAATCGGTAAAGTCTGCTGAACATAAATAGCTTTGCATCACGTTTGTCACTGCAAAAAGTAATCTCAGGAGTAAAACTGGGTGTACAACTTGTAGGTTATCGTTTACAACCCCGTGAAGACACAAATTCCGCAGTTTTTTATCGTACTGTGCAAGTGTTGGTATAAGCGATCATCATACTAGCGAACAGGGGCATGGCTAAAAACAATAAAACGGTTGGTCACCAATAAGTTTTGTAAATTATAATCGCTGCCGGATGTTTCTCATTTTTTATACTTCACAGGGCCTACGAGGGGAGGCTAACTTCGTTTGGAACTTATGCTGGCGTTTATATTTAGCGCTCATTGAAGCTGCCCACATCAGGCTTGACAAAACTTTCATAACCCGTCATGCGTGTAGCAAACTCAATTCAACTTCTAATTAAACAACCCCTGTGCTTGTTCTGATTTCCCTTAATGGTTGTTCCTCCTGCTTTATTTTAGGAGTTTTCTAATGACACCTAGACGGCACTCATTTACTCCAATATTTGCATCCAGTGACCGTAAATACAACTAACCAAAAAATTTGAAGATGACATCTACGTTCGGATCATAAGATATATGAAATTATGGCGTTACTTCGACTGCCAGGAAGCGTTTTGGAAGAGTATTGCTGCGGTTTCGATGTATGCATCACAAGCACTTAAGGTCAGCGAAGAGATAAGGACTGACAAGGGTGTTTAATCGCCGTGTCCGAGGAAAGACAGACGCCCTCTATGGTTCTGTAGCTTAAGATGTGAGCGTGAAAGGATATGCCTGGGGGTTTTGGTGAGTATGTGCAAGAAGGTGGCAGTGTCAGTGTTTCAAATTTCTCACTCTCTAAGTTCTAAGCCGGAATGAATGGTTTTCCTCTGTGCGAAGATAGATAGAGGGTGAAAATTTTTGTTGAGGAAGAAATAGTTTCGGCTGCAATTTGAAGTCTATGTCCCCAGATGCAACAGCTATTTTCTTGCACTCCCATCAGCCCGCGCTGATCTTGAGGTAACCAGGTCGTCAAACCTGCCTATTATTTGGTAAAGCTTACAGCGCGATTACACAAGGACGACAGAAAGACGACAAACACAAGCGCTCACTAGCAACTCTTTTTATTGGAGGCATCGTCTTATATATAAACACAGAAATTCAATTTCAGCATGCGCACCTTCACCTGTTGCTGTGCCGAGCTGCACAAGTCTATACTTTGTCTCAGAAATTTCTTATTTTGTCTCTCCATCAAGTTAAGTGCCTCCCCTTAATTCTAAACCCTCCTTACGGTCTTGGCTTTGTTACTCTGGTGGTCCACTTTTGGCAGTTCGCCTAACGGTAAACATTGCGATTTGGCTGGCTGCCTTATCGGCCGTCCTGATGATTTGGATTCGTTTGGGTTTTTTTTATGCGGTCAAGTTATCGGTGCGGTAGGATCTGCGCTATTCAGCTGATGAGGAGTGGCTACATTAGCGTTATCATTTCTTCTCTCATCCCTGCTCTTCTCTTTGTTAGGCATTCTATAATGTGAGCAACCGGATGAAACATCTCGTTTTTTGGTGATTCTGAGATCTGTACTGCCGCTTACCTCTAAAGCCACGCTCACCATGTTTATTTAAACAATACTGAAGCCCAGAATTTTCGCGAGCACGAAGGATTAAGAGAATGTTCTCTGAAAAGACCTCGCCACCTATTATTAGGCTGACTTCTAAGTTCGCCGCGTGGTGCCATCCGCCGTTTGCCTAACACCGGTTGCGGCGCAAACAGAACCGCTGGATAATAGAAAAGTAGTTCCAAATTTTTTTTTAATTTGACGCCATATACTGGGCTTGATGTTACTTCCTGCTCATAATGTATGCCTTCTTTAATTTTTCAGAGGCTGGTGTTATTCCTCTACTCCGTTTTGTTTTGGTAATCCGATGCTGCTGCCGGCATTAGTTCCGGTAGAAAACCTGCCGCGTTGGCTCAGAGAGTAAGGCGCTACGCTGCTGAGCCAAAGGACGTGGGTTGAATTCCCGGACGCGGCGACCGTTTTTCTGGTGGGAGAATAAAACGAAAACGCCTGTGCGTCGTCATTTAAGCGTTCACTAAAGATCCCCAGTTTGTCGAAATTAATCCCGAGCCCCATCTACTGGACGCCTTGTAGCCCTTGTGTGGCCTCATCACGTGAATTGCTGAAAATTTAAATTTTTATCTTCCCGTGGATATGCGCTCTTGTGTGATGGTATCGGTTGCTGGCACGGCTGGCGACCATGTCTTCTGAGCATGTCACCACTGACAAGGCGTTGAACAGTCTTGACAGCGCAAGTGGGGAACTTGCCGCAAATGCATGTTTTCTTTCGCCCGCCGGAGTATAATTGTCCTCTTTTCTACAGTTCAGTTGCTGGTGCTTTATATTCAGGAGAGCCCTCGCATTTCGCTCTTTCAGTCATAGCATCCGGGTGGCAGCGATGACGTATTGCCACGGACGGTTTATGAGCACGGATGTTAGCCGCTTGCTAGCAGCCATAAAATTAAAAAAAGTAAGCCTAATAACGCTATTGCATTAAAAATAAAGTCAGTTACACGCCTGTGAAATAAAAACACGAGATGACTTTGGCAGGTACTGGTGACCACCTTCTCCAAAGGAATGGGTCGTTCAAAACGCCGATCGCCACGGTATGCACGTGATCAAATGTAACACACGTTGTATGGTGGTTATCTGTACGTTACAAGAAAACAACGAAGTCAAATATATCGCGCAGCACCATGTTAACCCACCGACGATGATGAAGTGAGTCGCATGCACCCTGGCTAGGACTGGAATAAATACTTGTACATAGATTCTATCATCTCCTAAATACATCGCTTCACAATCACGCATGGTTGATCGCTTTTTTTTCTGCCCCCACATAGCATGATTGGTAGAGGCCACGGTGTCATCCCCATTCTAGCACCACACCGCCTCGTCTCCGGCTGGCAGCAAGAATCGAGGGTACTTGAACGGCGTTGGACAGTCCCATCCCCGCCACGGCCAGCGCTGATGAAGTTCACTGCCCCGTGTCGCAAGCCCGTGGCCAGCCTATCAAGACCAGCCGTGACCAAATAAGAACAGCTGAACACAAGAAGCCGTGACATCAGCCTTATCGTGCGTCGCGGCTATGACTAGCTCAAGTTTTTCATCGCTGTCTTCGCATCGCCTTTGGTGGATCAGGCATCGTCAACGATATCATTACCCTCAGTGGCGGCAGGAACTGATCCTTGGCCTGCGGTTATCACATCGCTCAACCGTATCGAACTCATCATTTTCCAGTGTATTCGACCGGGACGGCTGCTTTCACCCTGGGGACTATGTCTCGAGAAGAAAAAATTGCAGTGATATATACACTTCGGTCTAAAGATGTACGCCGCGATAGCGTTACTTCGACGCCGAAGGAACGTTTTAGAACAAATTGTTGCGTTAGCAATTTACTTGTACAAGCACTGAATGTCCGCCTAGAGCGCACGACTAGCATCAACGGTTTTTGAATCGGTAAAGTACAGAAAATTCATGAAAGCCATGTACGCCTGTGCGAATTATGTGGACGTGTAAGGTTGCAGCTCCTTGATGTTGGCCAACTTCTTCGAGATGGTGAAACTGTCAGTGGTTCAAAGTGCGTATTCTGTCATGTAATGGCTGGTTTTAACGTTTGGGTTTGTGGTTAAAGGAGACACAGAAGGCGAATACCTTTATTCAGTAAGAAATTGTGGGAGTTCGGGAAAACCAAGGCAGTAGTCCAGTTGTGCGAATGCAGTAGCTCGTTTCCTGCCCCCTCAATCTGCTCAGCTTACCTCGAAGTGACGAAGGTGATCAAAGCTGTCTCCCTTTTCTTCACTGAAGTGGAATATGTAATATTTGAGTTGTTCTCTCTTTAGCACAACCTTGGACGTGGCTAGGTTGCGGGAAAGCGGGTGCGTGCTTCTCGTATTTAGTAGAGTTTTCAGTTGACATCAGACGTTCTCTGCTAAATATCTTCGCCCAATTGGATTCGTGAACAAATAGGTTGATATGTTTCCTGCGTGGAGTTAGCGATTATTCAGCATTAAGGGCTTTTGAGGGACGGATAGCATAATTTTCGTGGGTAAAGCAAAAGGAGGCATTCTCCATGTTTTTTTTTGCTATGAAGTGTGGCATTCGTCGTAGCAAGAAGCGTGGGATGGGATTTCGGTGCGTCTTGGTCAGCAGCCTCGATCCCATGCAGACTATCGTGTCCGGGGATGTGCAAGTAATTTGAAATTTCTTATTTTGAGCGGGATACTATTTCCAAAGCGTTAAGGTATTCTGTCTGCAATGATGTGTGTAATGCTGTAATGAGGGTCTGTTAAAATGTTTGTGCTTATATTTGATAGTACCACTTCTTGGATTACCAAGAGGATAGCTCCAATGTACCCTTCTTCCGTTCCTGTATGGGGGGGTAGGTCATGTAGTCGCGAAGATAGCCAGGGTACTCCATGGCGAAGGTTGTTGCTAAAGTACTTGCGTTAAGTGCAGCGCCCGTATATACTGTGGTTTCATGGTTTCGGTACTATTCTTCAATGAATTTGGCCCTGGCTTTTTGCCTGCGCTTATTCTGGTTTGGGTCCAACAATTTACGTAGGAAAGAGCTTTTGTAAGGGGTCGCTGGATCAGTGACACGTCCATCGTGGCGCCCAGTTTCTTTTTCGGGGAGGAAGCAAAGTGCCATCCAGCATACCATCACCTATCTCCCTTTTTTACACCCCTTAATTCACGCTAGGAGGTGGGTTCTCTGACGTCTTAAAAGGTGTTACAGAGACTTCATTTAGGGACTTTTTCTGTCACTATAAGAATGGGGAGGTAAACAGATGGCTTATATTCTCTTCTTGTGAAAGCGTTTGTTTGGGTTAATTCACTTGGTGTAAGTTTGCGGTACAGTCGGCTGTACAATCTCCGGCTCACAATCTGACCTTTACATATGTCTTACAACTTTTTCTTTCACTCCTACTGTGCCCCTTCTTAGGCGTTTTAGAATATGGCCCAATTTGTTAAAGAGATTCTGTATTTTGGCGACTTTAAGAAAGTATCTTCCGCTTCTCAGTAGGGCCACATGCCGAGCATTCTTGAGCGAGTGTTCCCTGAGGTGACATCATTAAATTATTTTGAGAGTATTTTTTAACATCGCCGCGTGGTGCCATCACTTCTTTGCCACACAACCCCTTGCGGCGGTGACAAAGCAAGGAAAATTTGAAAAGTAAATCAAATGCCGCGGAATATAACGGTATATACTGAGTTAAATTTCTGTGTACGTCTTCTCCTCATAATAGAGACCTTCCTTCTTATGACAGAACGGGGATAATCTTCTGCGCCCTTTTTACTCAGCTGACACAATGTTCGCTTCGGCATCATTTACGTTGAGAGAGCCGTTTTGAGGTGATGGCGTCTGTTTCATGCATGACGGGCAATGGTGTACCGACCATCATACTACTTCCCCGCGCAGTAGCGGCAGCTTCTGACTTGATGTACCTCCGCTTTGGTTCTGGCCGGACTATCACTGGCTTTACATATTTCAGTTACGTCTGCACGTATTCCAGTATTCCAAGCTGAGGTGAGCCTCCGCACTTCACTTCTCAGTCGTAGCTTCCGGTTGGTAGTAAAGATGTGTTCCTGTTGACCCTTGATGCGCTCTGCTGATAGTGAACGTTTGGCTGGCGCGAGAAAACGGGAATATGAGCATAATAACGCTGTCCCGATAAAAAAAGTCAAGATTCTGTATTGCGTACCCACCCACTACACCCAGTACGACAACGACGGAGTGGGCCGCACGGAGCTTGGCTGGGACCGCCATGGACGCTTGTTCATCGATATCGTCTCGTAAATACCGGACTCCTCCATCACCCATGGTTCGTCGCATCTTTATCCTGCCGCCACGTTACAGGTGCATATATAGGGGAGCCAAGATCGCGCGCTGTAGAGCTGTAATAACTCACCTGCGCCACCAAATGCTTCGCGTAAAGACAACCATCGAATGCGATAAAAAAATCAAACGTAATTAAAATTACGTCCGCATAGAGCCTTCGTTCAATTAGGTAATAAAATGTTCACATAGGAAGTGAGTTATGACAATCCTGATGCCAAGTTTTGTAGTCTAATCCCAACCACAAACGAAAACACACCATTACACTTTGGGCTGCCCACGTGGCCTTAGGGCTGAAGAATAATGGCTCTCGCTGGCAGCTGTCACCCTCTGCGCTTCGGCATTGTTGTCGCCATTGTGTGGTTTATCGCGGTGAGCCCGCACAGAAACTGTCGTTCCCCGTGACGCTGACAAATTTACCATTCCAAGATAGGTACGGTGTCAGTCAATGCGGAGTGTTATCATATCGCCATAATGTGTATGTTACAGTGCACCGTGATTGCGGAAATCGACTGCGTATGCCCCAGTAATTACCCTTTGTGGTAACGCACAAACACAGATTCACAGTCGCAAGCGATATTCGTGATCTGATGCAGTATATCTTGCGTCAAGAAATTCGCTATGGTCAGCCCCCAATTCTATGTGCCTTCACTAAAACGCATCCTCGCTGATGTTTTTATTACGTTATTGTTGCCTAATGATCGCTAGAATTACGAGAGAGAACAAGTTTTCACTAATGGTGGTAAATTATGGCCGTTCCTTACTTGGACTAAGCCTCGCCTGACTCATACTCTTCAGTCATTTTGCTACGCTTCCAAATCGTTCTTCGGCCCCCGAAATTGTGCCGTGTACTATACGGTACGTTTTTCCGTAATTACTAAATACAGCCTCCTTATTGTATGCTGAGGAATGTCGCGCAGCCGTGTATTATATTGTCGCGACTGCGACAAAGAGATGAGAAGACACACGTCTGCACGCTACAGCGCCGTGGACCCAAACTGGGGTCCCCGCTTTATTCCACGCTCGTGCCCAGCGCGCACCGCAAGCGCGTGGTCAGCACTCGCCACTCGTGGCTCAGCCCCAGCGTCATCGTTCCTGGAGCGTGCCCGTTTGCGGCCGCAGACGACGCAAGCTGCTGCGGCGCCGCCACATAGCCCCCCCCTCTTCAGACGGAGTGTCGGCAAAACGGACAGTCTTTGCGCTGGGATGTTCACGGGTGGGGCTGCGAACGGAGGGGAGAGTGGTGGTGTTCAGGGTGGAGTGGTGGATGGTGGTGTCGAAGGCAGGCGGTTCGGCCTCGGTGAAAGCGGGCTTGAGGCGATCGATGGAAACGACAGTGTCGCGGCCGTTAACGCGAACTGTAAACGTCTTTTCGCCGCGTGAAATGACGAGATGAGGGCCGGTGTAGGGCGGTTGAAGAGGCCGGCGGGCACTGTCGACACGGATGAAAACGTATTGGCTGACAGAAAGACTTGGGTGAATAAAAGTGGGTTTTGTGGAACACGGCCGTGGCGGTTGGGGACGGAAATAGCTGAAAAACCGGGTTAAATCCTTTACGTAGGATGGGCCAGGAGAGGAAGGGTTGTCTTGAGGCTGTGGAGGGACCAGGAAGTCTGCCGGTAATCGCAAAGACGTGCCGTAGACCATTTGGGATGCGGCACAACCAAGATCATCTTTGATGACAGTGCGCAATCCTAGCAGCACAAGAGGAAGGTGATCAGCCCACTGCTCAGGTGATTCGTGAGCCATCAGCGAGGCCTTGAGCTGACGATGAAACCTCTCGACCATGCCGTTGGCTTGAGGATGATAGGCCGTTGTTTTTAGGTGAGTAACACCGAGTAGGCATGTCAAGCGGCGAAAGAGTGTGGACTCAAATTGGCGGCCACGGTCTGTGATAATCTCCGACGGCACGCCAAAACGGGCGATCCACGTCGACATAAGCGTAGAAGCAACAGTCTCAGCCGTAATATCGCCGATTGGAGAAGCCTCCGGCCAGCGGGTAAAACGGTCGATCACTGTCAAGATGTAGCGGCAGCCCTTAGATGGTGGTAGTGGGCCAACAAGGTCCACGTGAATTGTGGATAACCTTGAGTCCGGTAGTGGGAAAGTAGCCAGAGGCGATGTGGTATGCCGAGAGACCTTGCATTGTTGGCAGGCGAGGCAGGAACGGGCCCAGGCGCGTACGTCAGTATTCATGCCCGGCCAGACGTATCTCTCGGCAATCAAGCGCCGTGAGGCACGAACTCCAGGTAATAATTCACCAGCCCTAGGAAACGGCGCAGTTGGCGCAAGGACTCAGGTCCGGGAAAGTCGATTATGGCCTTCACTTTGTGTGGCAGAGGGCGAATTCCATTGCAGTCAACGAAATGACCGAGAAACTCCAACGACGGCAACCCGAACGCACACTTGTCGCTATTAAGGATGAGGCCATGCTCTGCTAGGCGTTCGAAAACTATCCGCAGATGGTGCAGGTGCTCAGATAGCGATGAACTGGCTACAAGAACGTCATCTATGTAGGCGAAAACAAAAGGTAGACCACGGAGGACGACGTCTATGAAGCGCTGAAAAGTCTGAGCTGCGTTGCGTAACCCGAAAGGCATCCGAGTGAATTCGAAGAGGCCAAACGGTGTAATGATGGCAGTTTTCTTGACGTCATCCGGGGCTACGGGGATTTGGTGGTAGGCTTTTTGGAGGTCAAGCTTTGAAAAGATGGTACATCCACTGAGGTTATTGGTGAAGTCCTGTATATTAGGTAGGGGGTACCTGTCGGGTACAGTGGCCACGTTCAAGGAGCGGTAATCACCACAGGGTCGCCAGTCTCCTGATTTCTTCGGGACCATGTGTAACGACGAGGACCAGTTGCTCGATGACGGGCGAGCAATGCCGATTTCAACCATGTGGTGAAATTCCTGTTCCGCGATTTTATGTTTCTCTGGAGCCAGTCGACGCGCCACGGCGTGCGTAGGTGGACCGGTGGTGATGATCTGATGAACGACGTCGTGCTTCACTGGCTTTGTCCAGTCTGGAGGGGCAGTCAGGGAAGGAAACTCGTTCAGCAATTCCCGGTACGGAGAAGGTAGGTCGCAAAGAAGCGTGAATGCGAACGGATGGACTGGAGACGATTTGCCGATGACAGCAAGGCCGGTTGTGGCGTCCAGGATTCTTTTTCGGGCCATGTCAACCAGGAGGCCGAAGTGCGAAAGGAAATCGGCTCCTAGAATGGCGTGACTCACGTTGGCCACGAGGAAAATCCAGCGGAACGCACGGCGTAGGCCGATGTTTACCATCAGGGATTTTTTTCGGTACACGGGAATGCTGGACTTGTTAATAGCATGGAGATGACACAGTGGTGCTTGAGTGCGGTCACAGGAATTAGCGGGGAGCACACTCACTTCAGCACCAGTGTTAACTAGGAAACGTTGACCACTGGTTGCATCTGTGATGTAGAAAAGGCGACTGTCGCTGGCTTGGGAATCGGTCGCCGCCGTTAACGATCCCTCGTCCCGTTTCCCGGCCAGCCGCAAGGACGGGTGCAACGTTGCGCCGCTGCACCGAAGCGGCGATGGTACCAGCACAATGAATCAGGGTGTTGAGGTGGCTGACGCGTTGTGCCTTCCTGGCGAAATACTTGCGGAGACGGGGTACGGCGAGAAGGGCAAAACCGGCGAGCTCGAGGGTTGCTACGCGGCGGCGAGCTGTAACCAGCCGAGGCGACAAGCTCCTCCAAGTTTTGCATGCGCTCTCGGAGCGCGGCGAGGTCGTCGGATAGCGGTGAGGGCAAAGGAGTAGCAGGCGCCGCTACGGTGGTATGGCCGGAAGATTGAGCGGATGCCACCGTGGACAAAGGCGGATGCAACGTGGCGACTTCCATTATCTTGTCAGCATGCGCGGCCAACGCGGATAAGGGAAGGTCAGAAGCAGTCGCGAGGATCATCTGCACAGAAGAGGGGAGCCGTCGCAGGAAAAGTTCCTTCAACAAACGGGAGTCCGTGGCAGAAGGTGCGTCGCCGAGCAGGGTTTGCAGTTCGTGAAGGAGCTGCGAAGGTCGACGGTCACCCAACTCCTCTGCAGAAAGCAGCCCCTGGAAACGCTGCCGTTCCGAAGGGCTCGTGCGGCTCAAGATGGCAGCCTTCAACGTGTCGTAAGGGTTCGTGGTAGGCGGGTTGGCAAGGATGTCACGAACCTCAACCGCGATCTCAATAGGCAGTGACTGTTGTAGATGGTTGAAGCGGGTCTCTTGCGACGTGATGTGACTCACTCGGAAGCTTGCCTCGGCCTGAAGGAACCACACCTCGGGGTGCTTAGCGCTGAAGGGGGGCAAACGGCAAGCGACGGCGGAGATGCCAGGTGAAGAGGCAGCGGAGGACACAGAAGGACCGCTGGCGTCGCGGGGAGGGTCCATTCTGCAACGTCCGGGTCACCAATGTCGCGACGGCGACAAAGAGATGAGAAGACACACGTCTGCACGCTACAGCGCCGTGGACCCAAACTGGGGTCCCCGCTTTATTCCACGCTCGTGCCCAGCGCGCACCGCAAGCGCGTGGTCAGCACTCGCCACTCGTGGCTCAGCCCCAGCGTCATGGTTCCTGGAGCGTGCCCGTTTGCGGCCGCAGACGACGCAAGCTGCTGGGGCGCCGCCACAATATTATATCCTACTTGGTTGGAACTGGTTTAATTAGATGGCGCCATCGATATCTGGGTGTCGTACAGGACATGTCAACAATACACTTCAAAATAATTTTCCTGCAACTCTGCCAATCCACAGAGTTAGTCGGCTTTCAAAAGAAGCAAATAGCTTTGAGCACTAAATTTTTTGTCGTGTGCATTGACGAGGCTATTGTGCCAGATACAGAAATTGGAATTTGTGTGATAAAACATGTTTTCCCATTCTAAGCGGTAAGCTGAAACGCCGGCTTTTGAGAATACATTAAAAAGTTATTTAAACACAGTCATCATCATCATCACCAGACTATGTACGCCCACTTCAGGGCAAAGGCCTCTCCCATTATTCTCCAATTATCTCGGTCCTGTGCCAACTGTGACCAATTTATCCCCGCAAACTTCTTGATCTCATCTGCCCATCAAACTTTCTGCCGCCCCCTGCAACGCTTGCCTTCTCTAGGGATCCACTCTGTTCCCCTAATGACCAGCGGTTATCTTGCCTTCGCATTACATGCCCTGCCCATGTCCATTTCTTCTTCTTAATTTCTACTAATACGTCTTTAAGACCAGTTTTCTCCCTGACCCACTCCGCTCTATTCTTGTCCCTTAATGTTACACCTATCATTTTCCGCTCCATTGCCCTCTGAGTCGTTCTCAATTTAAGTTGAACCCTCTTAGTGAGCCTCGAAGTTTCTGCCCCGGAGGTGAGTACCGCTAAGATGCAGCTGTCATACACTATCTTCTTCAGCGACAATGGTAGGCTGCTATTCATTATCTGAGAATGTCTGCCATATGCACCCCACCCCATTCTGATCCTTCTAATTATCTCTGCCTCATGGTTGGGATGTGGGGTCACAACTTGGCCTAAGTAGATATATTCGCTTACCGCTTCCACTGCCTCGCCACCTATCTCAAACTGCTGTGCTGTCCCGAGGTTATTGATCATTACTTTAGTTTTCTGCATATTATTTTCAGGCCCACGGTTCTACTCTGTTCGCCCAGTGCGGAAAGCATGCTTTGCAATTCGTCCCCCGAGCTACTTAACAAGGCAACGTCATCAGCAAATCTGAGGTTACTGAGGTATTCTCCATTAACCCTTACTCCCACCTGTTCCCAATCCAACGTTCTGAATACTTCTTGTAAGCATGCTGTGAATAACATTTTAGACATTGTGTCTCCTTGTCTGACACCCTTCCTTATAGGTATTTTACTGCTCTCCCTATGGAGGATGATGGTAGCTGTAGACCCATTGTAGATATCCTCTAGTATTCTTACATAATGCTCATCTACCCCCTGGTTCCGTAATACCTGAATGACTGCTAAGGTTTCGACCGAGTCAAATGCTTTCTCATAATCTATGAAGGCTATATATAGAGAATCAGTATACTCAGCGCACTTTTCTATCATCTGATTGATCGTGTGAATATGGTCCATTGTTGAATAACCTTTACGGAACCCTGCTTGTTCTTTAGGTTGAGTGAAATCTAAGGTTACAGAGATTCGGTTAGCGATTACTTTGGTAAATACGTTGTAGACGACTGACAGTAAGCTGATCGGACTATAATTTTTGAAGTCCTTCATGTCGCCTTTCTTATAGATTAGGATGATGTTCGCATTCTTCCAAGATTCCGGTACCATTTCGGTCATTAGGCATTGCGTATACAGGTTTGCCAGTTTTTCAAGTACAATTTCTCCGCCATCCTTCAAGAGGTCTGCTGTTTTCTGATCCTCACCAGGTGCTTTGCCCCCTTTCATTTCTTTCAAAGCCTTGCTTACTTCTTCGGTCGTTACTGGTGGGATGTCTATCTCCTCTGAACTACTGTCTCATTCGGCATTATCCTGTATGTCCCGGCTACAGTACAGATCCCTATAGAACTCCTCGGCCACTGTGACTATTTTATCTCTAATTGGGATGACATTGCCTTGCTTATCCTTAAGTGCATACATCTGATTTTTCCCCACGCCAAGACGTCTCTTCACTGCTTTCAGGCTACCTCCGTTCTTTACAGCGTATTCAATCCTCTCCCTATTATACTTCCGTATGTCAGCTGTCTTACGCCTATTGATTAACTTCGAGACAGTAATAGTATGATAACTTCGAGACAGTAATAGTATGAGACAGTAATTAAACACAGTAATAGTACGATAAATTTGCCCATTTGCGCGGCCCCGTAAAATAATTGGTATACTGAAAGCTATCGTTGGCGCACTAATACGGTACAAATCACGGGAGTTTGTACAAATTGTGAGTTTTCAAGGGTGCCAATTGCCAGAGGAGAACCCCTGACGAGGATTTCCAGCGGATGCTTGTAGTGTCCATAAACATACACTGTTGACATGTGCGTTGGCAACCGGGGTCGAGAGAGCACAGCCAAGATATAGTGCATGGAATATACTGGCTAGTGTGTCGAGCCGAGCGCTACGCTCTGGGAGAGGGTGGAGCCATTTGCAATGAACGCCCATCTCTGGCGAGAGGGGGCGCTGCTCGTCGGGAGTGTGCCGATCGTGAAGGCTCCGCCAATCTCCGCCACGTTTCCCCTTTGTAATGTATGGCCGTTGAACCCAGCCTCTGAGCGCGTGTGATTGTCTTGTTGTACGCGTGTTGGAACATTCGTACTTAGTCAGCCAGGTAAGTATAAGCAGGTCTTGCCCATGCTGTTTATTCACGCACCAGTTCCACGACATGTCGATGATAAAACGAAAGTGAAAGAACGAACGAACGTGCTTCATACCATTGTGCACGAGTGTGTACCGTTCAAACCAGCAAAATGTGTCTTTGTTCAGAGCACCGACTTACCCTTCGCGACTGGAACAGTGGAACGAATGATCAAGAGGTCAGATAGGCAGCTCACGCCTACTGCTGTCGTCTGCGAAAAACACTTTGAGGAGGGTTGCATCGAACATTTCTTTAAGGTGACAGTAAACGTTGTCGTAAATGAAATCGTCCGGGAGAAACCACGGATGAAGACTACTGCAGTTCCTGCAGTGTTCGAGAGTTACCCCAAGCATTTGTGCCCAAAAAGCCACCGAAGAGAAAGGTCAGAAGTAATTGCCAACAAGGCCCAACTCCGAAACGCCACTGAGGAAACACCAAGCCGCAGGGCCACCAAGTGGACGACAACGCCGCAGCAGACAGAGAGGCAGATCCGCCTTATGATGTCTTGGGAGTGGAAGCACGAAGCGAAAGCTAGGCTGCACGTCAGTCACCGAACTTGAGCGAGAGCTGCGAGACTCGTCATCCGTTCGACGGCATTGTCATTCCGGCGACATGGATGAAAGTGCCCAAACCATCAGGTGACGCTTTATCCTATGCCTTCTGCGAAGCCGAGGCGAACAATTTTGCAATTCCTTTCATTGAAATAATGGTTAGTTTCTCAAAGGCTTTGCCTGAGCGGGACTCTGTAATAGCCACCGTGCATTTGAGAGGACGAGAAGAGAGCAAACAAGTCCTTGCATCCCGCCACGAAGCCGAAGTACTGGTCAAGAAGATTGCCATGTTACCCCTATGTTATGGATGTGGCATGAAGCCTGTGTCGGGGAAGTATTCCACGTACAGAAACGCGTACTTTGTTGCTAGGGGCTTGCTTGTAACGAACATTGAAGGTGAGTCTTGCACTAGTTGCAAGTATTCTCGAATACTTGCACAAAATCAAGCGAGCAGGATGAAGAAGCGGAATGTAGTGCACAGCGAAAAGATGAAGCGTAAAAGTGTCACCCGGTCTTTGACCCGAGCAAGAAAGAGGCTGGCCAGCGCACAGACGCAAGTGGTTCAAATATAAAAGGAGAATAAGACCACAAGCGAAGAGGCTCTTGAAAAAAATACAGGCAGTTCCGAATTCACGGCTTGCTGTGAAGAACTGCTTTCTCGCTGCGCAGCGAAAGTCGCCTAAGGGCATGGCGTATGACGAAGAGTGGATTGTTGAGTGCTCGTTGATGATAATGCGGACTACAAAACTGTATTTTCACCTTCTAAAAGAAAATATAATGGTCCTGCCAGGTCTTACTTGCCTCACCAAATACATTCAGCGATTTAAAGGTGGATTTGGCTTGAGTCCTAAAGTGTTTGCTGCCTTGGGAGAAAAGACAAAAGGCATGGATGTCTATGGCCGTCACGGGGGCCTCGTCTTTGATGACGGCAAGCTGCCAGAAAATCTCGACGTAAAGTGAAATGGTAAGTTTCATTATTAAGCAAAATAAGCGGCTGCAGCAATAGCATGTTATGTCTCATGTCAAAGGCACAAGTGGGAAGGCCAAGCTGAAGGCTCATTGGGCTCATTCCTCGTGCTTTTTTACCATATAGGTGCTATTGAACCTTCGAAAATCTAGGCGAGCAGACATCGACTGACAAGAAAGGCGTGCTGGCCGACCTCCGAATAATTGTAATCTTTCAACCGTTTGTTGGTAATTAACATTTTTACATTCTTTACTGTACGAGCTTCTCCGTCAGTGCAGTGTTGTCTACATTGTAAATTTGATTGGCCCTTTTTTAGGCAACTGGACACAAATTCTTGGAGTGTTCGTTTCGAAAGGCAATGTGAAAGCGGCAACTCTAGCCAATATAATTGTTGAAACCACCATTCTCGCTGAACGAATTGCGTTGTATGTTGACAGCGTCAGCTGCGATCGGGCCAGCTGGAACCGAAGTATGTGGCGGCTGTTTGGTATACAAAGTAAGATTGTTCAGCTACGCTGCAGCAAATTAGAAAAAGTTGTATGCAAAACTTCACGCTGGTCTTTCCCATTGTACGTATGAAGTAGCAGATTCTATATTTTGCCATTGTTGCAGGAGACATTGTGTCAAAGTCATTATTTTCGGACGACATTAAAGTATCTGTCAGAGAAACAACTTAAAATACTTCTCGAAAAAGAAAAGGTAACAAAAAATTGTTTAGTGTAACCCACATTGCTCACAATGAGTTTATATGTTCTGGGATGTTAGCTAAGTAATCGTACCTCCTAGAAATCAAACAGGACTAATGCTGAGGATTTGTTTCCTAACAGGCTCCATTGCTGGTCACATCAAGAGCAGCACCCAAGATCCAGTCTACATGAAGTGAAAACTGTTCTTCATCAGATATTTTTCTCATTCAATCAAGAACGTTAGGAATGGCTTTGTAGCGAAGAGATATTTACACAATCTGTGTACACAGTTGGATCATCGAGGCAGCATGGGAAGCTGACAGGATAATGTAACGCTAAAGGCCATGCCAAGCATAACTAGTGAGAATATCAAACTAAACTGTTTTGAAATATAAATGAAGGTGGATTTGGCATTTAGGCTTTTTGGCGATGAGGTAATTAAGGGGACCTTTGTGCACAAGAAGCATGTCCAGTGTACATGCGGGAACGTGCAGCCAACCGAGGACTTTATTAAACAGATCAATCGGCTCATTCACATTATGAGCTCTTGAACAAGCATCAATTCATTGAAGCCTGGAAGTCCAATTGCAAAATTCTTGCACGACGTTCTGTAATACCTCGATGAGTGGGAGAATTATGCCAAACCAGCGGGAGGTGGATTTCACACAGCAAACACAGTTCTAGGGCTCATAATCATTTTCAAGAGCACCCTAGACCTGCCATCCTACCTCAACTCTAATGTAGGGTTCAAATACCTTCTGAATTCTCTTTTGAGCCGGGACAAACTAGAAAATTTGTTTCGAATAATTAGGCAGTCGTCGGGGTGTAACGACCAGCCCACCGTATCACAGTTTTTGATTACTGTGCATTTACTGGCCTTTTATAACCTAGCAAGGCCCCCTAAAGGAGGAAAGTCCTGTCTAGAGGATATAAAGTTCCCTCCTCAGCACTGCTCATGCACCCAAGACAGCAGGCACGAGTTGTCTGCAGAGGATAGATGAATTGCTAGATAATGGCAACGTTGATAGGGCAGAAGAAATTCTTGAGGTCATTCATTCTGAACATTACCGTCAAGAATATTTAGGAAAAACAGCCACAGTGCCTTGGTTTATTACGCCTCAGGCTACGTGGGTAGAAAGGCCATAGCGAAAAATGCTTGTCACAGCGACGCTGGGCACATTGTGTTTCGGGTAGTGGAGCAAGTGCGGATGAAAGCTCATATTACACATCGCATTTTGACAATGGTGGGCTTATTTATCCATCTGTGCCTTAACGAAGACAGCAACGCTCATGGAGGACACGTTCACTAACTTTTTTAGCAAAAGCAGTATTCACGAAGACAGCTTGCAAGAATTTGGCCAGAGCCTACAGTTGCTGACGTTTTCAGAACTTCGGTGCCCCGAACATGGGGAAAAAACTGGGCTCCGTGCGTAAGTTCTATGTATCACTGACGTTTAGATTTTTGCTTAAAGGTTTAAGCAGGGAGCGAGAAGGCCAAAGGAAGAGACTAAAATTCTTGAAGCTCCGTCATTGCCAGTAGCTTTGAGGAAGGTTCTCTTGCAAATACCTGCAGTAATTAACAGACATGGCATTGTTTTCCGACTTCTCATTTTCTACAGTGTTTTTCTTTTTCCGGCACGTGTAAATAAATTGTAAACGTCTGACTGTTGCCTCAATTTTCCCAGGGCCTTCGGCATCACTGGACTAAATATTGGCATGCTTTACCCCCCTTAAAAAACTGGCCGTTGCTCTAGAGCATGTTTACCTGGTTCATTAGGACAAGCCCCTTTTCCGTTACAAAAATGCGCCAAACACAGCGCATGCAACCACTCATAGGCGCTACTCAGCGCTGTAGATGTGGCCCGCATAGGAGCAGAGCGCAGTATACACGCCGGACGCCGGCACACTCTCGCATGGCAGCGTGCCTGTGAGGCGACAATTGCCGTTCAATGCTCATCGCTCCACTCCGGCGCTCGTGCTCGCTACACTAGCCAGTATATTCTAGGTACTATAGCCATGATAACTGTATAGTTTTGGAATAAATGGTGCTGTTCTTCAGACCGAATTCATGGTCGTGTTACGCACCACACAACACGTTACAATGGCTTCAAGGATGCCTCTGAACAACCCAACAGCGCGCAAGCGAATATTTTAACCCGAACAAAGCGGCCTCTTCACCACGACCTAAATTTACGGTATGGCACAAAGATCGCTTGCCGCGTTTTCCTTCTTCGTATCGTGTACCACTGACGCCAATAACGCCAGCACCGAATGGTTGCGATAGGCGAAGGGCTTCGAAAACGCCCTCGTGGCCTGCGTCATCACAAATGACGCCCGGAATACCGCCATGCTACTACACTACTTTAGGGAGGAAGTTTACAATATGTACTGCGTGATACCCGAAACCCTGCCTCCGCAGCTACATCTGCAGTTTCAATCACCGTTACACCTGGCACCGCAACTTCTTTTTACTGTGGAGCCCGTCAGGAGCTTGACAATTACTTCACGCCATGGGTGAACACTACATTCGGGAGCTACCGCTTCCGTCAAGCTAATCAACAGGCAAGCGAATTGCTCGACACATTCTACGATAAACTGTGCCAGCTAGCAAAGCACTGTGCCTTTGCTGATGCTGACGCCGAGATAAAAAATTCTACTTGCTTCGACGTCAACACGCCTCCGCCGATACGCCATGCAGCACGTCCTCCAATTGGTAGGCGTCCTCAGGCAAGGCAGATTGTTTGAGGAAGTTGAACACAGCCTCTCCTTGGTGATGGAACACGACCATCAGCTGAGCAAGGAAACGCAGCGCCTGTACTTACAGTAAACTCCAAGCAAAACTCACAACCTCCTCATCATCAGCGCAAGCAACGAGGAAAAGCCTCTCGTGAGACCACACGCCGTGAACAAGCAGATGCGATGGGCTACAACAATGGACAGTCGTGGTCTCACAGCGAAGGACGGTCCTGCTACCCCGCTCTCAGCAATCAGTGCAACGCGGGACGCAAAGTCGGATATTTCGCTAACGTGTGTCGTTCCGTACCCAAAATCATAGACGCAGTCATGAGGGACTGCGGCACTGACCGTGATTAACACCTGTTATGACCTCACACAACTCTCAAGCAGTGACCACGTCTCCAAAGGTGGGCATAACATCAATGGTGAACCTATCTGTTGTAGAATTGACACTGGCGCTAGCGTGTCCATGGTCAGTTAGAATGATGTGAAAAGTTGTATGAGCTAGGATACATGTCCAAAACGTTAAGTAGAGTGTTTGCTTACGGTGCAAGTTCGCCGTAACCGTTACTTAGAAATCTGGACGTTGTCATAACGTACAAGAAGCGCAGCAGCCACGAAGCGTTCTACGTCGTATCTGGAGGTTTGTACCACTGCTAAGCTTTTCTGTAGCATTTCGTCAGGGACTCTTTCAGATCCCATAGTCTAGAAGAGGAAAACACTAGGCTGGACCCAAGACTGCCGTACCCAGAACTGTTCCAAACTATTGGCTGTCTCAAGAAGTTTCAGGTACACCTTCCGGTTGACCCCTCTTTTCAACTAGTAGCGAAACTACACCGGTGCCTCCCCTTCAAAATTCAGCAGCCCCTGGAAGAACGTGAATGCCTACGGTTCTTTGATATCATTGAAAGGGTTCAAGGACCAACCCTTTGAGTATTTCCAATTGTAGCAGTGACAATACCACATGCTCCCCAGAAGGTTTGAGGGTGTGTCGACATGCATTGTGCCAACGAAGCCATCCAACGTGAAAGACAATTCACACCAACAGAAGATGAAATCCTTGTTGCCTTGAATACCTCCGCTGTATCCTTTAAACTCGATCGGAAAGCTCGATACTACAAGCTAGAACTTGACGTACCATCCCGTGTGATCACCATTTCTCTACGCATGTTGGACTCTTCCGATAGAAGAAACATAATTTTGGCATCACAGCAGCAGCCGAAGCCTTCCACGACACCGTACGTCAAGTGTTTGCCAGCATCCCTAGCGTGCTAAATATTAGTGATGACATCTTGATGTATGCAATGACAGAGAAGGAGCCTGACGAAATGGTTCACTCAAGGTAACACTGGAATGCCCGCAGACGAGTGGTCGCACATTAAATGACAAGAAGTGTAAGTTCTACCAACAGGAGCTTACATTTTTCGGGCATGTATTCTCAAGCAAATGCGTACAGCCAGACCCTATAATGGTGTCTCCAACACTGGATGCATCACCACCCTCTAGCACAAGCGAAGGCAAGTCTCTGCTTGGTCATGTCATCTACTGCGGTTCTTTTATACCAAAAATGGCCCACCTCACTCAACAACTCAGCAAACTCAGAGCCTAGGGCGAAGACTGCAGTTGAACCGACGAACTGCAAAACGCCATGTACGAACTGACGAGAAGGCTCTCTGAGCCCAGAGCGCTTCCCTCCTTTGACCCACGGGGAGACATAATGGACATTGTTGATTGTGCTCCCCATAGCCGTGGCGCCATTCTCACGATGACATCCAGAGGTGAAACCAGGTTAGTCCCATATGGAAGTCATGCCCCTCCTACAGTTGAGGCCCGTTAGTCTCAAATCGAGAGATAAATGCTAGCAGTAGTGTGGAGAATTGAAATTTCAACATCTACTTAATTATTCAGCATTGCGATGGATCAGAAATTAGCACACAGACCACAAGCCATTGCTTAAAATTCTAAGCAACGGGCGCTCTCTGCTGTCAGCACGGCTAGAGCGTTTAGCACTCATAATTGAACAGTACACGTTTAGGTTGCAATACACCAGTGGTCAAAGCAACCCTTCTGGCTACCTCTTTCGTCACCCCTTAAACTTTACGGAACCGTTTTGATACACGGAGTTTGGTGGTAAAAATTACGCAAACTTTGTCGCGTTCCACAGCATACCTCGTGTTATGACCATGACAGAAGTAACCAGCGCAACGATGTTGGACACTGGCCTCAGCTCACTCAACCCGGCCGTCAGTTGGGCCCAGCATAACGAACCCTGGAAGAGCACTAAATTACGGCCCTTCTCTCAAGAAGGCTTGTGTTGTGAAGCACGCGGATTGTACTCCTACACAGATCCCCGCAAGGACCGTGCACCACGCACATCGACGTCACCAAGGCATTCTCAAAACAAAAAAGCTTTTACATGAGAAGGTGTGCTTTCCAGGGGTTGACCCTCTTAGAGACCACAGTAAAGAGCTGCATGGCTTGTCAATATAACACCTGTACACCAGCATGATGCTTTGCCAATCCAGGAACTGCCGTGAGGCCCATGGACTGAGCTGTCAATGGGCCTTGCTCGCCTGGTTTTCTGATGGCAAGTACGCCATGCTGGTAGTGTATGACTTTTCAAAACACCCACTTGTCATCATCATACACACTCTTGCAGAACCTATGGTCATGAAGCATCGTCGCATCATCTTTTCGTAGTTTTGTTGCCGAGAAATTGTAAAGTAGGACAATGGCTCACCCTTCCAGACTGATAGTTTGGACTTTTTACTTGCAACATCGTAGTATATGTATCGGTTAATGTGTGATCACTGTCCTTTGCAACATTTTTTTTCTCCGATATTGACCGCTCCCTAGTGGATGTTTTTAATGGGAACAAGGTTCTAAAAGTTTTTAGTTATGTGGATGATTTTTTAATTCTTTTAAATAAGTGGAATCACTTGAGCTGCCATGACCTGATGAAGGGGATTTTAGATGATTTTAGACAACATGGCAAGGGACTGACGTTTAGACATGAGGTTCCGAAAGAAGACACAGTACAGTTCCTGGACATATACATGTCTGTTTCTTAAACACACGTGTGTTGGATGTACCATCCAAGAGTTGCAAAGGATCTTTTACCTTAACAGTGGTCGCATTCAAAGACCGTGAAAAGAGGTATTGCTGCAATGTGCCTTGAGTCTTCTTTTATGAAGTCGTGCTCGCACAGAATGGAGGAAAGTTTTAAAAATTAAGTGTCCCGGTTGGACGATGCTGGCTTCCCCTGTGCGATCCTGGTACCGGTGAGTGAAACAGTCCTCCAAAAGACAAATAGAAAAACGCGCAAAAGGGTATCAAAGGATGGTGCGAAGCCAGTGGCAATTCCATACACGCATAAAGTAGCCCATAATTTGAAAAAAGTGGCTAATAGGTACCGATTACCTATAGTGTTCTCTGCTCCTGTGAAGCTGGGACAACTTTGTTCTCTCACTGCAAAGAAGAAAACTCAAAGTAGCGGTTGTGCCAAAAAAACATTCCAAGCTCTTTGTGAAATGCGCGAAAAGCGTCGTTTACGAAATTCCACTGACATTTGAAAGGCCTATATTGGCCAAAGTTGGCGCTGTGTGAACGATCGTGCAGGGGAGCATGACGCACTTTTGGAGATACAGATGCTAGAACTAACTTGACGGAGCGTTGCAGAAATTGCGAAAAAAGTGGGTGCAGGCCGGGACTGAATGAGATTATAACATTGTTGGCCGGGGCAGCAGCAATGTCGCCCGTGAGATAATGAAAGCCTTCTCGATAAATATTGCGCACAATTGCGTCTTTAACAAATCTTTGGGTTTGTATAAAAGAGAGTCTGAATTGTTAAAGTCTTGTCTTTAGGGTTGAAAGATGAACATGTTTTTACTTGGCGTTTTGCACATGCATGTTCGGACATGCGGCAATTTGACGTATATTTTGGGGCGTAAGCCTTTGAATAAATTAGTTGTTATTTGCGCTCGTCCGCTTGTCTCCTCTTCGTGTCATTATTCCCCGCATCCTCATCGTTTTCAAGTATCAGACCAAATAGCCCGTCAACAAATATTGCTGGACCATAATAGAATTTAAACGCCTCTTGCAGAGGTGCTATTTCCGTCTATGTTACAGCTTGGGATCACGCCGGATATTGCATAAAGTTTTTTTGACATAAACACCAAGGGTTGCTTTGCTCTTTTTTCTTTATAGGCCGTCGATGACGTCGTGCTTTATCTTCAGTATATTTTAGGGTGTCACGTGAACCGACGGTGGGGTTGTCTTTACCAGCTCGGAGCAATGGACACAGGGAAGCCGTTGACGTGTTTGGCATAACACACATTTAATGCACACTCGAAAACCCTAACACAAAAGAACTCAATAATTAGACTACACTCAAACGATAAACACTCACACCTCTAACAATCCCAACCAACAATTCAACTCTCATACAAACCCCTAACTTACCAGGTCAATATACAATTCAAATTAAAACCCAAAAATCTACCATAAAGTCCTACACTATCAGTTCAATACACTCCTTAATCAAGTTCTAGTTCATTTCTCTCGTATCACAACTCCCTAGTTATGTCCCTTACAACTACGTCCAAACTGGACTGGCCTACCCCGCTGTCATCGGCGCTGACGAGTCGCACCCGTTGCGTGGCCGCGACCCGGTGGTAGCTGTCTTCCTCTCGCTTCGGTGCCGGCGTTCGATGCGCGCGGTCACTACGTGGACGGCGTGGGCTCCGCGCGTCCTGACGTTTCCTCTGCGGCTACTTCCTGGTAGCCGCTCCCGCTGGATGTCCTTGATGCCGGCGTTCGATGCGCGCGGTCATCCCTTCGGCGGCGCGCTTCCTCGGTGGCTACCCCCTGGTAGCCGCTGCCGCTGGAGGTCTCAGGTAGGCTTGGCACGAACGTCGCCTTTCGGGGCCGTCGAGACAAACGTCGACGGAGCGTAGACGCTGGCCGATGGTGCCCGACCGATGCCGCTGGGGCCTCGAAGACACAGGTTCGTGGTGCACCTAGGATGACGGTGCCGATGCGAAGTCGGCCCGCTCCCGCCCAGGCTCGGATGGCGTGGTCGATGGCCTGGCCGCGTCCCCCTGGCTCGTTCGTTGAAGCGCGCGTGCTCCGGCCGCCTCCTGGTTTCTTTGGTTTCTTGCCTCCCGTTGTCTTGGCTCCCTATTCTCTTTGTGCGCCCCGCTTTTATACCCTCTGGGCACTCCCGTGGCTCACTCTCATTGGCTTCTTGCTTCCTCGCTGTCCTTGTATAGCCATCTCGCCACTTGTCACCTGCGTGGCCTTCCCTGATTGGCCGACCAGTGTGCTGCCACCTTTTCCCAGGATTCCTTGGTGCGTCGGCGCTGGCGCTTGCTGATTGGCGCGCTCCTGGCGCGCACTTCAAATGGCCGTTCCTTTGTTCTTTTCTTTCCTGTTTTTCGGGGGTTTGATGCGTCCCCCTCTCAGGGGGTGCCCCGACACATGACATAGGGTTAAATTGCGTCCAGAATCGGAACACTGTTTCTTGCAGTCTGTATCGTTCCTTCCGAAATCACCTTAGGCGGTTTAGCACCGTATACTTGGAACGACTGCCGGCACAGAATGTCAGTGATATATCCCTCAGGTTTTGAATGCCTATTGATTTGTTGGGTTCGGTATTGGGGGGTCTCTGCTTTCTTACATACGGGTGGAAAATTGCTCCTCGCCCTGCCGTAACTAATTTGTCGGAGCATTTCGCCTATGTATATTTCTGGGACACTTGGACGGGCTGCTAAAAAATATTTCCCGTGCTGAAACTTAACTTTTGACGAGCCCCAAGTTCAACTGACGAGTTAATTCCTGTGAATTTATGTCCGCACTGTTCTTACTACTTTACACTACAAATAGGCCTGAACCCATTTATCCCGATACTCTTATTATAGAGGTGATAGAGTAATCTATAAACGTGTTTTGTCCATAACAAATGCAATTATGTCTCCACAAGTTATTTTTTATTTGTTGAGGTCCAACAGTGCTGCCTCAATTAGCTGAGAAAAAATAATAAAAAAATCACGTACCTGATTGGCTCAGTTGCATCGTTGTCGGTTGATACCGCCATTCCTGGTCAAGAAATACCCCTTTCATCTTCTTTACATCAGGACTGTTCGTGCCAAGGTTATGGGAAAAAGGTAATGCATGTTGTAGTTATTTGTAAGAAGTTAGTTTAGCATCTTATAAATCTTACTTTGGATATCCCGTCGTTCTCGCAAACGCTACGTCGCTCCAACTTTCGTATTTCACATCATCAAATTTGCAGGTGGTGGTCATCATTTCTCCTGTAGTATACGTACCTTGTATGGTCCATATGCGTTTCGTGGTGTTATAAAACTGAAAGAATATATCTGTGTATATTAGCCGTTCTAAAGGCAAACGTAAGTATTACTGTATGGAAAAAAAACGTTTGTAAAAAACATTGCCATGCATTTATACTTCTAAAAGAACCTAACAATTCTTTGTCGTACATTGTGAAGGCGCCGTCAATGCGCGGTGTCTTTGACTCGTACGTGAAATTATTTTGTGAAAATTTCAGGTACTTTTTGTGGCGACCTTAAGACAACACGTATACACGTAGGCACAAACATGCAGATACCGAAAGCCAGCCACCAATACGTGACTTACAATGTGGCCAAGCAACAATTCCATAGCTTATGTCTATTTCCCTAAAAACTCCTTTTGAAAATTGCAAATCAGCCCACAGCAACACCAATCATATTTCCGCAGGACATATAAGGCCACTGTGATAAAATGTTTCAAGAGCTGCGACAATTATTGCCATGCATGCATGTGCCCGATGAAGTCGAAAATGAACCCAGGTTGGCACGCCTTATTTCTACATTCATTTATTCATAATTAGGATTTGAGATAACGTTTATATAATGGCAACCTACTCTACCGTTCAGGTGAGTGGCGCATTTGGGCTGCATAGCTGATTGATTGATTGCAGGGTTTAGCGCGACGACGCAACGCAGACGATGAGGCGCGCCGCAGTGGAAGGCGCCTGGTTAAATTTGACCTCCTGGGGATCTTAAACGTGCGCCGAAATCTCGTACACACGGGAGTTTTTGCTGTTCGCTTCCATCAGAAAAACGGCCGCCACGCCCGAGAATCGAGTCCGCGACCTCGGGCTCAGTCGCGCAACGCCTTAGCAACTGAGCCACGGCGGTGGGTTGCGCTGCATAGCCATGAACTTCCACATAATCGCACAAGCAAGTGCGATGGCACTGTTTTAGGTTCCCGAACTTACACACCGTCGTCCCGCTTCACAGCACGTCAAGCGAGCCAACCTTGCGTTGACTCATTCGGCCCAACGCTTTTTCTCTGAATGCCGATTTGCCTGGAATTGAAAATTGTTTGCGTCCCCTCCCAGCACTTTTTCATCGTGTTCGTGTGCACGCGTGTTGCGAGGACCCATTTCAAGTAAAAGAAAATATGCCTGCATCTAGAACCGGTTGGAACTAAACGGGAACGCGTCGAATGTTCCCGCATGAAATCAATCGTTAAACAGTTTATGTATGCATTTATTTACAACACTTTCATGGCCAAGAGGCACTACATAAAGGATTGGGAGGCACAGAACTATGACAACCAGCAATGGTAGTGCATACGTTGGAGTACATAGTACTAATACACACTGTAACAAAGGAGGTTTTGTAAGGAAGTCTTGAATTGGGAATGTTCTGAAATGGCAGCAGCGATGGCGGGAAGGGGGTTCCTGTCAACGCTAGTTCTTTGAATGGAAGAATCATTATTAAGGTTAGTCCGCCAAGAAGGAACACCAACTTTGTTTACATGGTCTGTGCGGGATGAAATATATGTAGGCGGAAGCATCAGCTGTCCTTGCAGTGAATGATGTGGAAAAATAATAATTGAAAAAGGCAAGGACGATGATATTTGCGACGTGCCGAGAAGGCAGGCAGGCCAAGAACAGATTTCATTGAGGTGACACAGGCATTACGGCTATAGTTCGATAAAATGAAATGACTCCCATGTTTATTGATGGCTTCAATCCTAAAATTTTGGGCGAAGGAGTAACTTATAAAGTGTTAATTTAACATACGACGGCACGAAGTAGAAATTGCGGTGCAAATGTCCATGCATGCGGCTGGCATTGCTAGTTATAGATTGTACATGCATATTCCAAGTGAGATCTTTCGTGATATGGAGACCTAGATATCTGTAGGACTCAACGGAAGAGAGGGGGATACTATTCAATCGAGACGCATGCGGGTTGTTATGCGGCCGAGATATTCGCATGGTTTTGCATTTAGTAATATTTCATTTCATCAGCCAATTTTCGCACCAATCAGAAGCACTGTTAAGATCATCCTGAAGTTTATGCAAATCACTGGGGCAGTTAGTTTTGGGGTTTAAAACGCAATCAACTGCAAAAAGTGTAATGATGAGTGAGTGACGCAGCTTGGAAGGTCGTTAACATAAACGAGAGGGAGAAGTGGTCCCAGGACTGACCCTTGCGGCACACCGGAGGAGACTGGAGCTGATGCGGTTGAAAAACCACTAGCAATTTCGTTTTGCGTGCGGTTGGCAAGGAAGCTTTTCGTCCAAAAAAGTACATTGTCAGCTATGTGTAGCTTGCTGTGTTTAACACTAAATAAATCATGCGAGATAGAGTGAAAGGCCTTGGCGAACCCGAGGAATACACAGTCGCTATGACAACCCTTGTCTACAATAATGAATAGATTGTTAGTGAAAGAAAGCATCTGCGTTTCACACGATAAATGTTTTCTGAAGCTATGTTGGCAATAAACTGAAAAATGAATTAGACTCGAAGAACCTAATAAGATGGGAACACAAAATATGCTCAAACATTTTACTGGGACACTCGTTACAGATATAGCATCGTAGTTGCCAGGAAAATGTGAATCACCAGACATGCGACCCGGAGCCACCTTTTCTTTTATCCAATCTGCAGGAAAGGCACTTTGCTGTAAAGATTGCGCAAAAATTTTAGACAGAATGATAGCCGAGCATAGTTCTCTCATTTCAGCCTTTTTGAAATAATCTTGTCGGGCACAGAAGAAGTATTTTTTGATTCGTAATTAGCGGGCGAACACCAGGCCAGCAGATTGTTATTAAATCCATAGGCTGAAATGTTTCGCTGCGTACAACAGGAAGACACGCAGCATCAACGTTGACAACTGCAGAAAACACGTTATTAAGAACAGTGCAGCATTATTCAACTGGAACCGCGACATTATCAGTGGACGTGAGCTGAATCAGCGTTGTTTAACACCACCTACTATATTGCAAAATTTTCGTGGGTTACTTTTTAAAAGCATAGGTAGTGTGTTGGTAAAAAAATTGAGTTGCATTGCACAGTGCCATGGTGTATTCTGCGTTAGTTCGCTGAAAGTCCAACCAACGGGTTGCATTATTTGCACGTTTTGCTTTATAGTCCAAACGCTTCTTTTTGTTGCGTAAACGACCTAAATGGTTGGAAAATTAGAGAACGTAGGTTTGAGCAACTTTTTTCTTAGGTACGTGTTTATCGATCACTGATACTTTATTTCCCAAAGCGACTAATTCTCATTGACCGAGTGTTCTTCAAAGTTTTCCAAAAATTCCTCCATTAATTGTTCCAATTCGGTCGTGATTAATTCCGGGTTCGCTCTGGAGTAATCCTGAAATATTCTTACTGTTTTATTTGACGGTACCTGAGCCTTAAGGGTGGAGTGAAATACTAAATGGTCGCTTAGTTTACTAAGTTAAGTAAGAGGGGAGATCAAGTAGGGAGTAGTAGTGAGATTTAAATATAAAGTGTTGGAACTACTGGCAGTATTACGAGTGCGGCATGTTGTCACGAGTGCGGCATTGTGCGGCATGTTGTCAATGTGCTCAGTATAGAACAAACGAGACGTGTAATGATGCAACCCTTTATCCTGTCCGCGTGCGAGGGTTTTCAGTAGATTATCTCTCCCTTTCCCTTTCAGTGGTTTCGGGGTCATATCCAAAAATTGACTGTTATGCCATGGAGTGTTTTAAACAGCTCAAAAAGCGAAAATAATTGCCACGAAAATGCCGTTTTCAAGCAAAATAAACCGACCCGCAAAACAAATTACTGTCGCTCTCTGGAAACGGGAAGGCGGGATTATTCGCTGTAAATGAACTAAGGCCGAAACAAATAAAAGCTGGAAAGTTATCAACAATACACTTAAAGCGCAAGTCTCGGTGACGTAAACAATAAAAAGGCGTGACAAACTGATGACGATGATCATCATCTTCATCAGCCTACCTACGCCTAATGCAGGGCAAATGCATCTCCCATAGATCTCCAAATATCCTGGTCTTGTGCTAACGGGGCCAATTATTCATGCAAATTTCTTAATCCCATTTGCCCATCTAACTGTCTGCCGCTCCTTGCCACACTTTCCTTCTCCAGGTATAAACTCTGTTACCCTTAATGACCAACGGTTGCGTTGCCTCCGGATTGCATGCCCTGCCCAAACCAATTTCTTCTTAGTTTTACTTATATGCCCTTAACCCGCGGTGGTTCCCTAATCAATTGCGCTTTCTTCCGGTCCCTTAATATTAACCTATCATCTTCCGTTCCGTTGCTCGCTGAGTCACCCTAAATTTAAGTTGAACCTATTCTGTGAGTCTCCAAGTTTTTGCCCCACATGTGAGTACCAGTAAGATGCAGCTTTCTTCTTCGCGTACAATGGTAGGCCACTATTGATTATCTGAGAATGCCTGCTGAGTGCACTGCACCCCATTATTATCCTTGCGATTATCTCGGGCTCATGCTTGGGATCCGGGGTCACAACTTGGCCTAAGTAGACATATTCGCTTACCACTTCCACTGCATCACCACCTATCTCAAACCGCTGTGCCTTCCCGAGCATTACCTTAGTTTTCTGCATATTAATTTTCAGGCCCGTGGATCTACTCTGCTCGTTCAGTACGGTAACCATGGTTTTCGAGCCGTCCCCCTAGTAAATTAGCAAGGCAACGTCATCTGCCAATCTGTGGCTACTGAGGCATTCTCCATTATTCCTGACGCCCACCTGTTCATAATCTAGTGTAAACATGCTGTGGATAGAACTGGAGAGATTGTGCCTCCTTGTCTGACGCCCTTCCTTATAGGTATTGTACTCCTCTCCTTATGGAGAACGATGGTAGCTGTGGACCCATTGTAGATATCCTCTAGTATTCCTAAAGCAGCCATGAAGACAAAATACAACTTTGTTTTATTCGAAAGAGTTCGTGTTTTATAGTATCCCCACCGGTTGCGCGGCAGCAAATGGTGACGTATTCACTGAGAAATTATTCAATTTAGGTTAAAATGTTGATTCTCCCGCCAAATCGTGCGTTTTGATGACATCTACAATGAAGTCATAACGGCGTGTATACAAAAGAACTTCCACTGCGCCTTTCGGTTCTACAGCCTGCTTGCGGTCAACCTCCTAGATGGCGCTATCATACTCCGCACTCCGCCGTTGGTTTGTTTTTGACAGCATTTACACCTGTCTTGTTTTTGTTGCGGTAGAAAGTATTTGCTTCGGGAAACAGGGGGTATGCTTGACAAACAGGGTCACATAAACTAACGTCGCTTACCCTAATCGGCCAGCGTCGTATAAGACAACTCCAAAGCGTCGGACTACTCTGCAGCTTAAATAAGCATACTGCGCCCAGTACCAACAGCCGTGCGGATCGGCACTTCTATGTTTACGTGTAGTTTTGTTTGCGTGTATTTACGTGTATTTGCTGTTTGCCGCACATATGCATTACATTTAGGCGCAAACACCTCGTTCGGAAAGCTTATCAGCTCTGCCTAATTTGCGTTTGTTTTGCCGGCCTCTGCCTTTCGCAGATCCGTCTGGTATGACATCACAGGTTCTGTTGCGGGAAATGAGCTAGTGGGTTGCATGGACATTCTTTTTTTCTTAATTATACAGTTTATTTTAGCCAGGTTTATGTTAAAAGTGCTGTCAGTATGATTCTAACGAGGCGATGTTTTGAATGAACCAAACTTTTGCTTTTTCTTCATGGCTCCTTTAAGTAATGCTTGTGTACACCCTGATTTTGCAATGCCTGAATGAATGTCATTTAAGGTACTATGGAAATATTTTACGTGTCACTTTATACAGACGCACACTACTTGATATATACTGGATATAAACCCACCACTTGGAATAAACAAGGCAGCGGAAGAGACTGCTGGAGATTACATGACGGAACAGCTCTACCCGGTGAGCAATAAATGTGCCACTCTGTAAGTGTTCTTAGCACAAAATATTTTCATTCTCAATGCAGCAATTATTTATGGACTGCCTATGTAGCCCTGCATTAGTGTCATATTTGGGTGCTTGCAGTCGATACCAATGGGTCCATCCGTTTTGCAGTAAATCAGTGAATCAGTGATGGCTCCCGGAAGTGAATACGAATACAAGCTTACTATTGGTGCCGTATGCTTACCTCTGACATCATGGCCATTTTGGAGTACCAAATAAGTGAATCGTTTAATAAACAAAAACTCGTTCTTATTAGTATTGCGGAATACAGAGCTCCATTCTATTCCACTTCTATTCCAAGAAACTGTAACTTTCCGCATTTCCATTTCTTCTAATTCCGTGGAATGCATATATGTTCCCAATTCCTACTCCTCGATTCTTCCGCGACTCTAATTCCAATTGTTCAATTCCTCAAAGTAGAAACTGCCTCCAATATTTGCCCTTTCGAGTTACGTATGAATAGAACCTACAGTGTAAGTTATCGGATGCGTTGATAACAGGAAACAATGGCATAGATGTCGCAAAAGACCAGCTATGGCAGGGGCTGGGTAACATCTCGCGCAGAACATCCGCCATTTTTATACACGAAAGGCCCTAATTCGCCATCTTTATTATACACGATAGGGTTTCTTGGGCTAAAAAACGATAAAACATCCCTTTGTTCGAGTTGAAAAAAACTAGTCCTTATAAGAAGAATAAGGTTTGAAGGAGCCTCGTTTGGTCGGGTAACAGGTTCGTCCTTCAAAACGTCTCAGCAAGGCTTTCATATGGAGTCCGAAACGTGGTTCCCAAATTTTTAAACAAATCTGTGTTGGGCAGTCACAGTTTATTTCAACTATGGTTTTTGGAAGCTGCCTCAGTTCAATTTCAGTAGCGAAAAAAATTTTTGACCAATAAATGCAAGAAATATTGAACAAAATTAAACAATTTGCGCCGTAAGAAGTGACGTGTTATGGACCTGCACAAAAGCATTTTTATCTGTGTCTCCACCACGCGTTGGTGTTGAAGTGGTACGATCAAGTTGAACGACAGGATTCATTACCATCTCACAGTCATGTATTGTTTTTTTTTGCGGTGGCTTAATCGGCGGCCGGTCATCGCACAAACAAGATTCTGCGATGTCATGCTAAACTTGCCGAAACTAGATAGCGAGTGGCCCCGCCTGATATGTTTTCCTAAATATGCCGATTATTTTTTTGAATTCGGTGATTAAATTGGTATTGTTGTCATCCAGCCAAAACAAGCTTTTTAATAGCCTAACTTGTAATTTGTCCCTATGGCCGCTTCAAACCCTGCCTGTCTCTCCCACGGCTCAGCCACAGGGCTGAAAGATGAAAAATCTGTTGAACGAAACTTAGGTATAAACAAAAGTTTGACAAACCACTCAATATGAAAGGACTTCATACTTATCAATGGTTTATTGCAAAACTGCAACCATTACACTTATTTCAGGCAAGACATCAATGCAGAACTGGTGTTAGACAGCATTCCTGGATTGTAAAATATATGGCTCTTTGATTTTGTCGATTGCAAAATAAGACACACCTGTTCAAAACTATTCTTTACCCTAAAATACAAAAGCGCTCACGCGTGAGCCACCGATGGCGGCGATATTTCAGGAAACGCAACAGTATCGAATGGCCCCAGCATATGGCGCGTACGCAGTAAACACGGCAAAAAGGGATTCAATTGAGCCAACCTACACCGTGTTTATCGGGGTAGAAGGGATACAAGACGGGTAGAGTGGGGATGTGGGCTGAAAAGAGAAGAGGGCATTTCTTTCCGGAGTGGTAGAGAACTATCACCTTTTGACAGCATTTGCAGCAACATCAACAGATATGCGGTCAACCTAAGAATATTTGCGTGGGTAGATTGAGGTAGAATACGTTGCTGTCGACCTGTCACGTGTAATCTGGCTATGCGCTTTACGCATCATTAAATAGGCGCCATCTCACCGCCCTATCCAAATCACAGGCACGTCATACGCACGTTGCTCGCAGCTACCTGCAGTCATAATCCTGTGCGTTGCAATGCACTTAGCAGAATTGCTATCGCGCCCGCACGAAGGACAGTAAGGTGCGGTAACAAAACAGCGTTCATTTGCATTCATCGTACGACAGTTTCCACCGGTTTCACACTGCATCAATGCGGGTGCTAATTTTCGTGGATTTGCCTTTACACCACCTGATTTTAATTAAAGACATTATGAAAGCCCGCTCTCGTTACCCATAAAGACGTTGGGAATTTAGCTGCCGGTGTATCTGCCGCCTATGCAATTCTATAAAGCATACATGCCGAAATGCCCTTGAAAAACTGCAGCGCGTGGGTGTTTTATAGACTCGTTTGCGTTAGACCCCGAGGTAAAGCGAGCGTTCACAGGCAAGTGTACATCGCTACGCGCGAGTGTCTCTTAATCTTCCCGTGGCTTGTTTGGACTCACTTCCACAAGACAGAACACAACCGCCAAGTAAAGATACTCAGTCGTGCAGAGGGTTGGGTTTCTTAGCGGCCCTACAACCCCGCATTGAGAAAGCATGTTAGCGCAACAAAAATCAATGTAAAGAACGCTGAATCAAGAGCCAGCATGGCAAATTGTCCCAGCAGAAGGTCGCCACTGATTGTCTTAATATTTAGCCCATTCCATCCCGCGCAAAAGGTGCCTATTCTATTTGCATGTTATTCTTCCAGGCGTGGTCGCCCATCCCTTCACATTCCATTCTTGGGTCGCTAAAAACTAGGATGAATCCGCAGTGAATGCAATGCCGGAGTGGTAAGTCAGCCACACTGGTTGTGACGATATTGCTAGTACAACTTAAAAATAGGCAATGACACATCATCTGTGACGAAAGCAGCGCACAAGATACTAAATGTACCCTGTTTACGTGGCAATGGCCTATAAAACACTTCAGAAAGAAAATCCCGTTTCGTTTGTATTTTTTAGAAGTTCACCGCATAGCCCAGCAGCCTGCTTTGTCATAACCGTTGTTATGGCCATTTACGTTTGTGCGATTTAAAAGGATAGCTAGTGCAATATTTTGCTACAGTGGTATTGAGCGAGCTTGTTGCGGCACATTTTTCTGTCACATCCTTATTCCCACGAGTGAATGAAAGGGTTTCACTATATTGCGGTGCTGAAGAAACGTCGCAATATATGTTTCCCGTACCTGAAGTTTATACAATGTTTTTTATGCCTGCCCATAAGATTTTTCTACAAGCAAGACATTTAGGTTCTTTTCTGTAATCAATAAGTTTCTTTTTTGGCAAATTGTATATTTGGGAGTCTAACTGACCAAAATGGCATGCAGCTCGGACAAAGTACACAAGATGCGACACACACGACGCTGATAACATCTGTCCGTACTCCAAGCTGCCTGGTTTCTTCTGCTGGTTTTTTGTTATTCCCCTAAGAAGGTAACTAGCCAAAATTGTCATTTGCTTTCTGTATTTGCCCTCGTCTACGTAAATCCTATATTCATTAGTATTCTCTTTAACATAAGGCCGATTATGGTGACTCATTGACCAAATCGTGATGTTTCTGGGCCAAAAGCACACTGCTTCAATTTCTGTTGTCGCGGGCCTTTTTTTTATAGAGTTGAAAAAGAACAAAATGATGGTATGTCGAGATTTAAGCTCTCACAAAAATCTCTAGGTGGTTTGCATTGCTTTAAAGGTGCAGCTCCGGTCTACAATTACCGAAATTAAAGATGCAAAACAATAATTGGGACCGTCTCAACCGTATTTGAGCCGCAGAGCTGATGCAGCTAGTCGTAATGCGTGGCGCGCCACGCGTAACGCGTCAGTAATGCGAAGAGTAGCCGAGCGCTCGTGCGCACGCGCCTCGCTACGACCGCTGAGCATCCCCGGCACGCGCAGTGGCTTTAGAAAAAAATAAACGCTGAAGAAATCAATGACGAGCGAGAAAATGTTTAGCTCTCGTGAGGACGTGCCACGCGGAGCCGCATAGGCGGTTTCTGGTCGGAAAAGCGAGCGGTCATCTGCACTTGCGATACGAATAGAAATATGCCTAAAGCACGCAAATATACACGAACTAAAATAAATAAGAAGAAAACAGATCTACAAGCACAAAGCAATATAATTGTAAAAATAGTGTAGGTAAATGCTCACGGCAGCTAGCACAGCCAGACATTTGCAGACCAATATGAAGAACCGAAATCAACCCAAAGAACAAAAATCCCTAAAAAGGAAAACAAGTGAACCAACCCTACAGAAGGCAACTAAAAGTGTCCAGCAGAAAGAGCTGAAACTGATCTCAAAAAGCAAAACCACGAAAACAAACAAACGGTAGCTGAAACTGACGTAATGGCTACAAAACTGCCCATTTATAAAAATGGTGCCTCAAATAATATATATGCATGATAAAAAAACAATCTTGAATTATACCAACTAAAAAAATAATAATGGCATCTGACCCTGGGCTTGGGACTTTTCTGCACAGGAGAAGAACCACTACTGCACAACCGAAATGTTCTGAGGAAATAAATTCAGTGCCGCCAGCACGTGCATATAGCTTCAAGCGGTCCCTTAAATGGCGCCATGCGTCAGTTACGTCTGCTCATTAAGAAACACCTACACGCATCGCAGCGACCACCATGCGCGCCCGCTGGCGCAGTGGCTTTAGCAAAAAAACTCACAGAACGGGGCATCTTGAGTAATCTTTATGACGGCATTGGAGATAACGCAGACCCGGAGCACCCAAACATAGGTTGTAACCTACCGTTGCGATGTGACGATGACCGCCACCGTTACAAACGGTGGCGGTCACAGTCCTTCTGAAGCTCGGGCCGATGGGCTGCCTCTCTGTTTATCAGGCAGGTAGCTCCTGGACCTTTTCCGCTATCGGGGTAAGGCTGCAGAAGAAACTACTCCCCTTCCTTGCTTTATGCTTTAGAGAATGGTATTTTTAAAAAACACTCTCAAACATGATCGTTCGCTGAAAAGGTACCGCACTGAAGTGCATTTTTCTCCTTTGCTAATATAAATCTCTACTGAACCAGATAATTATTCTCCATTTTTTGCTTGCATTTCCGCAATACATCCCACACGCTTGCATCGCAGTCAGTCCTTTTGATAGCAAAATATCTAGAAACTATAAGTGGAACAAATTATAGGCCGCAAAAACAAGACTGGTGAAGTCCTTGTCGAGGTAAAGGACAAGCAGCAGGCCAGAAAGCTTCTACCTAAAACTCGAATGGTTGCGGTGGGCATCAGGGTCACACGCCAACGGAGCTTCCACAGCCTGCCGGGTGGGATCTCTGAACCACATCTACATAACGAAACGGATGAGGATCTCCTCAAGTTTAAGGATCAGGTTCGTCACGGCCGTGAGGCGCATCACCATCCGCAGTGTAGAAATGGCAATTCCCGTCCAGCACATCGTCCTGACTTTTGACCGCTTGACACTTGCACAATATACGATTCAAATTTTATCCGATGATCCATCTGTCCTTACATCCTGAACACACGATTCTGTTTTAAGTGCCAGCTGTTCGGGCATGATGTAAACTCAAGCTATGGCCGAAGAAACTGTGCAAAGTGCGCGGCACAACATCACCCCACTGACAATTGTGCATCCGACCCCCTTACTTGTGTGAGAACTCCCGGGAACGCCGCGCGACATTTTCCCCATCTTATGACATATTTAAACTTAAAAAAAGATGATTAACGTCAAGGACTTGTGTGAGAACTCCCGGGAACGCCGCGCGACATTTTCCCCAACTCATGAAATATGTAAACTTGAAAAAAGGTCATTAACATCAAGGCTATCGAGAACATCACCTATCCAGAGAGGCTCAGATGTTCGCCTCTTTCTCACTGAGAACGTACGCTGACGCAGCTCGCCGGGGGTGGAGCGGAGTCTGGTTTCGCCGGTGACCCAGGTCAGCACGCCTGATCTGGTCCCGCCTCTGCCCCGGGCTTGGTTGTCTACAGCCGCTCAAGCCGTCACCACACCGCTTAGTTTGTCAGCAGCGCTTCTGTAGGCAGCAGTCTGTGTCGGGAGCGATGCTGCTCCTGTCCCTGCTTCCCCGACCTCCAATACGCTGGAGGTTGCAAAGGAGATGGGCACGGGGTAGCCCGCATCGGCTCCCAACCCCGCCGCTAGGCGCATGCCCCCTGTGGCGCTCCTGCCGCCGTCAGTTTTCGCGGCTCGAATGAAGGGCACCGGAAAGGGTGCCAAGTCAGGGTGTCCTGTCCGCGTGCATTCCCCGGACATCTGAAGATGAGGTGGACGTCACACCGTTCCTGCCTATATCGCCGCGAAGGGAACGGTGTGCAGCGTCCAGGTGAGTATACACATTTAACAAAACCTCTAAGTGTCCAAGCCTCGAAACACCTTAAATAAATAATCACACGCCAGGAGCTCCGAGCACTTGAATATGGGATGAGAACGTATTGTTAAATCGAACTGAGGAAGGCTTCTTAATATTCTTAACGATGTGTACGATCGGCTGCACGTAAATCAGCAAAGTGTAATGCGTTGCCAAGAAACGCTTTGAGTTTCGAATCACACAAATTTCTTGTATAGGTATATGGTATTCAGAAAGAACAGGGATGGCTACACACACTCTTCGGGTAGCGTGGCCATAATCACTCGGAAAACCTTATCTTGCCACCCTACCACTTTGAACACTGTCCTTGAGGCTGTAGCAACTCACACAATAATATTTAATAGATTGACAATGGTATGCTTCATTTAACTGTCTCCGGATTTTCAACTTTCGGCCTGTGACTTCGAGGCGCTGGTTGACAAGCTGCCCGAACCATACATCATCGCAGGCGACCTTAATACGCAGAATCTTTTTGCGGCTTTTCTCGCGCGGATGTCAGAGGTCCCCTGATAGAGATGTTTGTAACATCCTCTGGAGCGTGCCTTTTCAACAAGAAACAGCCTACACACGATAACATAGACCGCAACACATACCCATATCTTTACTTCGCTTTTGGTTCCACAGTTCCCTTTCCTTGTCTTGAGTGGGGCGTGGGAACGGACCCATATGGTAGAGAGCACTTCCCAAATTCACTCACATATATGGGTAATATTCAAGCAGTTCATTTTCGAATAATAGGTTGTATGAAGCGAGAATAATCTGCAGTACCCTTACAGAAACATTCAAACTACACCACACTTCCATAAAACACCTACACGTGGTCCCATGTACTCACGGCGCGCATCCTCGACGCTGCCAAAAACTCCATTTCTCAAGCCTCTGGCGCCCCCCAAAACCAAAGGAAGTCGGGGTAGAATGAGGCCTGTAGGCGTGCGCGGGAGGCCGATTACAAGGCCTGGCGCATCCTCTGTCGGTACCCCACGTCGGATAACCTTTTTTTGTTCAAAAGAGAAAAGGCGTTTGGAAACCGTGTGCGCCATGAGTCAAAATTAGATGGTTGGCGCATCTTTATAACATCAATTGGCTCATACACATGCGCATGCAAGATATCTCAACGCATACGCAAACGCAAAAGACAGAGGACACACAGCCTACCCCTGGCCAGCCTTGCAGGCGGCACACTCGAAGACCAGGGTAACACAATGGTACATCACATCCAACACGTGTCTTGTTCAGCACACCACACAAACATTTTCCTAGAACAAAAATAGTCTAACACTCATCCACTTTTCCGCCTTTATAAAAACCCTTCCGGCTATATAACAAGATGTGGGTTTCGGGACACATTTCAAAACCTTAGAGTGAGGCTACAATTGTAGCTTTCGTGAATGAGGGAAAGAATCATTCGTCTCCGGCTCCTATCGACCTATAGCCCGGTGCAAGCTACTCGAGAAGATGACAAACCGCAGACTCGTGTACTTTCTTGCGTAGAATAGTCTTCTAGCCGTAGCCGTACCGTGCAGAAAGACCACCATGGACCTCGAGAAGCTTAAAGCGCTAGGGCGTCCAGTACGGCCTATCTGGGCATGAGCTCCGCGAGTGGGTTGAGAAGGAACGCGCCAACCAGCGCGCTGAACGAGTCGCTCAGCAGGAAGCAAATCGCGAGCAGGACGAACGGCAGAACGCCGCGGACGAACGACAGAAGGCCGCGGACGAACGGCAGAAGGGAGCGGACGAACGGCAGAAGGCCGCGGAAGAACGGCAGAAGGCGCGGACGAAAGGCGCAAAGAGCTTCTGTTGCTGGAGCTCCGACTTCGGGAAACGCCGGCAACTGCAGGGACCCACGAGAACGGCGTTGGACCGGTCGGCACGACACCCCCTGGGGCCGTGGTCAATCCTCAGAAGCTTCTCCTCATCTTTGACGAACGCCGCGATGACCTACATGCATATCTACAGCGCTTTGAGCGGGTAGCTACTGCACAAGAATGGCCACCAGAGAAATGGACCACGGCCATCAGCATGTGCCTCTCTGTGGAAGCGTTGACCGTCATAGGCCGTCTTACAGCAGAAGAATCGCTGGATTACCCCGCAGTCAAAAAGGCTCTATTGCAGCGCTTCCGCTTCAATGCCTAGTGCTACCAGGAGAAGTTCAGGGGAGCGCAAGCCATGGACGGCGAGACTAGACGACAGCTGGCTGCCCGGCTCTCAGGATATTTTGACCATTGGATCGAGATGTCAGGTGTACCTAAAACATTCGAAGGACTCAGGGACCTTATCGTCTCCGAGCAGTTTTTTCGATGTTGCCACGCCAAGCTCATTGTATTCCTGAAGGAGCGAGACTGCAAGACGCTGAGTTCTCTCGCGGACCATATGGACCGCTTCTTGGAGGCCCTAAATATCACTAACCTTGGGAATGACAGTGAAGAAACAGCCAGAGATGGAAGTGATGCCCGAAACAAGTCGCTAAAATGCTACTTATGCAACCGCATCGGCCACACTGCCCCTGACTGTCACGTCCCTCTTAGGAACCCACCAAAATGCAAGAATTGCGGCAAGTCAGGGCACAGCGCTGAAGAGTGCAAAAACAAACCAACCCATCCGGAACTTTTTGTCTCATGCGCCTTCACACGGTTTTCTCAGGGTCATCCAAACCGGGTCTCCACTGCTTCCTCTAGGGACGCAAACGAAACCTCTGGCTTCCATAGCCGATGGGACTACAAGGCACCTCGATTTCTAGCGGACGGCCTACCCGTTGTTGAAGGGCGTGTACTCGGGGAACCTGTACGCGTTCTAAGGGACACGGGTAGCAACACCGTTATTGTTCGACGCAGCCTCATTCCCGACAAGAGGTTTTCCGGAAAAACAAAGGAAGTCTTCTTTCTGGACGGGTCGGCGATGCAGTTACCAGAGGCGAAGATTCACGTTGACACGCCCTACTTCACAGGGGAAGTCGACGCCATTTGCATGGCAAACTTCAGGTACGATCTCTTCCTTGGTAACGTGCCTGGTGTGCGAGCAGCACTGAACCCAGATCCGTGCTGGGAGAGCACAAGCAGCCGGGACGAAAAACAGATTGGGCCTTTGAAAGCGGAAAGGCCACCAGCCGTTTCAGTGCTGATGCCTGCAATTGTCAAGGCGCAGAACAACAGCCGTTTTTCCAAGAAGCTAGGAGTTATGAGCTCTCTTTCGAAGGACGAGATAGCTCAACAACAGAGCAGCGATCCTTCATTGAAATGGTGCCAGCAGAAAGTCGGCAAGCGAGGTTATTACCGCAAGGGCCACTACAGCAACTTCCTAAGGGAAGACAATATTCTGTACCGGCAGTACCACCGAGTGATGGGTGAAGCGTACAGCCAGATTCTTGTGCCTAAGCCGCTCCGAGAATCGGTCATTCGAAGCTCACACGAAGGTACCCTGGCCGGTCATCTCGGGGTACGGCAAACGCTTAACCGAGTGCTAAGAGAGTTTTACTGGCCTGGCGTCAACGTTGATGTGCGGCGGATCGTCGCATCTTGTACCACCTGTCAGCGAACATACTCACCGGAAGAATCACCGTATGGAGGTGGCGCAGGTGTCATGGAAACCGGCTGGACCCATAATCAACGAACCCTTTAAGAGGTTTTTTGGTGGAACTGAGAATAGTTGTTATAACAACTTTCTAAAAGGGGGGTAATTGTGGTAAGGTGAACGGAAAGCGTGTGTGGCCAGCCCCTAGGATGGTCAGATGGCTGGATCAGGCTGTGGGAAGAGGAGGAAGACGAGGAAAAAAAGAGGGGAAGGGCTATCCGAAGCTGCCCGATCAGTGGTTTGGGCCTGCGTCTTGGACTTCCAGGCCGGCGAGAAGACACGGCGTACCTGTCGTCCTTGTTCCAGAGGAGTGCTCAAACATCCCTGGTGCCCGCTTCCCTCGCGGCGTAGGCCCGAGGAACTCAACTTCTCAGCAGTCTCGGCCAGTCACTGACGCTGAAATCCGAACCGGGACTTGGGTTTGCTGAGACGCCGCGTCGACATTCTCCAGAGACATGTGTTTTGCGTAACTGCCCGTCTGTGTGTGTTGGGTCCTGGGAACTATTCGCCAGTCTTTCATTTCGTGGTCTTCTCTTTGTGTTGGAAATACAAGTGCTGGCAACGTGCAACGGGGCGAGTCGTAGGTCTGGTGCGAGATACTAGTTGGACTCCTGATCGTTACAAAAGTGGCGAGCCTGCCACCATGTGTTGGACCCAGAGGTCCAACACATGGTGCCGAAAACCCGGGACTTCTAGCCGACGCCAAGCACATCGACGCAAGGAGCCGCGAAAGCAGAGGAAACGACGCGGCACATGCGATCTTGGCGAGCGTTCCCAGCTGCGTGCGACCAAATGGAGCGGAAACTTCGACGACGCCTCAGACTACGGGCGCAACTGGATGGCCTTCTAGCGGAAGCGGAAGGCCATATAAAAGGACATCGAGAGGCAACACCATCAGCAGTAAGTGTACTGCTCGACCGAATCGTCGCATTTTATGCACAGATTGAGAACGTGGATGACGCGGTTTTCGAGGACAAACCAGACGACTTGCTAGAGAGTGAGACGTTAGACGCCGGGCAGTACCGCGACAAGGTTGTCACCTTGACGTCTAGTCTACGTTTCAAGATGCAGAAATGCCGGTCTTCGACGCCACGCCCGGCGACCGTTATTTCAATACCAACAGGCAAGAGCACATCCAAGCAAGCAGGCTCTATCATGCTTCGGCAGACTCCGAAAAACTGCGACCCACCGACAGTGCGACTGCCACCAGGTTCTATATGCGTGGACGCTCCCCTCATTGGATTCGAGTTCCCTCCTGAAGAAGCAAAGGAGATGCACCAGAATTAGATGAGGACCTGACGAACGTGAGCCAACAGAGCGCGCCACCAGGCCGCTCGGTTCGGTCCCTCCAGCGGCGCGAGCCAATCTTGGAGAGAAGAGAGAGGAGGTGAAAAGGATTTAAAATGAGTTGAGAGTGATGGTTGGGAAACGGAACAGCCCCAAAGAACACTTAAAGCATCGTGCAGGGCTGCCATCGCCTTCTAATCGATGTAGCATGTATTCGGTTGGAATGCTGTCCGTTTGCGCTTGCCGGATAAGATGATGATCTGCCCGTGGTAACAGGTTAGAGGGAGACGGTAGAGTCTGCCTATTGCTGACTAACTCGTACAGTCTGGTGTCGATGTAGACGCGCTTGTCGCGCCTGCATAGGTGGGATGAAAGGGGTTGTCCAGGGCGTCTCTGAGTCTCCTTGTTGGGACGGAGCACGGAAGACCTGACGCACCAGCTCGTTGCCCGGGATGGCTGCGTGACCACGAACCCAGTACAGCACGTAGCTAGTCCCCAGTGTGTTTGGACAGATGAATGTGGAGTGCATGCATCATATTAATGGGAAGCAACTGCTCCTGAGACAAGCGGAAGGCATCCTGACTGTGGCTGAGAATCACGTCGTTACCGGGAGTATCAAAGGATAACATGGCGTCAGTGATTGCTTGAGCCTCGAGAGACAGGACGGAAGGAACGCCCGAGTATATTTTCTGCAAGGGCGGGTGGGCAGGACGAACAGCTACTGTGACCCCGTGTGCTTCTGTGGTGGAGAAGGAGGCATCTGTGTACGTAACCGTTGTTAGATCACCGTAGCGGTTGCGAAGAGTGCATATTCGAGCTCGACGACGTCCTGGATGTGAGGTTGCGGATGCGTTGATTGGAATGGTAGGAACTGTTACGCGAGAGAGGGGATACCAAAGGGGGTATGTCGGTGTAATGTCGAATAAAGGCGATACCTCGTAATGAAGTGAGCATAGCAGACGACAGCCATGCCAAGTAAGCTGCAGACGACTGTCTTGTGCCGCCAAATAAAGATCAACCTAATCTGACAGTGACTCGAACGGCTGAGCAGCCTCTAATTGAAGGGGGGGTGTAACTAGGTTCCCCGAGAGCCAGCCTTGTGGCAGGCCTGAGGTGCCGCTCAAGCTGAGATCGCTGCGATGACGTTAATATTACGTGTGGCAGAGCGTAAAGAATGCGAGTATTTATAAATTGTTCACTATTCTCGTAATATTGTGTTCTCGTAGGCCTTGCCGATGTCGAGTCAGCCGGCCGATTATGGGAGTGAGTTGGGGAATTTGAACCTTACATCGATTGAGCCACTGTGAAGCTTTCCAATCGTCCTGCAGGTCAAAGCCGAGGACGCGCAGCCAGGCCTTACGCGGGAAAGAGCTTGCATCAATCACGAGTTCTACTTGAGAATGTTGGTCGCTAGTTTTAGCCCGCAAACGCTCGTTACTAACCACGACGTACTCAGAATACTGTGGAGATAGTGTGAGACCTACAGTTCACCCGAAAGAGTGGACAGCATCAATACCAGCCTGAAGTGTGTCGGACGGTTTAGCTGGGCTGCCTGTAGAACACCATAGTGTTATATCGTCAGCGTACAGTCCAAAGGAGCTGTTAGTAATGTAATGAAGGCGACGAGGCAGGGGGCGAAGTGCCAAATTTAAAAGAGTAGGGGGAAAAACAGATCCCTGAGTAACGCCCCTGGTAGGAGTCCAGGTGGTTTGGCGGTAGTCCTATAACACCAGAGAGTAAAGTCGTAGGCTCAGAAAAATGTTAATGTAGTTGTACAGTCGCGAGCTAGGCGTGAGTATCCGGATTTACTCAAGAAAAGCTGGGTGAGAAACTGCATTAAACGCCTTTTTTAAATGTAGACTCATGATTGCTCTAGGTTGGGCTGCACTCGGATATGCGTACACCTCTAGTTGGATTCGCAGCATTGCATCCTATGTTGACCTGTGAGCGAGAAACGCCGTCATAGTCTATGTTGTAAAAGAAGTAGATCTGCCTCTCTCGCGCCCTCTAGATCTGCCTCTCTCGCGATTAAAGAAATCATCAGGAGGGGTCTCGGCGGCTCGTCCCTTTGTCTACATATTTTTGGTGCCGAAACCCGGGACAAGGGACCTCGAGAGGTGAGCCAGACTGAGCGGATTTAGTTCCTCAATATTGTTGGTGCCGTGAAACCCGGGAGGAACGGCCTGGTGGACACCAGATGACGGCGCACACTGACTTCGAGGCACGCGAGGCCCGGGAAACCGTTTTATGTCCTCATCCCGTGGGCCTTGCCCTCGAACGGCGCCCCTCACACTGAGCCACACTGAGCGGATTTTGCTTCTCTTCAGCCGCTCTCTCACCTCTCGGGAGCCAGAATAAAGCCGCAGATAGAAGACGCCGATTCGAGGAACATCGGAGCAGCCTAAGAAGAAGAAGGTGGAACAAGCCGAGCCTTAGGAGATATCTGCACGATGCAAGACATGATGATCCAATGCGGGGCCGATACTGACGCGGAGACGATGCCGACTAGTGCCCTCTGAGCCCGGTCGCCAGCCCTTACAGAATTTGCGGCGCTGGACCGGACTATGGAGGCCCTACTTGAAAGGCGGCGTATCGTCCGTCAAGGTATCACGTCCATCATCGGCAAGATTGAAGACCTCCTCCCAATCGAAAGACCACCAATAAGTAAGTTGAAAGAACTACTTCGTAATTTGATTGAATATCGTGACGCACTGAAAGTGATTAACCTAGAAGTTCAAGACACCGTGGACATCGATGAATTAGAGGTCGAGGTTGAAGATGCGCTTAAGTTTGAAGAAGTAGTTTGTATGACAAAGGTAAATGCTGAATTTAAAGCGGTCCAAGCGCAGAGAGCCCGAGAAAACCTAATTGCGTCTTACAGAGGTCGAATATACGCAGAGCTGCAGGAACACCGACATCACATGAAAGAATACTGGGAGAGTACCGATACCTCATACGCGAACCAACGTAATGCAGCAGTGAATGACAAAAGCCAACTTACGACAAAACCGAATGTGAATCCATGCGGTGTAACGCTGCTGGAAACCAGCCATCTCGTGTCTAACCCCAAAGACACGGAGTACAACCAGGTTAGCACTCAAAATAAAGTATCAGATCAAGGGGCAATGATCCCTAGCACGGTTGTACTAGCGCAAGGAAAGGCCATCAGCAATGCCTCGAGTACAAACAACCTGACCTCACATGCACGAATCAAGGAACCGTGTATTATTAGTGCACCTCAAGCGAACAACGAAGGAAATTGCAAGAGTACACAGCCCAAGATGCTTTCGAATGAGGTGCTGGTCGAAGACGGAAAGAAATGTTTGTTATGGCGCGACCTTCTTTGTCCTCCAGAGTTAACATGTATGGTTCAGAAGAAAAAGGTGCGCAAGTCTAGCAAAGCAGAAACTGCCAAGAGGAAACGTGCGAAGATGGAGGAGCAGGAACCTGTTTTAAATCTCAACTCAACCCCACTGCGGAAGTATGGGCGCCGCAAGCTAAATGTTGCGGATGGGAAGAATACCCGTGGGCACCGGCAGTTTTCAGCGAAAAAGCGTAGAGTGCGCCGCATGTCAAGGCACAGAGCTGAATTAGCCCCCAGGACTTCAACGCGCATAATCTCCTGGACAGGGAAGCCTTCTTCCAATATTTCCCACATGTACCCGGCTGCCACTAGGAAAAATCATATGATGTGGAAACATCAAGTAATACTTGCTGCCAAGAAGGATAAAAGTTTAGCTAGTCTCCTCACATAACTGCCTTTAGTGGCCGCAGGTGCTTGGTTCGTGGGTCCACCAACGCCAAGACATCGGTACCACCGGTGGAGGTGGAAGGCGCGAGGTGTCGAACTCTTTTGGCTTACATGGACTTAAAAGGAACTCTTCATGGACTAAACAAGTTTTGGCTGCGGACTCTGCTGATTCATTGTCGCGCGGGGGGAGGATGTTGTAAAAGAAGTAGATCTGCCTCTCTCGTGCCCCATAATCATCATCAGCATTAAAGGAATCAGCAGGAGGGGTCTCGGCGGCTCGTCCCTTTGTCTAGTCTATTCAAAGAATTGGCTATGTTCGAGAATCCAAGCGACACGATGCACGACCATACGTTTTATCAGTTTTCCAACACAGGACGTAAGTGAATTTGGGCTTAGACTGTTTAAACCAAGTGATTTGCCTGGTTTGGCGATGGAGCGGATGTTAGCGGTCTTCCACTCAGGGGGAATAGAGCCTGTTCGCCATGCTTCATTTATGAAATCTAGAAAAAATTCTAGATTGAAGACCGGAAGGTTCTTTAAGTGGGAGTATGTAATCATGTCCGGTCGTGGCGCTGTGTGTCGTGTTTGAAGCGCACGCGTACCGAGTACTCCTAAGAGATCAGGGAACTAGCCAAATAGTGTTGTGCGCTAAAAATAACTCGATTCCAACAGGAATTGTGGATCGATTTATGGGCATGTGCCTTGGACTTCATCCTCAACAGTGACTTTACAATGCTGACAGCATTTAGATATTTTTTGGAACCTTCACGAAAGAAGTTGTGATGAGAGTGGACCGGGCAAACAGTCAAGGTTGAGAGACTTAAAATCGGATTGATTCAAAATGAATTGATTCACACTTGCTGCATAAAGTTGTTCGTAAATTTGTCTTTTGTTCTGTTTCATGAAGTGTTCCGTTTAAGGGGGTTGAATATGAAAGCAAAAAAAGAAAGAGGAGAACCAGAAAGCAATACACAATAAACAGATTGAAATAATAAAATACAGCAGGGTGCGGTGATCATATTTTTAAGTGTCTCTCGCTTGTTTTGTTGCATTTGGGGGCTATTTGAATAGGTTAGTCGTCCTGAAAAAGCAGGCAAACCAGCGATACTTCTTATGTAGCTTGCAACAGTAAACGAAGCATCGATACTCTTTATATGATTATATCAGAAGCCTCGCGGCACACTTTTCCTTCATTGTGTGCCAGTGGTCCTGTGCACAGCCTCTCTATTGCCTAAAGCATACTGTTGGGCTTTGTGGTTTCGGCCACTGGCTGTGACGACACAAGACGTGACCACCGCACAGGTGTCCTGTTCGTACAATTGTGCAAAGGCGTTTCAGAAGTCAGAACAGGCTTGATAAATCGAATACCCTGCCACCCGTGCTTTTTATGCCAGCTGTCTTTGTCTGCAAACCTGAGGCAGTCCGGTGATGAACTGAATTGGAATCCGTGTTTCGTATGTCGCAGTGGTTTTTTTGGTGGTGGACAAATCCCCTCTACCATCTATGTACGGGAAATAACAGCCACCCCGAATGCAAAGTACACAGAAGGGAAACATTTGCCACTACTGCCAGGTCAGCCACAATTCATGCATATAAATGCTGCTTAGAATACAGTAACCTTGGGAAGATATATATAAACGAAAAATCACCATTTTTAAATGACAAAATATTCATAAGATCTTATCTCAATCTCCAAACTGTCCACTTGCCCTCAGATTAACTCGAAGTCTCGTGTCATGTGTTAACAAAAGCATTTCAAATGTATGTGAGGAAAACCAGAGTCAAACAGTGGGCTTTGTAGGTAAAATGACAAACGTTATAACTTCCATTAGTGGGAAAACTCAAATGTATGATCATGCTGAAAATGAAAAATAGTGGGACCAAGCTTTGAACAATCTGGATGTGACGCGACTACCATTTTTCTGGTAGTTTGACTGATTCGAGTTGCAATTTAAATCACTTAACTTGCTATTTTCATTCTCCAATATGGTTGTTGGAAAGTCTGATTGAGGCTTTTCTTGGGGAAAATTAAAGTTGGATGGACCTAGAACTTGGTTCAATAGCACGCGCTCCTATTTGGAGCGAAAGAAATTCCTCGGGTAGAAGTTCCTGCCTTTGTATATTTTGGAATGTTACAGTAATCGAAGGTGGGGCAGGCGTGCTTTGTTCAGATTTGTTGGCTTTCTCTACGGATTGTAACACGTCTGAGAGCTGTAGGCGTTGTTCCCGTAGTCCCAGGAGCAAGAAAGAGTAAGTTTTGTTTTTTAAGTCAAAGGAAGATATGACATCTTTTGGAATGTTCAGACTTAGATGCAGTGTTTTTTTTATTTGGAAAAGCTCAAAACAAAGTCTGCTCGACGAGGCTCCTTGATTGAGCATGGATTATGACTTCAAAAACGAATCCATCGTAGGTCAGTCTTTCAGCTTATTAAGTGCGAATGCACTTCTTAAGCGACCCTGAACCTGCGTCCACCGGTGATGTCCGCGCACGTGGAGATGGGCGCGCGCAGCCTGGCCGCTGACATGGCACATACCCACGTGGGGGATTGGCCAGGACTCTCCTCGTCTTCCTTGGCAACGGGGGGAGATGGGCGCGTGCTGCCTGGCCGCTGACATGGCACATACCCACGTGGGAGATTGGCAGAGAATCGGGCGGGAGAAGGGCTAATGCACCTGCTTAAAGGAGTACTGACAAGAAATTTCATAGCTGAGATCCGCTCTAGCAATCAAGTACAACGACAACACAAATAGGTGTCTGTGAATAAATGCATCTTTCTTTCTTTGTAGTTGTGTGTGTGTGTGTGTGATCTCTCTTTCGCGAACATTACCGAACCGCGCAAATTCAACTCGTGCATTCGCACTTTCACCTTCTTCCCCTCGGGGAAATGCGGGGAATTTTGTTTCCATTATACAGAGTTGTTCGACTTCAAGAGTAGGCTAGGAACAATATACACTGTCATGCGCTGATGAACAATGAAGCATAGCGATTGCAGTGACCAAGGAGCAAAAAAAAAGAAAAACAGTCGTAAAAATCGAAATATTTCTATACAGACTCCATAGACACGAAAAGGCAAAAAAGCAAAAAAAAATAAAGAAAAGAAAAAGAGCAAACAAACGACAGTTTTGATCAACATATATAAAAAGGAACAGTGTGTGTTAACAACTTTTTTTTCGCCTCCACACCATAAACTCAGTTATCTGGAAAAGGGATTTTGATGTAACGCAATTGTAATTGTTTGCAGATTCAATTATTACAAAGCGGATGAGTTGTCGGGTTTCGCTAATGCTTTAAGTTAACTGCGGAAGTTTACTTCGGTGCGGGTTCTTTCAGGAAATTAAACACAAGAATTGGAAATATTGAAAACGTACGGCATAGAAAAAAGCATGGAATGGGAAGTACATGGTGCGGAAGCGCGAAGTTAGCTTGAGGTTTGATTCGGGGAGGTTCGAGAGATTGAAGAGCGCTCGGACATAACCATTTGAAGCTTCTCTCTCTTCATTTCTGATCTTACCAGGCCTTGTCAAAGCGCGCGCGTGGGTGCTTGAGGCCCATGGTGCCGCCGCTCAACGTTACCTCGAGTAGACCAGGTGCCCCGTTGCGGGAAAATTTGAAGAAGCAAGATTTATCATGAAACGTAGTCATAAGACACCTAAAAATAGCAGCATGGTGAGAGCAAACTTCGTCATTTGAAAGATGAGCTACCAATAAACGGCTATTATTACACTAAAAATTCCTCGAACCCATAAAACAGAAATAAAAATTGTGAGATCAGACCAACCTTGTCCTATTTTAACGTCTCCTGCGTTTTACAAAAGTGCATAAAAAGCGAAGTTAGTAAATTAAATTACTAATAACAGGCTAACTGGACAAAAAGGGGGGTAGTTTACCAAAATCGCCTGATCATTCCGAGACAGATATTTATTTACAACAATTTATTTTTCTGAATAATAATCAATTGCCATCTAGTTGGGGCATTCACTAGGCAAGAAAATGTACAAAAATATATCCTCTACATAAAAGGTTTCCACGCTCTCTAGAGGACGTGCCTTCACATAATCACATCTGCCCATTGTTTGAAAAGTACAATGTAATGCATTTTGAGAAGATGTAAACTTTAGGTTAACGAAAGCCTATAAACAAAAAATAAAGAGCAAACATGCATTCTTGACTGAACTTGCCAACCGGAAGAGAAAGTCTCAGCCTTATAAAATGCGAAACTGCGACATTTGGAATGCTAAAACTTGGAGAACAACATACGGGCGACATATGCTGGAAAACAGGCTTATGAGGGTACTAAATTCTTTACACTAACTTTCATCTGGAAATAAACCCTTTCAGTGCAATAGGTACCTTTCTTGCAAATAACCCCATTGACACAATATAACAGCTCGCGTATCCTTATAAGTGTCAGCTATAGTAAATAGTTCCTATTTCCTTTCGGCTCATATTTCCTTTCGGTAGTGTATTGAATGATTTCTGTAATTGTAAGTGTATTGTGTATTCTGTCTATATAATAATGCAAATTTGTGTGCATGTATAATGAGGGTAATCTATATGTATTGAATGATTTGGTACATCTGTCGATGTAAATTTTTTTGTGTATGTACGCAAGGAATGACTATTTATAGTGGGCTCACATTTTCTTCTTGTCCTGTATTGAGTGATTTATCGGTTCAGTACATATTTCTTTTTTCTTTTTTATTTTTCTTGTATTGTGGTAATTGTTGTTGTTATTGTTGTCTATGTTTTTTACATTAGTTCACTGGAGCAAGCGATGCCATATTTCTACGCGGCTTAGTATTTTTTATGTACTGTAGAACACTGTTGTACGGTGGTGCCAAAACGGGGGCCGCAGCTTCATCAAGCTGTCCTTGAGATGACTTTTCTGCAGGCCTCCGGCATTATTCCAAAAAAGAGTACAAAGAATACAAAAAATCATGCGCTGTGTCACCGTGAGGATGACAAGCGAAGCTGCTAGCTGATATATATATATATATATATATATATATATATATATATATATTGTCACGTAGCCAAGGACGAAAAAGTTGTTTGGAAAAAAAACAAGTTTATTGGAGCGAACTTGTGCTCCCCTAACAACTGAAAAGAATACAGAGGCGGCGAAGCAATGGTCAACAAAGTGACGTTACGTGCGTCGGCGAGCGTCGCAGAATCGAATGCCCCGGCGTCCGCACTGCAGGCTTTTTATCTTTTGGCGCGCGTGGTTCTCGAAACGTCGATTCGCATCGAGAACATAGTAGATCTAAGAAGATTATTCTGGGCTGTTCACGTTAGATCGGAATGCTCTCCCTATCACAACAGATAACACATGCGGCACAGAAAGAAAGAATGGAACACGCGCTTCCCTTGGCGCAGAGATAACACCGACCGGCGCAGCCGGCGGTAAAGGCAAAACACAAATAAACAAACCCAATGTATCGTTCGCGGCATTACCCCCCCTCTAAGAGTGCATCGACCCGATGCTAACATAAGCGACAGTTCGAACAAATGAAAATAAAAGTTCGTCATCGTCCGTAGAAAGGTTTTAAGCGAACCACGTGGACGACTTCAGGCCGCGTGCGTTGTCGTGATGTGCCGGAGTCACAATCGGGGATCACTTCGTAGGAAAGTTGGCCAACACGTCGTAGAATCTGGTAGGGTCCGAAATACCGTCGCAGGAGCTTCTCACTGAGTCCTCGTCGTCGGATGGGAGTCCAAACCCACACACGATCCCCTGGTTGGTACTCGGCGTCTCGGCGTCGGAGGTTGTAGCGGCCCGCATCCACCAGCTGCTGGTCCGTTATAAGAACTCGAGCGAGCTGGCGGGCCTCCTCCGCACGTTGAAGATATCCGTGGACGTCGGCGTTGAGGTCGTCGTCTTCTACGTGCGGAAGCATGGCGTCGAGCATCGTAGTCGGCCTTCTACCGTAGACAAGCTCGAACGGCGTCAGCTGCGTCGTCTCCTGGATAGCCGTGTTGTACGCAAACGTGACATACGGGAGCACTTCGTCCCAAGTCTTATGTTCAACATCAACGTACATTGACAGCATATCTGCGATTGTCTTGTTCAGACGTTCTGTTAGTCCGTTCGTTTGGGGGTGGTACGCCGTCGTTCTTCGGTGATCCGTGTTGCTGTAGCGTAATACTCCTTGCATCAGCTCCGCAGTAAATGCCGTTCCACGGTCTGTGATTAGGACTTCCGGGGCTCCATGTCGCAGCACAACTTGGCTTACAAAGAACTTCGCCACTTCTTGTGCAGTCCCCCTCGGAAGAGCGGCGGTCTCTGCGTAGCGCGTCATGTAGTCTGTCGCTACGACAATCCACTTGTTCTGTGATCGTGACGTAGGGAACGGGCCTAAAAGGTCCATTCCAATCTGTTGAAATGGTCTCGATGGGACGGCGATCGGTTGCAGAAGTCCGGCGGGTCTTGTCGGCGGCGTTTTTCGTCGCTGGCAGTCACGGCAGCTCCGGACGTAGTGGGTGACGTCAGAGGTAAGGCCGGGCCAGTAGTACCTCGCCTTGATTTTTCCAATAGTGCGGGCTGTGCCCAGATGTCCGGAAGACGGGTCGTCGTGGCACGCTTCCAAAATTTCGTCACGAAGGTCCGCGGGGATGACGAGAAGGTAATTCGCTCTTGTTCCGGGGCTGAAATTCTTCTTCACAAGGACGGAGTTTCTCAGGCTGAATGCTGGTAAGCTGCGTTTGAAGGTCCTAGGAACGGCAACGTTGCATCCCTCGAGGTACTCGATTATGACGCGTAAGTCGGGGTCAGCACGCTGCTGGGCGGCTAGGTCGCTCTCCGTCACGATCCCGAAGAACGCGCTGTCTTCATCAGAGTCTTGTGGTGGTGGGTCGACGGGGGCGCGGGACAGGCAGTCGGCGTCGGAGTGTTTCCTGCCGGATTTATAAACGACTGTAACGTCGAACTCCTGCAGGCGCAAGCTCCACCGCCCAAGACGGCCAGAGGGGTCCTTCAAATTGGCGAGCCAACACAGCGCATGGTGGTCTGTTACAACCTTGAATGGCCTTCCGTACACGTATGGGCGAAATTTTGAAATCGCCCATATAATAGCCAGGCACTCTTTCTCAGAGGCAGAATAGTTTTTCTCCTCCTTCGACAGACCACGGCTGGCATAGGCGATTACCCTTTCGCAGCCGCTTTGCTTTGGGACAAGGACGGCACCCAAGCCTATATCACTGGCGTCCGTGTGCATTTCCGTTTCGGCATTTTTGTCGAAATGAGCGAGCACGGGCGGGCTTTGCAGGCGTTTTTGCAGCTCGCCGAATGCTTTTTCTTGGTCGTTTTCCCAGCTGAAAGGGGTGCTATCTTTCGTCAAGCGCGTGAGTGGCTCTGCAATTCGTGCGAAGTTTGCGACGAAGCGCCGGTAGTATGCGCACAGCCCGAGAAATCTTCGCACGCCATTCTTGTCTTTCGGCCTTGGGAAGTTCGCAATGGCTGATGTTTTTGCCGGGTCAGGTAGGACTCCCGCGGCGTTGACGACGTGGCCCAAGAACTTGAGTTCCCCGTATGCGAAACGGCACTTTTCAGGCTTCAGCGTCAACCCCGAAGTACGAATGGCCTCGAGTACAGACTCCAACCTTGCAAGGTGTTCGTCGAAAGTGCGGGCGAATACCACTACGTCGTCGAGGTATACGAGGCAGGTGTGCCATTTAAGGCCAGCTAGCACAGTGTCCATGACTCTTTGAAACGTCGCTGGTGCTGTGCACAGCCCAAACGGCATCACCTTGAACTCGTATAGGCCGTCTGGGGTTATAAATGCAGTCTTCTCTCGGTCTCTCTCGTCCACTTCAATTTGCCAGTAGCCGGTCTTCAGGTCCATCGATGAGAAGTACTTCGCGTGGCAGAGGTGGTCGAGGGCGTCGTCGATTCGGGGGAGGGGGTACACGTCCTTTTTCGTGATTTTGTTCAGTCGCCGGTAGTCAACGCAAAACCTTAATGTGCCGTCTTTTTTCTTTACGAGTACGACGGGCGCAGCCCAGGGGCTTTTCGATGGCTGTATAATGTCGTCGCTGAGCATGTCGTCGACTTGAGTCCGGATGGCTTCCCGTTCGTGTGAAGAGACGCGGTACGGTGACTGTCGGGTAGGTCGGGCTCCGTCTTCGATTATTATTCGGTGCTTCGCTAGAGGGGTCTGACGTAGTTTTGCGCTCGACGAAAAACATTCGCTATAGCGACGCAGCAAAGCCAATAATTTTTTCGTTGTTCTTGTGGTAGCGCCGGATTCACGTCGAATGGCTGCGGGAGCTTGAAGGTTTCTACGGGTGTGCGTTCAAAGTCGGCGACCGCGATCACATCACTTGCTTCTTGCGTTTCTTCGAGGAACGCAATTGCAGCTCCCTTGTTTAAATGCTGGTACTCTTCGGTGAAATTAGTGACCAAAACGTGAGATTGGCGTTGCTTAAAGTGCGCAATGCCTCTTGCGACGGAGACACCGCGGTCGAGAAGCAACCTTCGATCACTCTCTACGATAGCGTCGATGTCAGAAGCAGCATCCTCACAGTAGACGGCGATCATCAAGCTTGCGCGGGGTGGCAGGGTGATGTGATCGTCGGCGATCCTGACAGCAGCACGGTGATCGGGGTTCGGATGCGGCGTCGTGGAGTGATCGGAGGAAAATGTTATCGACTTGGTCTGCAGGTCAATTATTGCGCCGTTGTCCGTCAAAAAGTCCATTCCGAGAATCACGTCGCGGGAGCAGTTAGGCAGAACGACGAACGCCGCAGGGTACGTTGTGCCGTCTATGGTGACGCGCGATGTGCACGTTCCACTTGGCGTCACGAGGTGGCCTCCTGCTGTGCGTATGTGCGGACCGTCCCATCTGGTCATAACTTTCTTCAGCTTAGACGCAAATGGTCCGCTCATTACGGAGTAGTCGGCTCCCGTGTCTACGAGGGCGACTACATCAAAACCGTCGATGGACACCTTGACGTCGGATGCCGCCTTCCTCGAGTTCCGGGTGCGTCGGGGCGTCGCATCTCGGCTTGTGCGTGTTGACGGTCGGGCACTGTGCGTCGTCGTTGTCCACGTCTTCTCAGCGGACGTCTCGGTCAGGTCGGGTAAGCGTCGCGGCGTATAGCTGTCGTCGTGTTCGGGAGTCTCGTCAGGGTTAGGTCGGGTCGTCGGGATGAGGGCATGTCGTGAATCACTGTCTTCGGCGAGTCCTTGCGTCGTTGGAGGGTTTCCGGTTTTTCGCCATAGAGCAACTTCACCTCCAGAAGTTGCTGCTTTTAGTTTCCCCCGCGTGGGCTGGGGGACCTTCCACGGGCGAAGTCAGCGTTGCTACGGCGGTTCGGCGATTGGTATGGGTAGGGCGACGGCGAACGGTTGAAACGCGCTGGGCCACGGCTGGTTTCAGATAGATACTCGTCGATCTCACGTGGTCGTTGGCCAGGGAGAGGGCGAGGTGCGTCGACGGAGAAACCACGCAGTCCGAGTCTCTTGTATGGGCAGCGACGGTAAATGTGGTCGGCCTCTCCGCAGTGGTAGCACAGAGGACGGTTATCGGGAGTTCGCCATACGTCCGTCTTCCTCGGCGTCTGGTTTCGGGCTACCGGGGGTCGGGCGGGTGACAGTGGGCGGCGGTACGGCGGGGCCTCTTGACGGCGTGTTGGAGCAGGGCGGGGTCGACGAACAGCCGCGGAGTATGTCATAGCTTGTAGCTCTCGGGGTACCTCGGATGGCGTAGAAGTTCCCAACGCTTGTTGCACTTCTTCTCTAATGACGTCGGTGAGAGAAGCGACTTGGGCCTGCGGCGGCGTTGGGAGAAGTTTCCGCAGCTCCTCTCTCACTATTGCGCGGATAGTCTCGCGTAGGCTGTCGGCCGGGATCCGCGTGCTGCCAAAGTCGTTCGCATTGGCCGCGCCAACAAAGTTGCGGTCATACTGCTTAGCACGCATTTCGAGGGCTTTCTCAATGGTGCTGGCTTCGGTCACGAATTCGGCGACGGTTTTGGGCGGATTTCGGACAAGTCCGGCAAACAGTTCCTCCTTCACTCCGCGCATTAAGAAGCGCAACTTCTTTTCTTCCGTCATTTCGGGATCCGCGCGGCGAAATAGCTGCTTCATCTCCTCAACGAAGATCAAGACGCCTTCATTGGGGTGTTGCGTGCGCGTTTCCAACAAAAGGGCGGCTCTTTCTTTCCGCACGACGGTAGTGAAGGTCTTAGTGAACTCGCTTTTGAACTGAGCCCAGTTTGTCAAGGAGCTCTCGTGGTTCTCGAACCAAGTGCGAGCCGAATCTTCCAAGTAAAAGAAAACGTGCCGGAACGTTTCTGCGTCGTCCCACCTGTTGAATTTCCGGACGCGCTCCAGTTTCTCCAACCATTCTTCTGGGTCTTCTGTGGGGGCTCCTCGGAATGATGGCGGTTCCCGTGGCTGCTGCAGAACGACAGGAGGATTGGCTTGGTTGAGCATGGTGCTGGTTGCGACGTTTTTCTTCTTCGTCTTCTCCGGTAGTAGACCGAACTCGGGTGGTAAATCTTGCACGCGGAGGCTGGCTCTTGTTGGACTGGCTTGGCGACTTCCAGAGGTTGTAGTGGGCATGAAGGGTGCGTACCCCGCACCTCCACCAGATGTCACGTAGCCAAGGACGAAGCAGTTGTTTGGAAAAAAAACAAGTTTATTGGAGCGAACTTGTGCTCCCCTAACAACTGAAAAGAATACAGAGGCGGCGAAGCAATGGTCAACAAAGTGACGTTACGTGCGTCGGCGAGCGTCGCAGAATCGAATGCCCCGGCGTCCGCACTGCAGGCTTTTTATCTTTTGGCGCGCGTGGTTCTCGAAACGTCGATTCGCATCGAGAACATAGTAGATCTAAGAAGATTATTCTGGGCTGTTCACGTTAGATCGGAATGCTCTCCCTATCACAACAGATAACACATGCGGCACAGAAAGAAAGAATGGAACACGCGCTTCCCTTGGCGCAGAGATAACACCGACCGGCGCAGCCGGCGGTAAAGGCAAAACACAAATAAACAAACCCAATGTATCGTTCGCGGCAATATATATATATATTTATATATATATATATATATATATATATATATATATATATATATATATATATATATATATATATATATATATATATATATATATATAAATATATATATATATATATATGTATATATATATATATATATATATATATATCTATATATGTATATATGTATATATTTATATATATATATTGTTCCGAGGCAGATGCGGACCATATACCCGCTGCGCTTAAAAGCGATCTATTTGCAAAGAATGAGGTGTATAGTCCGAAGCCGAGGATACCAGCGTAGCTCGAGCCAGTCTGCCTCTGCTCGACCTCTTCGTCTTCGCTTCGGCTTGCCTTGCGCGATCCACTGATGCGGCACGTACCCGTAGATGAAATGTACGATGGATTGACCACCAGGTGATCCAGTGCATTGCCATGTGAAATGTCAAGAGGGCTGTGACAATATATATATATATATTTAAATATACAGAAAGAAATGCCGGCAGTCTACAACGCCAAAGAAGGGATAGGGGAATGGTTAGACTATTTTTTTTATCGTTAGTGACGTTACATCATTTTTTTAATAATTACGTGATAAAGAAAGAAAGAAAAACACGCGCCCAGAGTGGGGACCGAACCCACTCCTTTCGATTAGATCTCGAATGCCTTACCAATTCGGCTATCTGGGCGACTGTGTTCTCCTTCACTTTCTGGGGTATTTATATTTACTACAACTGTATTTGACGCTTGAGGGTGGTAGCCAGCGCATCTCCGACTACACGGGGAGAAGGGGGCCTTCTTTTTCAACCCCCGGGCCGTGACTTGGACGTCTACAGACTGTCATAAGAGGTAACTGGCGGGAAAACCTCTTATGCTACCTTGGCATCAAGGCTGCCAGAAGCGAGGCCCTCGCTAAGCTTTCGCACGATAATATAGTTTGGAAATGAGGGGCTCGTTAGGAAATACAGAAAGAAATGCCGGCAGTCTACAACGCCAAAAAAGGCATAGGGGAATGGTTAGACTATTTTTTTTATCGTTAGTGACGTTACATCATTTTTTTAATAATTACGTGATAAAGAAAAAAAAAACACGCTCCCAGAGTGGGGACCGAACCCACACCTTTCGATTAGATCTTACCAATTCGAGATCTAATCGAAAGGTGTGGGTTCGGTCCCCACTCTGGGCGCGTGTTTTTCTTTCTTTCTTTATCACCTAATTATTAAAAAAAATGATGTAACATCACTAACGATAAAAAAAAGTCTAACCATTCCCCTATGCCTTCTTTGGCGTTGTAGACTGCCGGCATTTCTTTCTGTATTTCCTAACGAGCCCCTCATTTCAAAACTATATTATCGTGCGAAAGATTAGCGAGGGCCACGGTTCTGGCAGCCTTGATGCCAAGGTAGCATAAGAGGTTTTCCCGCCAGTTACCTCTTATGACAGGCTGTAGACGTCCAAGTCACGGCCCGGGGGTTGAAAAGAAGGTCCCCTTCTCCCCCTGTAGTCTGAGGGGCGCTGGCTACCACCCTCAAGCGTCAAATACAGTTGTAGTAAATATAAAAACCCCAGAAAGTGAAGGAGAAGACAGTCGCCCAGATAGCCGAATTTGTGAGGCATTCGAGATCTAATCGAAAGGCGTGGGTTCGGTCCCAACTCTGGGCGCGTGTTTTTCTTTCTTTCTTTATCACGTAATTATTAAAAAAAATGATGTAACGTAACTAACGATAAAAAAAATATTCTAACCATTCCCCTATGCCTTCGTTGGCGTTGTAGACTGCCGGCATTTCTTTCTGTATTTCCTAACGAGCCCCTCATTTCCAAACTATATATATATGTATATATATAGCAGAGAAGGAATTCTTGGCTACTGTTTAAATATTCAAAAACTTGGGTGCGACCACTTGGAAAACACTAACAAATACTTTATTTCGACAGTTTCGACCAGTGGTCTGGTCTGCTTCAGGGAAAATTTTCCCTGAAGCAGACCAGACCACTGGTCGAAACTGTCGAAATAAAGTATTTGTTAGTGTTTTCCAAGTGGTCGCACCCAAGTTTTTGAATATATGTATATATATATATAGACTGAAAAGATAAAAACTCACACAGAGCGCGAAAAAAATAAGGTTAGTAGAGACAGAGACAAACGAGAAAGACTTAGAAAATAAAAATAAGTTTACTGACGTTTCAGGGAGAGGACTCCCTTTCTTCAGAGTACAAAATAAGTTCGTTTCAGAGCTATATATATACCGAAAATGTAGCAAGCGCGAGGGCAAGGTAAGAGGAGGGAGAGTTTGTACAAATGGATTCATGGTTGGTGGGTAGCAAAAGAATGAAGGGAGAGCGGGAAAATTAATTACAACAAGGATAATAAGAACACACAGTCACGCGGTACGAACTTGGAAAAAAAGAGAGAGAGAAGAACCAAACACATAGAAAAAATAATACATAATTAAAAAATAAAAATAATAATAAATAACAAGGTAATTTTCCTCCCCCGTGGCAACGGGGGTGAAAGAGGGGTCAAAACAAGATAGGCCCATGCCCGTGTTTGACATGGGCAAAAAGATTAGTCACGCGGAACGAAGACGTTCCAAAGAAGATATGCACACAAAGGGCGAACATCTGCCCATTCACACCCGTTCTAGGAATCCAAGCAGGGTCATTGAAACAAGAGACACGTGGCTTCTGTTGGTGGGAGGCTAGGGTCGCGCCCAAAAGAAGTAGGACAGGCAGTTTCGACAGGAAAGAGTGTACATTGGTATACAAAGAGCGAAAAAAATAAATAAATAAAAAATAACCAGGTAATTTTTCCTCCCTGTGGCAACGGGGGTGAAAGAGGGGTCAAAACAAGATATGCCCATGCACGTGTTTGACATGGGCAAAAAGATTTGTCACGCCGAACAAGGAAACGAAGATATGCAAATGCACACAAAGGATGAACATCTGCCCATACACACCCGTTCTAAGAATCCTGGTAAGGTAATTGAAACGTGAGACACGTGGCTTCTGTTGGTGGGAGGCGGGGGTCGCGCCCAAAAGCAGTAGGATAGGTAGTTTCGACTCGAAATGAGTGTACATTGATAGGGGAAAAAAGACAAGGTCAAACAAATAATGAAAAAAAAAAGGTCATTAAAAAAAAAAAAACAGGCAGGTGCACGCGTATGACGCGGCAGCTAGTGGTATTCATCTGCCCGGCGCATGGTGCCAGTTCAGGGAATGCCGAGGCGGTCAGCAACGAATATTAGAAAACAACAATACAAAAAAGAAAGAGGACACAAAAACAATCACACACGCTCGCGTTCACAAATTAATTGCAAGATGCGAATATCAAAGCTAAAAATGGTACTGCAGCCTTCTACCCAGAACACAATGTCCAGACTTGTTCATCAAATTTGCTTCAGTGAAGCCATTGTGCTAAAAAACGTCGTGCTAGCACGAAACTATACCCAACTACGAGAGCTCGCCAACTAATGGGAGAATATTATTGAGGGAAAGAAATGAACAGGCATAACTCTAGCCTGAGAAATGCAGCCGAAATTTTAATCGGAGGAAAGACAGGTTAATTTCCCATAACTTTCATTTATGCCAAACGACGCTGATTTAAACTTATAGATAAGGTAAGACTCACGAACCTCGCGATCGTGATGCGTTTTAAAACTAGATTCAAGAATTGTGGCCTTCAGCTGTTCAAAAGAATGACCAGGAGTGTTAACATGCTTTGATAGAGGCAAAGAAGGGCAGGTTTTTGCATGGGAGCGGTGATTGTTAAATTTCAATCGAAAGGGTGTTTCAGTCTGGCCAATGTATTGTTTGCCGCAGAGGGTGCATTCCAGCAGGTATACGACGTTGGCGGCATCACAGTTAAAGTTCCCTTTTACATTAACATAATAGTTTGAAGCTGTGCTGGCGGCGCGCTGTGTGGTGGTCATTTGTGGGCATACCTGTGGGCATTTGTGGGCATACCCTGTAACAAACCACGGTGTAAGGTATGCCCACAAATGACCACCACACAGCGCGCCGCCAGCACTGCTTCAAACTATTATGTTAATGTAAAAGGGAACTTTAACTGTGATTCCGCCAACGTCGTATACCTGCTGGAATGCACCCTCTGCGGCAAACAATACATTGGCCAGACTGAAACACCCTTTCGATTGAAATTTAACAATCACCGCTCCCATGCAAAAACCTGCCCTTCTTTGCCTCTATCAAAGCATGTTAACACTTCTGGTCATTCTTTTGAACAACTGAAGGCCACAATTCTTGAATCTAGTTTTAAAACGCATCACGATCGCGAAGTTCGTGAGTCTTACCTTATCTATAAGTTTAAATCAGCGTCGTTTGCATAAATGAAAGTTATGGGAAATTAACCTGTCTTTCCTCCGATTAAAATTTCGGCGGCATTTCTCAGGCTAGAGTTATGCCTGTTCATTTCTTTCCATCAATAATATTCTCCCATTAGTTCGCGAGCTCTCGTAGTTGGGTATAGTTTCGTGCTAGCACGACGTTTTTTAGCACAATGGCTTCACTGAAGCAAATTTGATGAACAAGTCTGGACATTGTGTTCTGGGTAGAAGGCTGCAGTACCATTTTTAGCTTTGATATTCTCATCTTGCAATTAATTTGTGAACGCGAGCGTGTGTGATTGTTTTTGTGTCCTCTTTCTTTTTTGTATTGTTGTTTTCTAATATTCGTTGCTGACCGCCTCGGCATTCCCTGAACTGGCACCATGCGGCGGGCAGATGAATACCACTTGCTGCCGCGTCATACGCGTGCACCTGCCTGTTTTTTTTTTTTTTAATGACCTTTTTTTTTCATGATTTGTTTGACCTTGTCTTTTTTCCCCTATCAATGTACACTCATTTCGAGTCGAAACTACCTATCCTACTGCTTTTGGGCGCGACCCCCGCCTCCCACCAACAGAAGCCAGGTGTCTCACGTTTCAATTACCTTACCAGGATTCTTAGAACGGGTGTGTATGGGCAGATGTTCATCCTTTGTGTGCATTTGCATATCTTCGTTTCCTTGTTCCGCGTGACTAATCTTTTTGCCCATGTCAAACACGTGCATGGGCATATCTTGTTTTGACCCCTCTTTCACCCCCGTTGCCACAAGGGAGGGAAAATTACCTGGTTATTATTTATTTATTTATTTATTTCGCTCTTTGTATACCAATGTACACTCTTTCCTGTCGAAACTGCCTGTCCTACTTCTTTTGGGCGCGACCCTAGCCTCCCACCAACAGAAGCCACGTGTCTCTTGTTTCAATGACCTTGCTTGGATTTCTTGAACGGGTGTGAATGGGCAGATGTTCGCCCTTTGTGTGCATATCTTCTTTGGAACGGCTTCGTTCCGCGTGACTAATCTTTTTGCCCATGTCAAACACGGGCATGGGCCTATCTTGTTTTGACCCCTCTTTCACCCCCGTTGCCACGGGGGAGGAAAATTACCTTGTTATTTATTATTATTTTTATTTTTTAATTATGTATTATTTTTTCTATGTGTTTGGTTCTTCTCTCTCTCTTTTTTTCCAAGTTCGTACCGCGTGACTGTGTGTTCTTATTATCCTTGTTGTAATTAATTTTCCCGCTCTCCCTTCATTCTTTTGCTACCCACCAACCATGAATCCATTTGTACAAACTCTCCCTCCTCTTACCTTGCCCTCGCGCTTGCTACATTTTCTGTATATATAGCTCTGAAACGAACTTATTTTGTACTCTGAAGAAAGGGAGTCCTCTCCCTGAAACGTCAGTAAACTTATTTTTATTTTCTAAGTCTTTCTGGTTTGTCTCTGTCTCTACTAACCTTATATATATATATATATATATATATATATATATATATATATATATATATTTGTATATATATATATATATATATATATATATATATATATATATATATATATATATATATATGATAAGGCAAGTCTCTTTGCTGAAACGTTGGCAACAATCGTGGTTTCTAGCTTGCTCGAAGTGTTTGTTTCTTGTGTTCTCCACCGTCTTCCAAGTTGTATTGCTCCCTGGATTTTGTTTAAGATGAAGGAACAAGGTAAGCCCCCTCGCGCCTCCCTGGCACACGTAGCTCTAATCGGTGATAGCCACTTTGTGTACATTCACGACCACTTCCCTTCCGGTCAACACTCACCATAGATCAGCTTTCAAAGCGAAGCCACAACCCATGACATCAGAAAACTCATTGACGCCGCTCCACGTAACATCACTCACTTCATTCTTCACTTTGGCACTAATGATTTAAAAAACACCGCTGTAAACTCTACCGCGGCCATGAAAATTCTTGTTCACGACGTTCATACCAACAGGCCCAACGCAAAGATAACCGTCTCAGCAGTACTTCCCGGGGTCGAAAACAAGCACAAGCCAGACATACCCCAGACACACAGACTTATAGGTCACTCTCAAAGGTCAGCTAAGCTTAGTGACTTCCTCGTGGGCCTTAGACACTACAAAGTTATCGTTGACGTCATCCACCACGCGAAAATTCACCACGACCCCCTAGGACACCTGGCCAAGGACGGCCTACATCCTAACTTTCGAGGCGTCCTACTGATTTCTGAAAACATCAAGTGGAGGCTGAGGAACTCATTGAAGGTGACGCTCCCCACTACACGCATCAGCCTCCCGTTCGCGGCCAGCACAGAACAACCGAATCAACCAACATCCCCAACAGTAGCAAAATGTCATGTCATGTCCTAAGAGTAGCACATGTGATGCCAGCACACAAACCGTGAACGCGGCGGCAACACCAGCTGCACAGAACGCTAGCGAACAACAACCAGATCCACCAAAGACATCACGGTCAGTGTTCACGGAGACCCCAACACGCACTAGAACGCTAACCAGCACCCAAACAGGCATCGATGTGGACCTCACCCTTAGCAGCCCCCCTAAACAACTGACTCAAAGCAAAACAGTGTCACCCCGGAGGTCTGCTCGAAACAAACACAAATGACTCTCCTTGAGTAGACTGGATGCTCCAACACCTAAATCCCGCTCTTTCCTTAAAGCTCGAAAACTAGTCGGCGAACAAACCAACTACGGATGTTATCTCAAAACGGACTCCTCGTGTTTACAAAGCAAACAGATCCCAAAAGGCCTCCGCCAAAAAGGTAGTTTTCCCTTGGTGTGCTCCCTCCTTAACTAGCTGCCACGTGGCAAGTTATTCTGCATATTGCTTCGCTTTCCCTCCTAGAGATTTTAGCGACCATTGACCTGCCAACGCAACCTCTTCAATGACCAGATCGAGGCTTTTCCGCTAACTGAGCCGGAGCAACTAGATCTCATTATGTTTATGAATAGCGAAAAAAATTATCTTAACAATAAGCAGGCGGTTAAGCTTCAGCGTAAACAGCTTCCCTCGCGAAATACAGCTTCACTGTAGACCCTCAGCCTCTCAATAACCCATACTATGGAGTAATAGGTCATGTAACGTCCCCCCTCGATCCAGAGATTGCTTTAGTAGAACCTTCTACTCCAGCCAATCATCCTATAGAAGAAACGAGCTCCCTTGGTGCCAGCCCCAGCAACGTTATTGACATTTCCAAAACACTAACGGCCGACGAGATAGGTATCCTAGAACGAGGTCTACCTTTCTGTCCCTCAAACAACGGTGTGAATGAATACGAGTTACATAAAGATCTCACTGAAGTTTCGCGTTGAATGAGACTGAGCGAGTTTTTTTCGGAAAAACTGGACCAACCTGAAATTAACGAGTGCACCCTCCACACTCCTAGCACTTGGACTGCAGATGTAGATCAATCTCCAGAATTAGATCTGCACTTAAAATCAGTATCAAGAGTAATATTGACAACAACTAAACAATCAAACAAGCGCACGAACCTAACCCCGTCGGAAGAAGTTACCCTGAATAGACTATCAGCGAGAACCGACATAGTCATAAAGCCAGCCGAAAAAGGTGGTAGCGTAGTTGTTTTCCCTATGGGAAAATACAAAGATGAAGTTTTTAGGCAGCTCGAAACATTTGCCACTACAAGGCCTTAGATAATGATCCGAGCCAGAGGTGCAGCCTAACAATACTTGAGAGCCTCACAGGTCTGCGATCTCGAGAATTAATAACGACCACTGACCTAAATTTTAGGAAACCGAATAATAAGCAGGCCGGACGTTTTTACCACCTCCAAAAAGTCCACAAATTCCACGCAGAATTATTGTTTACTGCCGACATTCCTCGCAGTCCCATAGTTTCGAATAACAACACCCCAACCGAAGCATTATCTCTGTTTGTGAATCATTACCTATCCGACATTCCGGCTCTTCTGCCTTCATTCGTTCAGGACATCCCCCACTTCGTCCGGACGAAGGCAAGTTTCTAACATTGGCACCAATCGTGGCTTGTCTTTTCTTATATATATATATATATATATATATATATATATATATATATATATACATACATCCATACTTACATACATACATACATACTTACATACATACATACTTACATACATACATACTATAGAGAATTCAAATTGCAAAACATAACAATATTTATTCTTACGTTTCGACCATGGCCGGTGTTTTTCAAAGATACAAATAGTGCAGATCTTTCGGGTTTCAATACATTTCAGTTGTGGGCGGCACAAGAATATGTATCAAGAAAAACGCAGGCTCTATGGGACACAGGAGCATGCGAAGCCCCAGAAAGGGGGGCAGGAGAGGTTGGAGTAGTGCAGGGAACAGAGAGGAAAGGGGGCGTAACCAAGACAGGCGAGGCTATAGGATAACAGGAAAGTTTTCATGGCACTGAAGTCACCGCTGGAAAGCAAGAAAGAGATGGACTAAGGAGAGGCTCGTTTCCTGCTTGTTTCTTGACTTGAAATTGACTGGTTAGGAGAAAGGCGTGGGAGAGCCAAGAGTTTATTAGGGTCGATCGAAACGCGTGGGTTCGGTCCCCACTCTGGGCACGTGTTCTTCTTCCTTTCTTTCTTCCGTATATTATAAAAATGTTAACTTCATTAACCGCAGTAAAAAAAGATCCTAACCACACCCCTAAGCCTCCTTTGGCGTTGCAGACTGCCGACCTATCTTTCTGTATTTTCTCAATGAGCCCCTCATTCTTCTTCTATATATATATATATATATATATATATATATATATATATATATATATATATATATATATATATATATATATATATATATATATATATATATATATATATATACATATCAAGGTTGCAGTTGTCATTGCCAGTGCTATTCGGCTTTTTTCGAAATATTTAATAGGGCCGAATGACGTGTGCTTGTCACGTTTCTTTGATTCATTGATAATTAAGCGAAAATATAAGTCGAGAAAAAATCCGCCGTTTTTCCGGGAGCGGGACTAACGCACCGCACCGGTTATGCGGAGATGTGGGTTCGAGTCCCGCTCCCGGAAAAACGGCGGATTTTTTCTCGACTTATATTTTCGCTTAATTATCAATGAATCAAAGAAACGTGACAAGCACACGTCATTCGGCCCTATTAAATATTTCGAAAAAAGCCGAATAGCACTGGCAATGACAACTGCAACCTTGATATGTATCTTTACCGAGTCCCTCGTCCCGTATCTCTCTGTTCTGCTATATATATATATATATATATATATATAGGAAATGAGGGGCTCGTTGAAACCAGGCCGGTATTCTGGAGGTCGTGGGTTCGGATCCCACCTGGCGGGCATTTTTTCTTCACTTTCTTTCTTTCTTTCCAAATTCTTAATCTGTTTCAATGATCTACCACATCCTCCCCTTTGCTTTCCGAGGTTTTCTCGACTGCCAACCCTTATATATATATATATATATATATATATATTTTTTTATAATTATATATATATATATAGAGAGAGAGAGAGAGCGAGAGACAAACAGAATAAGGGTTGGCAGTCGAGACAACCTGGGAAAGCAAAGGGGGAATGCATTAGGGCATAGGAAGAGATGAAATTATTTTAATTAATCTATATATGTATCTATATCTATATCTATATAAATATATATATATATATATATATATATATATATATATATATATATATATATATATATATATATATATATATATATATATATATATATATATATATATATATATATATATATATATATATATATATATAATATTGCAAGAGGGTTTATTGGAAGGAAAACAGAGTGACAGTCCGCTGAAGATAGATCAAGATAGATAAAAAAACGCTCAAAAATGTAGGTAATCAATCTTGTTTTTAAGGCCCTTATGTCGGCATACGCCTTAAGTCTTGGAATAACACTATGTTGGGTTCCTGGCCACTGTGGAATAACCGGAAATAAGACCGCAGATCAAATGGCCACTGCTGGTACACTCTTGAATACAGTGGACATAGCAACAGTGCCGTACATAGACATGAAGCCACACATTAGACACCAACTTCGCAACGCATGGCAAACACACTGGAGTGAACAGACAGATAACAAGATACACGTAATAAAACCACACTTGGGAGCATACACTATTGACTCACACAACAGACACATTGAAGTTACCTTAGCTAGGTTGCGGATAGGCCATACACATGTAACACACTCACACCTGCTCACTGGCTCTCCATGACCCATGTGTAGCAGGTGTGGGGAGGGCCTATCTGTAGTACACATCTTAATTACATGCAGGGCGCTCGACACAACAAGACACAGACACTTCACACATTCCGCTACACCCTTCCTTGTTTTTGGATGACTATGCCATCGTCTCTGTGCAACGCGTTTTTAAATATTTGTCTGATGTTAACTTTTTAAACCTCATAACCTATCATGCTTAATCAACACTGGCCCTATACACCAGCCATCTCCATTGGTTTATTTGATTTTACTGTTATTCTGGCTTACACATTTTAGTAGCCACTGTGTTCTCTTGTATAATTTTTTTTGGCGCTCTTTGCCCCAGCTGGCCTTGCGCCAAAAAAACCCAACCATCATCATCAAGAGCAAAACCGTCCAAGGTGAACCCAACAGAGGATTCGACTCGAGCCGCGCGACCACCAGAACGTTTGAAATGAGACTGGGACTCAAGACACGAGCACGGCAGCGCAGACCAAATGTCTACGTGCGTTTTCTTGGAGCACGCTCTCGTTTCGCGCCACGCGATGCTGACTGTGATTCTTCTTCCCTGGCTCCGCACTTTGCGCCCACCATCATCACCTGGCGCACAATTGTCCTACAAGCGGCACATACCACGCCAGTTGCACAGGACAGATTGGCGCGCACTAACAACGTCATATGTCGTCTTGTGGGGGACTTCTATCTGCCCTACAATCACCCCCCGGCTAAAAGAGGAGCTATCCTGGCGACGTAAAGGGACGAAGCGCCAAGGGGATCATAGTGCGTCTTTAAAAGTTTGATTTGCACGAATTTAAGTCCTCGACGACAAACCTCTGATGTTTTTTTCACCGGCTCGGCGAGGTACTTAACGGCCGATGCTTCTTCCAGAATCCTATATGCGCCGTAGTATTAGGAAAAAATTTCGCCGAAAGACCGGGGCATTGCACGAGAAGCCATGCAAGGCACCCAGGTTCAACCATGGGTGTAGCGTGGAGCTGTCACGTCGAGACTGCTGGCATCCTTCGTCTTCTGATGTCAAGGATCGAGCGAGCTGCTGACATTCGTCGGCACCCCTCGTAATCTCGGAAATTAGGGTACATTCAGAGGCGTTGGGTGATAAGGCAATATAGTGTCGATTAGACAGGACCTCTCACGTCCATATAGAAAAAAGCGGTGAAAAGTTTGTGGATGCTTGCGTGGTGGTGTTATATAAGTACGTGATGAAAGTCAACACCACGTAGTAATTTGAGTGGTCGGACGAAATGTACATGGAAAGCAAATCTCCAAGAGCGAGGTTGAACCTTTCAGTTAGCCCATTTGTCAGTTGGTGGTACGACATCGTTGTGCTGTGGACAGTCTGACATTTCTTAAGCAGCGCCAGCACAACGTCACAATACTCGGCCTCGGCCACTATGCAGCGTTCTGGGAATACGGGGGCGCAAGACGAAACGCCGGAGTACAAAAATGGTGACATCGCGTGCCGTTGCGGTAGCCATGGCGGCTGTTTCGGCGTATTGAGTCAGGTTATCGACCGCGACGGTGATCCTATGCTTGCCTAATGGAGCGCTCGGAAGGGATCTGCGCAGGTCAATCCTAACCAGGTGGAAAGGCCGTTCCGGGGATGGTAGCGGCCGGAAGGCTCCAGTGGGAGCCCTTGAATGAGTCTTGCTGCTGAGTCAGTGCATTACCAAATGTACTTTGAGATCAACGCGTAAATTCCTCGTCAGTACTAGTGTAGGCGTAGGCGCTGATGTCTTTAGTGTTCCAGCATGGTGTCACTGGGCGTCCGCATGAAACAATGCGCCTATCTGGGAGCGAAGATGACGCCATATTACCAGCAACCATTTGCAGCCTTCTGCGGAATATTTACGCAGGTATACCGGCTGCCCTCGAATGGTGAAGTACGCTGCTTGACGCCGTAGAGTGCGACATGCGGAAGACGTCACAGCGTTTTCATGGAAGTCTAGTACTGAGGCCATCCAAGAGTCGCTCCGCTGCTAGGTTGCCATGTCGTCAATTGGTAGTGATGACACGTCGCTATACGACATCAGAGCTGACGTTGTGGCTTCCACTGGTAATGGAGAAGAAAAAAGTGTGTCTGCGTCGGTGGGCCTTCTTTGTGACCGGTGAACAACATGACCTCCCACTTCTGGAGCCGAAGTGACCTGCCAGCCAGACGCCCGGACAGATCTAGCAGTGGTGATACCCAGCATAAAGCATGCTGCTTGGTGACTACTTCGCATGGGGATATAGGTATGGACGAAATTTTCCAATCGCCCAAACCATTTCAAGGCACTCTTTTTCTTTTTCGCAGTCGTTGTACTCCGCTATTGTAAGAGCGCGTCTTCCGGATGCCATGACATGTTCGTCGAACCCAGCCTTGTGTTGAGGAAGGGCAGCGCCCCGACCGGTACCCCTGGCGTCCTTATAAAGTTAATTGGGCACAGTAGTGTGAAAATGACGCAATATCGCCGGTGCGGTCAGAAGCCGTCGCAAGGTCTGGAACGCTCTCTCGGAAGCCGTTGATCAATTTTACGTTTTTTCGGCCTCACCGATCAGCAGCGTATACGGTGCTATGATAGACGCAAAGTTCCTGACAAATCGCGGAAAGGTGAGCAAAGCCCCATAAAGCTTCCAAGCTCCTTCATTGTTCTCGGTTTAGGGAACTCTCACCTTTCGCAGCTCAGCTAGGTCTGGTAGGATGCCGTATTTGGATACAACATGACCTAATATAATAAGTCTGCAGGCAGCAAAACCGCACTTGTTCAGGTTCATTTGCAGACCAGCCGAAGTAAAGCACTCAAGCACTTGGTTAAGTAGTTGGAGGGGTTCATAAAGTCAGCGGGAAATACGACAATGTCGTCCTACCAACATAAACAGATACGTCATTTCAGCCCACGCGGAGCATTCTCCATCATTCGCAGGAGTGTCGGAGAACAATACACATTACAAAGAGCATAACGTTACTTCAAGAAAAACAGCGCTACAAACCACGACAGAAAAACGAAGAACGAAGAAAACACATGCACTACTAACTCATTTTCTTCAAGAAAAAACAACGGTACAAGTAGCTTGTTCACAAACACACACACACACACACACACACACACACACACACACACCCACACACACACACACGCGCGCGCGCACACACACACGCGCACACTCACACGCGTACACGTGCACGCACACGCCCACTGTCACGCACACACGCGCACGCGCAATCGTACACGCGCACGCAAATAGAAACATAAACACAAGCACGCACGCACGCATGCCTTCACTCACACACGCGCACACGCACACACACAAACACATACACCCGCCTACACACCCACACACACACCCACACACACACAAGCACACACACACGCACACACAAACACAGACACACACACAAACACACACACACACACACACACACATCCACAGCAAAAAATAGCACATCTAAAAAGATACGAATAAATCACGTAGCCACTGCTCAAGACAACAAACATATTTTTATTGCATGTTGTGTAGAATCGAGTACGCATTCAAAAACAGTGATAGCGACGATTTACTGAAACAGGCTGGGCAGTTTTTTTTAATAAAAAACGCTTCATGAAGTTCTCGCGCCACGGTGTCGAGACTCTTTTATATAATCATTGTTTCATCCAGTCGCGAAAGGCATCCATTGCCACACTCGAGGCAGTGATGGAGCAAAATGCAACCCGGTGCTATTTTTCATAGAAAGATCATGTTATGTTAGGCGGTCATTTACGCATTGGTCGGTTTCTCCGAGGTGCACCTAACCATAAGTGAGCGAAATTTTGTAAATAACGCAAACTTGGCAGTCCACGTACTCCGCACCGCGCTTCTTTTCGCAAGAACTTGTCTTTCCCGGTTGATTCACTAACACAGGCTCGCAAACTTGCATGGCGCAGAGAACAGAATAGGCTCATCATATTAATTGGCCACACACTTTATATTATGGGTCACTTTGTGCATATAATGCACTACCTGGGGTCGCTTTTTTTAGGGGCGAAGCTCCTCTCCCTTGGGCCCTGTCCCGTCCCTCGTTGCAGCTGTATCCGCACATTATTGATGATTGTAGCAGGATCCCCCTAGGGATTGGCCAACCAAAGATTGTCCGAAGAGGTCAAAACGTTCAACGCGTTCGTTGCTACCCAACAAGGAGGAGAGGAAGAAGAATAGGTTGTCGTTCGTCGCCTGCGCTTCGCCGCTATCATCATCATCATTCACTTCATGGAGATGGCGGGACTTTTTTAGTGGTGACCCGACAATTCGAATGCCGGTGATTGATTTTTTCGAGTAGCTACTCATACACAACTGACAGGGGATTGCAAGGGTAGCCCGCTTCTTCAAGTCATAACATCTGGACATGGAAACTGGCCTGCATGAGGTGAACGCATGATTTGGTGAGGGCACACAGTACGCACGAAATAGCAATCGATGACTTCACGGTCTACGAATGAGCGGATCAAAAAGGAACAAACCTTTTATACCAGCGTGGACAGTACATCCAGCAAACGTGGTTTTCTACTGTGCAGATGTCTATACATAAATGTCTAAGGTTCTGCCCTTTCTAATGCTGAGTCAAACTCAGGCTATCTACTACCTACCTAAAAGCCCCCGAAACGTGCGCCACACTTTCGTAGTAGGCTGCAGATTCCCGCTACCTTAAAACAATCAAGTAGTCGTCCACGTATCTAAGAAATTTTAAACTAGGTCATTTTTTATCTCATCGCTCAACCGGTGGTCAAAACTGGAAAGAAAACTGGTAGAAACAATTGGCGCCACACAAGAACCAATGCACATTTTCTTTCTTTGCGCGTACGGGTCTCCTGCAAACTTCGCAACTACAGCGCCTAAATAAAATTTCAGAAGGGATAAAAATGCTACGACAGAGATGGCCGTATTTTGAAACTTAGTTGCTCGGTTCACATCAATGCACTCTCTGACACATGAAAGCAATTCGTCATGCCGAATCGAAAACAACAAGTCCGCTGTATCCTCAGAAAAAAACACCTCCTACAGAGGTAATAAGGAGTATTAGAATAGGCTGGACAAACATTCTGGGGTCCCCAAGCGCCTTGGGCTGCCTTACTGCGCATGCGCAGAACCCAAGCCGTCTGTGCGGTTTTGGGTTTGGGTTTAGCGCGCACACTAATTTGGTGGAATAGCCGGCGCCCCAAAGCTGGACCTTCCGTTCTTGCGTCACTCTCGCTGCCAGCGGGACTGCGCGTGACCATGACTGGAGCGACACCTGCGACTCGTTTGTCGATCCACCCGATTAACTACGTTGATCGCTGAGCTGAATTCACAGATTCCGCGCCTCGCTCGCAAGAAATGGCTAAAGCGGTAATCGTGAAGCATTTCCTGCCTTCGGAAGCGGTCCGCGCACACGCCAACCGCGCCTGCCCGCTCGGCCCACGAAATGGCGCAGAACACGGTACCAACAGCTTGTCGCTGCTTTTCCGAATCAATCAGATCGCTAAAAGAACTTCCAGATGAGAGAAAGTAGGTGTTAGTGGGGTAAAAAAAATTAGCTAGGGATTTTTATGTGAGGTTATTATAAAAGCGGCGATTATATATCTACCGCAATGCTAAGCCTACGCTACCGGCCGCGTAGGTTCGGCATTCCGATCGGACACCGCGTCGCACAGTGCGCCGAGCCGCCGAAAAATGGCGTTACCTGCGCGGAAGCATCGAACCAGACTATGGCAGATGTCTTAATCCCCAATCATTCAAACAGCGATTATAGCTGAAACGATGTTCCACAAACGAGAAAGGTGATGATAGTGTGGTGAAAAGTTGTGTTATGGATGGTCATTATTTGTTGCACAGATAGCGGCGGTCAAATATCCGCCAGGATGCTACTATGCTTAAGTTCCCTTCATCCAAGCCGACCCAAGCAACGCAAGCCGGTTGCGGGCTGTTGGAGATGCCCCTGTTCTAGAACTCGCCTTGCGCGAGCGCCTTGCGTTTGGATTCCCCTAACTTCTTGGGGGCTCCGAACGCGGGCTTCCCCTATTCTAAAATTGCCTATTGTTGCCCGAGTAGGCTATAACATCACATAAATTGTCGACAACAAATGGGTCATTTGTAACTAACATTTGCAAGTGCTTTTGAAGGAACCTGCTACGTTCGCGTTGCCAGCAACCATTTTCACTCACGCTGCATCTGATGATGGATCCCAACTGAGGCATAACGTTAAACTGAGGCATAACGTTACTGAGGCATAACGTTAAATTCGTAGAGTCCGTCCGGTGTCACAAACGCTGTTTTCTGTGTGTCAGCCTCAGCCATAGGTATACGGCAAACACCGGGTTGTTACTAACGAATGCTTAGTATTTTTAAACAATTTTCAAAGGAGTTTCTGCGTGACTTTTTGTAACACCTTGTCACCACTCTAATTTTGCTGTATGTCTCTTTGCGCACTTTCGGAAGTTGTCACCCTGGTTTGCCTGACTCGTGGCTCATTCGCACCGATCTTGGTTAGTTCTGTTGTTGGGTGTTCGTCAGTCCTGCCCGCAATCGTTGGCTGCGAGCTCACTCAATATGGGGACGATGACCCCCGCAATTTGCGTCACTCAAAAGCAGTACTCCTCCCTTTGCGTTCTGGTCAACGCCAGCCGGACGCTGCTTAATACACCAACACCTCAAAGTGCAACTGCAAGGACCAATAAGGCACCACCTGCAAGCCCCGTGGACAGTAGATGTGCCCGCTGGCGCACGTATCTTTGTATCCCACACCGGCTTTCATAACTGGATTGCCGAACGACGGAAACGGTTACGAATATTCTTGGCACTTAAGAGAATCGATGAGGATTACAACACGGCTCTCAGAGTTTTTGTCGGATACTCAGGTGATCCACAATCACTGGGATACAACGTGCTGCCTTCCTATGTCCGTAAATCGACAAAAACCGTAAGGTACACATTTCCAACAACACAACACCTCAAATAGACGAGCTGATTGCTATTCAGCTGGCTGTTCAATTGCTAGTGACGCAAAAGCGATTCATTGGATCTATGATTCATGAAGACGCAATCAACTTCCTACGTAGGCTAAAACAACCCCACGAATCCTCCGAGGTTATATTGAATATCCGGCAATGAGTAAGCACGCTGCCGACGTGCGGACATCTTGTGACCTTTTTCTCGATACCTTATGTTGCGAGAGATGGCCTTGCGGCATAAGAAAAACATTCAATATGTACAACACTGTACGCTTAACGCGCAAAAGTCCAAGAGACCCATGTTGGGCCCCCCATGCTCGCCTAGTAATCTTAGGCAATGGCAAGCCAATGCAATTACGCAACAAGCGGCAAGGGACTCATCCACACTGCAAAGTCTCGGAGGCTCCCGTTTCAGGCTTCTAGCTTAGGAGGCAGATCTGTAAAATGATGTATTTAAACTATTTTTTTAATTCCATAAACTTTTGAAATCCTCCAAAAGAGGCTGACCTCACCCTCCCGTACTTCGGTCATACCCCAAACATCTGGATCTCAGGACGAGCAGACGGATGAGAACTATGATAACAGCGCTTAGTAATCTTTGGGTACACAAAGCTCGGAATGATACACTCGCCGCACTGTCGAAAGTACGCCGCAGCTACCAGCGGCTCTTTGTGAAAACCGTCCAGAATTTTCTCAGTATTGTCGCAGGAAATGGCAGAGTATTGTAGCGTGAAGAAAAGGAAGTGGACAGTGCATCGTAAAGCCGCGGCCCTTCTCTATCAAGGAAGACATTTGGCGAGGGACATTCCTCAAGCTGTGATGGCCCGATCGTAAATAGGTGGCATCTCTTTTTGTAAATAGACCACTTCAACACCGTTCATGGTTCATGTCATCCGTCCTTTTGGCACGTAGCATGTTTTGGCCTAGGCTGCCGTGCGATGCCCATCCTGGCCCTGCAGTTTTGCCCCATCTTCTTTCCTGAAGCCACCGTCTCAAGGCTAAGGATTGTGTCGGGCCAGCTCATCCCGGTGAGCCATTTACCTTACCATTCCCTAGCCCGGTGTCCCCTGCCGTGATCCGCCTAGACCACCCGGACGGAGTAGCTGCGACCCGATCCGAAGCCGACGACGTTCCCCTGCCCAATTCTCTGTCGTGATTCCCAGGCCTTTAAGGTTCCTTCGTGGCTTCGGCGGGCATCGGTGCTATGGGGCCCATCATTGCCATTCCGTCATAGTCATTAGCGGTGGCAAGGACAACACTGTTTATATTCATTTTATCTTCACCGCACTGGTTCGTTTTCCGTGACCTCGACCGGGATGGTCGCCTTTACTGCGAGTAAGTGTAACGATAAGAAAAAGTAGATAGTGCTGCGTAGCGCTATGGTGATCCTCAACCGAGGACGACCAAGATGGTTGGCGCGGGCCATTGCTCAAGCTGTGATCGCCGAATCGGAGATAGGTTGCATCTCTTTTTCTAAATAGATCTCTTCAACACCATCTATGGTTCATGCAATCCGTCCTGGAGCCACGTATCAGTATCAGAACAGGATTGGAATTGGGTAGGCAAGAATACCACGTTTCCGCGCCATGAAATACGGCTACTTAGATGATCCCGACTGTGCACGTCCCTCAGTGACTCACGACACTTTACACATTTTTTGTAAGAGCCCTCTTTTGTGCCAATGGTCGACAATAAGCCTCACCAAACGTAGGCTCGACAAGCCTACCGTGTCTTAGTGATTGGCTCTACTCAATTCTTATCAATCTACGCGAAGAACAGTGTCTACTCCCCGCTCTACAGAACTTCCTAGAGACGTCTGGCCTCAACAATTTCCTTGTTTTCTACCCCATCGGATCCATAAACGTTTTTCTTGATTCCCACACCTTACCCCCTCTCTCATAGACAGAAAATGCTTCTAAAGCGTAAGATGGCGTTCTTGTTTCCTTTGTAAATAAAAAATGCGTATTACCACAACCCCAGTTTAATTAGGTTATCACCGCAAGCACTTCACATTTTTTTTGTTTCGTTGATACCCGCCATACGTTGGTGAGTATTTGAAGTAATTTTTGTTCAAATAAACTCGTCTTCCACAGCTACCGCCCCTTAGGCTTGGTGCCGTCCTCTGGTTACAGTCCAGGTTAGCATCAGGAGCGTTTTCCCATTGCTCTAAGGCCTCAAATAGGCACCAAAAGCGATGAAACGACGCGGATCATGATAGTCGTGCAATCTGGGTGCTTCAGATTCATAGATGTGTGGCCGAAAATGATAGCTAACCTTGTAACTTTGCAAGCTGCTGTACGTTGGTGGAGAAGAGTCATCGATGCCTAGCCATTTAGCGTTAAACAGAGGTCGAGATATCTCAGGAAATAAGAGATGACGGTGGAACTCGTGCATTCCACCATCATTATTATTCTGCGCTACGATATTGAAAGAAGCCGAGCCACGCGCAAAGTAGGAAACAGGCTTCCATTGTGGAGAGACGTCTGGCGGCGCCGTCTCTCTCTTGCCTCGTATGCGCTCTACAACAGGTGACTTTCGAACGTGAGCCGGTTACCGCTGCGCGTCACCGAGCAGGAAGTGGAGCAATGGCTCACGACGACCAGACCTACCACCACGCACGGGGCGCATTGGGCAATCTTGGTGACGCTAGTAGCGACGCCGCGGACCCCGAGACCCCCTTCCCCACATAAGCTGTGACCTACCGTGGTAATGTATTTATTGGTGAATGGTAAGAAGCCACAACTGGTGGCCGTTGGAGCCCAAGTTAAGTTCCGGCGGATACGTTCCCTGTTTCTTTACCAGGCAGGGAGCTCCGTGACCATATTGGCTATCAGGGTAATCTTTGAAAAGAACGTACCCCTGTCCCGTGCTTCATTTACAAGCAATATGGCGTCTAAATTTTCTGAATCCAAAGATCGGACCCCTAAAAGGGGCCGCACCGATTGGAATCCGTCGACACATCGAACCCCCTTGCCACAAAGTCTGTCTTCCTCATCTCTAAATATTTTGAGGGCATTGTTGGTCACTCCTACAAAGCCAAAAACTTTGAACCGGTGAAGTTCTTGTAGAAGTTAACAACAAGCAACAAGCTACAAATCTCTTGACTCAAACTCACATCGCAGATCTATCCATCTGGGTCACACCCTACCGTAGCCTTAGCAGCTCCCAGGATGTGATCTCTGAACCTGTCATGATGAATGAAACTGAAACGGATCTGCTGAAAGGTTAAAGACCAAGGCGTGACAACTGTGATGCACATCGTGATTCGTCGCGATGATTCCAACAAAACATGTATTATTGACTTTCGCCGTTCCACAGTTCTTGAATCAGTAACTGCAGGCTTCATACATTGCCCCGGCAGACCATACAGCCCCAACGCCCGCCGCTGTTTTAAATACCAGCGGTTTGGGCATGGCATTCACTCCTGCCGTGGTCGACTAACATGCACAAAATGCGCACAACATGATCATCTCTCACACCACTTTTCTTCACAAAATCTCACCTGTGAAAACTTCCAGGGACCACATGCTGCATACCCTCGAAAGTGAGAAAGATTTGCCCTTCATAAAAAGATAATTAATGTCAAGGTCATGTAGAACTCATATTGCCAGAGGCGCGGAAGATGTTAGCCTCTCCCTCTGGGGAGGTACGCTTACGCAGCTCGGCGGGGCGGAGCGGCGTCTGGCATCGGCGGGGACACAGCACTGAGGGTCATACTTTGTCCCGCCCATGCCCCGCTCCCTGGGCTGCCTCTGGCGGTCCATCCCATCCCCACACTCCTTACTGAGCTAGCAGCGGTTGTGGAGACAACCATGTCTGCTTGGAGTGATGCTACATGCACCCTTTCCCCTCCATCGTCCAAACCACTCGTCATGGCGCGGATAAGATGGAGGCGGAGGAAAAAGTGGCAAATCCCAACTCCGCTGGTCCGCCTGTGGTATCCGAGATGTTCATGACACCCTCGGCGGTTTCGCGCCAGGCAAAGCGCACCAAAAAGGGTGTGCGTTCCAAGGAGACTGATCAGACATGCACTCCAAGAACATCTGACTACGAAATGGATGTCGGACCATTCCTGTGTACGACGCAGTGCAAAGAAAGCGTTCTAACGACGAAGGCTCCCGACAAGCCAAAAAAGATGAGTGACAGCCCCGAAAGACACCACACAAGCATACACACTGCAGCAGCTCCGACACTAAATAATGGCAAGAGAAAACAAAACCCAATCAAACTGTAAAAGCCTTCGCAAGAATTTTGACAATTTGAAAATGTACTCCGCGGCTCTTTTCACACGGATGCCTGCGGTCACCTTATCGAAAAATATTAAACATCTTTGTGAGCATGCCTATTCAATAAATATTTAGCGCCCTTCCGGTCTGTGATGGAAGACCTGAAAACCAGCACGTCCTCAACGAAGTGCACGAAACAAAACACGTTTGTTTTACTTGACGACTAAGCATACTTCCTAGCGAATTACCTGAATGAAATTTGGAAAAGCCCCAGGTTGATCCTAGCGGACAAACGTAGAGCTGTCTCTTTCCTCCGCGTCATAGGCTTCTTACTGTTTGTGTAACAAACTAATACAATCCATTCTACCACAGATGGCACCGAACCGGTCGCATTGGGCTTTTTGGCGGCCACGTTTAACCTCACGCCAACACAACGGACATGTCACAAGTAAGGGTATGAAACTTATAAGTGTGCGTGCGCCCCCCCCCCCCCCCCCCCCCCCCTGCCGCCTTCCTCTCCGAACCCGTGCACGCATAAAACGGCAACCGGTCATGCGCGGGTGCTTAGAAGTGAAAGATTTTGTCGAACATGTCGCTCTGAAAGCCATTCAAGGTGAACGAGTGATATTGGCCCACATCGGTGTTCCAAGCGGGCCAGCTGCTGCTCATCCAGGAGAGATTCGCAGCTACACAACAGCGGGTACTTCAGGCGGCAACAGCGGCGGCAGCTGCTTTCCGTGGTTTTCGCTCCCATTCACGCTTCTTTTCGGGCTGACGCTTCTGCAGTTTGCGCTCTTCTTCCTCCAAGCGAACGACAAGTGTCCGTCCCATAGCGAGTTAACACCTCGACGGCTTTGATCTTTATACTAGCGGACACACACGTGGGTGCCGCTTTCGCTGCCCCGTCGTAGCAATCTCATTGTCTCTGCAACCCACCAACCCATACCCAAACCACTCGACTGCGGAGGACAGCTGACTGGGCCCATTTAGCCACGAGACTGCCCCGTTTAAATCTCCCACCACCACAAAGGGTATGCCATCGGCAGCGGCAATTAGCCTTGATCTGCATGCATGACCCCCCCCCTCTCTTCACCCCCAACCCGTGCACGCCTAAACCGGCATCGGGGCTAGGCGCCTAATGAGGCGTTAAATACAATGGAGAGAGAAATACTTCATATGCGACAATATCTACGATCTATATTCATTCTTCTCCCGAAGAACAATTACCAGCGGGTCAACGACAGCCGCCGACGTGACAGTGATGCTCGGAATAACTTTCAAGCTAAAGAAGAATAATGTACTCACGCCGGCGTTCCAACGGGGCAAGTTGCTTTCAACCGGCAGAGGCGCGCAGCTGGTTGGCGAGGAGGAATTTGAAGCGGCAATGGCGGCGGCTACATCACAGGGGCGGTGGTTGTGGCCATACAGTTTCTTACAGTATACACTAGAGAGGAATCTGGCGCTAGCGTCTATGCGGCTCACATCAAGGCTGTCTGTGTCGTCATGGGCCGCCATTATACATCGCGCTCGCCTTAGTTTCATCATTGATTTCGATTGAAACGTGTTACTGACCACAAATTTAAACAAAGTGCCACAAAAACGCGAAGAATAGTGCGCCATTATGTTAAGTGGAAAATAAAAACAGGCTGTTTTAAAACTAAGGAAAAAGAAAGTAAAGCGTATTTTTGTCGGAACGGTCGTGCCTGCCATTCCGCAGGCTGAGGTTCTAGTTCGAACAAGGTTAATATTTGGGGAATCATTAGAGAGTCTGATTTTATTAATTATACGATTATTACAAATCACTTGCTTGAAGAGTTTGGAAAGTTTTTTGAGCGTCCCTATTAAAACGTGGCTTTCGTGGTGAACCGGTGCACCGACCGCCAGCTAGATTACAAAAGAAAAAAGAAAACGTGGTGTAAGCGCCCGTATCTGTCGTATCCCCGTGGTCGTATCGTCTTCGTCCAAGTACTGTTTGTTTCTTCTTTTGGACGGCTATAATTTTCTCGGAGGCATATTACCCACTCTGTCAGGCGTCCTTCGACTGCGGCATGAGCAACGTCAGGTAAGATCATGCACTGCCTGCCCCTTCACCGAAAACGGCTACCACAGAACAGGGAGGATTTCGGCTTTCTTGTAGATCATAAACGTGTTAATGCATAGTGAAGAAAGCAAATCCCAAAAACCGCTTAAGAATCCAATTGTAATGCCAAGCCCAAGCCAAAAAGATTGTCTTTCCATGAACCCCCACGACGACATGGCTTACGAGGCGCAGTTTCCTCTCTAGTATACTTACTAAGAAACTCTATGGTTGCGGCGGCTTTCGGGGGTGTCTTTACACGCATTCGTGCTGGTTTTCATTCCCCCAACCATCTGATAACGGCGACACAGCTGGTGTCAGCCGACTGCGCAACTTGTGAAAGAGGCATCGGTTGGGGACAAGGTAACCATCGTGCGATAACCGTTGTAAAAGAGGAGTCGGTGGTGGCGAGGAGAAGCCCCGGAGCGGCGCCGAGTAAAGCTCTTTCACTTGCATTAAAACTGAGGGGTTGAGGCACAGGTTGAGACATACTGCTTTACAGTAAAAAAGCGTACATACCATATTATAGGACACAACACTTATTTACACATCGACTTGGCTGTTGGTTGTGCAGTATTCTTTCAATATATTGAGTGGGATGTTGACACTAACCCATATGGTAGTGACCACTTCCCAATTACATTACCATACATAAGTAAAGCCCCAAACAGCACACCTTCCCATTAAATGTACAACGAATCTAGAGCGAACTGTTGTACATTTACACAAACATTCAAAATAACCACACATCCATAACACAACTACACGTTGAAGAATCCGAACTCCTTACGGCGCACATCCTCGACGCCACCAAAAAGTCTATTCTCCAGGCCTCCGGTGCCCCGTGCAACCCAAAGAGGCCCTTGTAGAATGAGGACTGTACGTGGGCGCGAGAGGCCCAGAGCAAGGTGTGGGGTATTCTTCGTCGGTACCCCACGTCCAATAACCTGATGTCGTTTAATTGTGCAAATGCTTTTGGAAGGTGCGCGCGTCAGAGGCAAGAAAGTAGAGTTGGCACGGCTTCATTCCATCCATTAACGTACACACAACCACACAGAAGAATACGTAAACTTAATCGACAACAGACACACAGCCTGTCGCTTGTTTGCACAACAGGGGACACACATGAAGACCAGGCTAACACACTTGCACAACACTTCCAGCACGTGCCCTCTTCTGAACATTAAACAAACACCTTTCTTAAACGTAACAACTCTTGTGAAAACAAGTCCATACGTGACAACAACAAATCACAAACTTCTTACAACTCTCTGTTTTCCCTACATGAACTGAGCGCTGCTCTGATTGCGTCTAAGCTCTCAGGTTCAGGCCCTGACAATATCACGTATATAATGATACAACACCTACTTGCAGACACTCGTTTAACACTATTCCACCTATACAACAAAATATGGCGTTAGGGTAGCATTCCAAAGGCATGGTGGGCGGCCGTAGTAGTAACTTTCTTGAAGGAGGGAAACGACCGGTCGTCCACCTTAAGTCAAAATCACCTTGCCCTTGTGAGCGGCCTGTGTAAGCTTCTCCGGAATATAATAAACAGAAGACTCGTGCACTTTCTTGAGTACCATGGTCTTATCGAGAGCTCCCAGGCTAGGTTCAGGGCGGGGCGATCCACGAAAGACACACTTGTCACCCTTGAGTATTACCAGAAGGATGCTTTCATTCATAGACAGTTTTGTGCAACGGTGTTTTTCGGCATTAATAGAGCGTATGACACCGCTTGGCGTTAAAGGATCCTCATTGGCCTGAAGTCATCTGTTTTCTCGGGCAACACCTCGTGCCACAAGGTGGAGTGATAAGCTGCTCTCTTTTCATAGTCAAGATGAACTCCCTTGGGAAGACTGTTCCGCATTCAATATCTCATCCATGTATGTTGATGACGCCCCGATATTTTTTAAATAATGCAATATCTCCTTCAGCGATGTCAAGTCAAGTGGTGTCAAAAAACTTGCCGGCTGCGCAGATAAGAATGTTTTTAGACGTAATCCAGTAAAAAGCTCTTGCGTGGTCTTTTCCAGGAAGCGCGTGATTCATCCGGGGCCAGACATTACGCCTAATGTCGTTTCGATACCAGTGAACAAGGAGCACAAGTTTTTTGTTGTTGTGTTTGAGAACAGACTCACCTTCATCCCTCCCATCAAGCAACTTAATCATAAATGTCTTAAGGCAAGGAATAACCTGAAGGTTTTTCGCATTGCTCTTACGGGGCAGGTAAACAAATCCTCCTCCGTGTTTTCACGTGTCTTGTAGCAATATGGTTGGACTACGCGAGTGTTATCTATGGGTCCGCCTGTAAAACCGCATTGAAAATGTCGGACCGAACGTTGCACTTGGGGCTACGGCTTGCATCCGGAGCTTTCCGGATGAGCCTTAACGAAAGTATATATGCAGAGTGCAATACGTGGGGCCGTGAACACCAGAGCACATTCATATCATTGCTCTATGCCATTAGGGTAACCTCCATAAAAATCACCCTTGTAATGTTATTTTTCACGACATTTCATCCTGTCATTTGTACGCAGCCCGTGAGTCTTTACGTGCTCCATTCTCTATGGCAGTGAGAGCCCATGCGGAAGAACTGGGAATTTCTTTTGCGCAAAGCATGAAGTCAGCTGTTGCTGAGTTAGTCCCGCCTTGGGGCAGGTTAGCAATCTTTTATCACATGTCTTTTTATGTCTATTGGCAAGCGAAACGCGCCCAGAAAGATAATAACGCAACATGTTTTACAACTGAAAGACAACTACCCCTACTCCGCCCTTTACACTGATGCATCCAAGTCTTCTTCTGCTGTTTAATGTGCTGCTCATCCTCCCCGCTTTTCCAGCTCAAGGACATTAAACATAAGCAGTAGTATATTCACAGCAGCAGCGTATGTATTTATTGCACCCGCCGTGGTGGCTCAGTGGCTAAGGCGTTGCGCTGCTGAGCACGAGGTCGCGGGCTCGATTCCCGGCCGCGGCGGCCGCTTTTCTGATGGAGGCGAAAAGCAAAAACGCCCGTGTGTGCGAGATATCGGCGCACGTTAAAGATCCCCAGGTGGTCAAAATTAATCCGGAGCCCTCCACTACGGCGCGCCTCATCGCCTGCGTTGCGTCGGCGCGTTACACCCTACAATCAATCAATGTATTTTATTTGCACTACAGCACATGACACAAATCATAACACAACACTCCATAATCTTTACAGACTCTCTAATTGTAGTTACATCCTTAAAATACTTCAAACAAACAAAAAAACTATATTCTCAATTACTCAATTTGGTCTTTAATGTTCTCTTATAACTCAGAACTAAAAGTAATTGTTTGCTAGAATCGGGGTCACAGCGGCATTTTGGGCAACAAAATCGCTGACCAGAATGCTGCTGTGGCCGCTCTCCACAGCACCGTGGATGTACCCAATTTCAAACCATTGGTACGGAGGCCTCGGCGAAATCTTTGCAAAAAGCATCGGATACACAAACAGACAACACACCACACACTGTAGAACTACGTTTAGGCAAATACATAACAGACAGACAACACGCACACACAGAAGTAGAATTAGCTAGGCTTCGGATAGGCCACATGTATGTGACGCACTCCCACCTGCTGACTGGGTCACCAAGACAGCTTTGTAGCAGGTGTAGAGAGGGCCTGTCCACGGTTCACTTACTAATTACATGTAGGGCACTCGACGCAACACGACACAGACAGTTCCCAGAAATCGACGGACGACTAATTGCACTCAATCCATCATTTTTTTAATCGGACGAGGCTATTTCCTCGGTCAAACTGGTTTTAAAGTATGTGCCAGAGACAAAGTATCCACAACTGGTCCTCTATTGACCATATTCTCAGCCTCGCCTGATACAGCGTCCATGTTACTTTCCGTACTCCACTTCACCTTAATATTTCACTTTTACAGCTGATTTTATTGACTGTTTTATTCATTGCACTACTCTTAATAAATAGCATTGTTTTGGCGCTTTTTTTCTATTGCTGGCCTTGCGCCAATGAGCAAACAACTAACTAATGACCAGAACGATCCTATGCCACCGGCTACAGCCGCCGCCCCTGCTACCGCACCCCCGTTGCCGGCATACATCCTGACCCCACCATCTGGTTCCATCACATTGAGTGCTGCTTTGAGCTGGCCAGAATTACGAGACATTCGATTATCTGGCGCAGCGTCATTGCATCATTTCCGGCCAGTGTGGTGGATGACGTCGCGGACATTATAGCAGCTTTTAGAGCCCCTCTTCTGAAAAGACCATTCGGCCAGCTTAAAGCTGCCCTGTTCGAACACAATTTCATGGCCGAGCACCCGCGCAAGCGGAAAGTGGTGTGTATGGAAGAGCTCGAGGACCGGCACCCGGGTCAACTCTTACGACGCACCCAGCATCTCTTTCGTTCTCGTGCAACAGCGCAGACGATGCCCTGCGGCCAATACTGTTTTTCACAGAGAGTAAGCGAACGTCCAAGTAATTTTCGCCACAGCCTCCAAAACAGATTTGAATGCGCTCACCCATCTGGCTGCTATAGTTATGGAGGTATCGGCGACGTTGCATCAGATTTCCTCTATCGCCCCGTAATCTTCACAAAACCAAACTACAACAAGCCATTTGTCCCGTATGATCTGAAGCGACTGTGCTCGTCGCGGCCGGAAGTAGCAGGAGCAACTCGGCATAGTGCGGGAATCGGTGTCACCGCTCGCCGTCTTTTCGTCTATCGCCTTCGACCGGACGTTGCTGGCGTAGTTCTCGGGGGACTCGCATCTTCTACTACCATCGCAGATTTGTCAGCTGGGCCCAAAACTGTCAACTTCTTTGCTTCTGGCCAGGAAACTGCGTCGCCAACCCCTAACGACGACGAGTGGGCCAGACCTAAGTGCGTGTCGCTTTTGCATGTTGTCGGCCGTACAAGCGGGAAGCAGTTCCTAGTCGATACGGGAGCTCAGGTCAGCATGGCGCCCGCTACACTGCGTAACTGCTCTTCCACCCACATCATGTGGCTCCAGGCTAAGCTCTTAACAGTACTACGATTTCCGTAAACAAGGAGCGCTCGCACACGATGGACATAGGGCTTCCCACAGCGTTTCGGTGGATTTTCATGGTGACTAACTTTAATGCGTGATTCTCGGAGACAACTTTCTCACGCACCATAGCCTCCTCTTGGACGTAAAGGGCAACGTATCCTCGATGCCACCACATTTCTTTACGCCGGAGGCATGGCTGCGCCCGAGAATACAGTTGTGACACGTTCTATTGCCACGGTTCCTGAAGAAACATTCGAGGCATTTCTATCCGCGTTTGGAGATTTGAACTCGCCGTAAGACAGGAAGAAATCTGCTAAGTATCACCTTTACCACCATTTATTTAAGAACTTTCCCTTATCTTTCGGCTCCGACGACTGGTGCGATACGAGGAGAGGGTCGCCCATGGAGAGTTTCATCACATGTTGGAGCTTGATATCCTAAGACCATGCTGAAGGTCCTATGCAACACCACTGCCATAGCTTTGAAGAAATCAGGAGGGCCTCCCTGTGGACATATTGGTGCCTCAACTACACCATCATGCCTGACTGATATCCACTTCACCACATTGAGCACTTCACGGGCGCCCAGCATTAAAGCTGTATTTTCTCCAACATCACCTTTTAGGCATATCACCAAACTCCTTTCTCCGAAGAAGACATTCCAAAAATGGCTATCACGACTGCGTACGCACTTTTTGAATTTGTTCAAATGCCATTTGGACTCCGCAATGAAGCGCAATCTTCTCAGAGATTCGTCAGCAGCGTCACGCGTGTGGTACCCCTCGTCTTCACCTACATCGATGATATCCTTGGAGCCAATTCATCCCTGAAGAAACGCATGCGGCATCTTTGCATCCTCTTTGAACGGTTGACTGCGCATAGCATTGTCATAAACGTTGCCAAATCCGTGTTGAGAGAGCCGTCGCTCCATTTTCCTCGGCACCATTCAGATTTGTCTACAATCGACCTCATTGCACAAAGTTCAAGGTAACAAAGATTTTCTAAAGCCCATGTCAGTGACAAAGCTTAGCCAGTTAAGTTTGTCGGTGACAAAGCTTTGCCAGCTTGGAAAATTTTTAACGCCGCTGTTTTAGAAAAGCCGTGAGTACAAACATTGTTATAACGCCTCTCTTGCTACCAAACCTTACGATTCAATGCGCCGTCGAGACCATGCTTGTGATGAGACAGTTCGCTGCCACCAAGCATACCGTAGCGAACGCCACACAATTTTTTCATCCAAAATGGCACGCCCGACTGGCGCGGATGACCGACGCATGCAGTACTGCGGTAGGTGCCCTATTCATAGACCATGTTTGTTTATCATATAGGGCCTGGAAAACTAAGAAAAAAGGCCTCGGCTCACCTCGGCGTTACTGATATTCATTCTCCATTTTGCTATCCTCAGGCGCATGCAATAAAAAACGCTACTGTTTTAACAAGCCCAGTTCACTCAGTGGGAACTAACAGTCTGATTCTGTGCGTTTTTCACGGCATTTTAGAAAAACTCCACTCTCAAGCTGGGAAGACTTCAAAACAAGTCCTACTTAACGGACGTGATATTGAAATGTCTGTAAAGAGCGCATGCTCTATTGGAACACCCCTAATTTGCCGGTTCACGTTGAGGTACCCTAAACGCATTTTAAATTTTGTGCTTCTCACTCTATCCAATATCACAAATATACACTCTTTCACTTCAGTCTGCTTCTCTGTCTCAGTACCCATCTTTTGGCGTTTTATTTCTTCGCGAATAAATTAGTTGCTTGCGTGTTGTCAGAGATGTAGCGTATCTGGCGAAGAATTAGGAGTACCGTGTGAACCGTTCTCTGTCACGGAGTTCGTAATCGGGAAGGCTTCTTTGTGCCCTACAACAAATGCGGTGATCGCAGCTAAATAATAAAGCTACTAAGTCTCATCTCCCTTCTTCTCCAAACTGTTCAATTTTTATTTGTATCGCAATTTGTTTGCGATATAATAATTTCCAGGACAGATAAGGGAAATATGGCCATGAAGCTTGTGTTACAGATTGCGAATGAATCCAACGTCTAGCAGTGGGGGTTACTTTAACTCGAGGTTACACACAATGTTTTGAGCATTTTTAAATTAAGCACGCACGAAGAAAAAACGTGAAAAGTGAGTTGAAACATGACGTACCAATCGTAATCAGCGTATTCCCACTTCGAATCATTACTGCCTGCTTACCTTCCACCAACATATTTTACGATAAATGGGGCAAACCTTTTATAAACGACACTTTACAGTATTTTTACCGCATCGTTTACCCCGACAAGTGATAAACCATACCTCTCTAAGGTCAACTTGAGGAAAAGAAAATTGGTCATCTTTAGTTTTCTTGTCCAGCCCATTGGTAAATGTTCCGGGACTACATACTAAAATAAGCCATACGACTAGGTTTCTAAAAATGACAGAGGAGGTCATCTTGAATGCAACGCCTTTATTTCCGTTTACCCTTATAAATAGTCGCTTTGAAGGTCAAGGAACACGATCTTTATTTTGTTCATATATTCCACAGCTGTTCGAGACAAGCACCCTGCGGAATGGCCACAAAAGGTCTAAAACTGAGAGGTGTAGACGAGGAGCATGCATGTTTTCGAATCTGAGTATTTCATAACAATGGTTTGAAGGGGTTTCACGCTAAACTTCCCCAAAAAAATGGCAATGCAAGAAATATGAAATCTTTTTTTTCTTTCGTTATTAATCCAGTGACTGTATAAACAATACTTCAGGCCAACACTTGATATATGCTTTTGTATTTCGCACGTATCATACATTTGACGCAGACACAGATTCGGAAACAATTCAGTATGATATAAAAATGCAATATTCTTGGCAAAAACATTTAGAGGTGCCAAACAAAATATTCTTCAATTTTAGTGGTTAAAGGAACAGTGTTTACGCTTCAGTAAACAAAACTACAGGTGAAATGTTAATAATATGCCATGTGATGAGGCAAATCGTATCTAAGCAAATACTTAGACACGCATCGTAGCTTTGCATGCAAGCATACTGACTGCATCTTTGTGCGCAATATTCGCCGTTGCTATCAAAGATACTCTCAATGCAAACGATATTTTGGAGGCTAAAACCTAACTTAAACAGCATGAGTGCTGTTCCCAAAATATTCCTCGAACTCTTTTTTCTCGTTACGGCTTTTCATTGACTGTCGAACCGATTGTTTTGATTGAAAAATGACAAGTTCATAGTTCTTTCGACTTTCATCGGACGGCGGATGTACATATTTTTTTTAAATATTGTGACTAATTTTACCACACTGCTTGAGAGGGTATAAAGAGCACTCTGCGGGAGAATTCTGGAAGACAATACTCGAACTTCGTCTTCATCCGTACACAATAATTATCAGCCCCAGCTCACGCGGCAGTGCTGCTTTCATCATGACTGTACATAGTCATCATCGTCATAGTGTGTTCGCATTCTCGAGGATTGAGCAGTTCAATAAACACCGCGCCGTACCCCGGTCTGTCGGTGTTAACAACTAAACATTGTTGTTTGCACTCCCTTTTGGTGCCGGTAAAGTGGTAGACCCTTGCCACATAGGAGATGTATGCAGAAACATAATAGAAGTTTGAACAGTACTGGAGTAGTTCATCTAGCTTGGTTCGCTGACACTTTACGCTAATACTGCGCATATGTTTCGTGGTTTTCTCATCTCTCCACGCTTGCTACTAACCGAAAACGGTTGTTCACACTTTGAGTATTTATCATTTTAACCAAATTTGTTCACAGTTTTCCGTGTAAGAGACGGAGGCAGCTATTGTAACGTTCTCACATTAGCATCCTTAAAGAAACATGCCCAAAGATCCACTGCCAGATACGTTTGTAATTACAATTTGGACGTAGAACACGCACCTAATTTTATAAAGCGTGTAAACAATTCTGTCATTCGTGCTATCCCGTTGGCCAGCTGTGCCTCTCCAAATTGTAGTACGAACATTTTGTGCCGTTAATATAACAGTTTTCATCGCTGGGCTTTTTCTGCATGTCAAACGCCCCCCCCCCCCGCCCTCCCCCCCCCCCCCCCCCCCCTGTGAGTGGTGTATTGGTTGTTTGGGGACTGCGCTCTATTTCAGCTTTGATTACTATAAATGCATAAATGTAAATTTACTGTAAATGTGAGTATACTTGTTATGAGCCTCTTTTTTATTGCAATTTTGATCTACAAACACCTATCCTTAGTGTTGGTGGATTGTCAAGAATGTAGGTTGATCTCGGGTTCAAGCTTATACCATTGTTAGAGCTTTGCAGTGTTTAAGAAAGTTTTGCAATTTTCTTTGCACGGGTTTGCTGATATCTACGTCAAATAAGTTCTTATTGTGCCTATATTATTACGTGGCAACAGAAGAAACAAGACACACTATGTCTGTGTCTTGTACCTATGTAAACTATGCTGTTATGAGGTGCAGTATAACAGTGATTTGTAAGAGACGATTCGAGGAGAAGGAATTTTTATACTAAGCTGTTGAATGAAAGATAAACAATCATCCCTATATGGGTATGTGCCAGGAAGAAGGAGGTGCAGGAGAAGCAGACGTGTAGAGACGCACGCCTCTTTTCTGATCAACACGAATCCTTAGATCACTATTTCCTTGAATGTCGCCACTTATCCAAGAAACGAAAAATTACATTGGAATGCGTTGAAGCGGTCGATTAGAACGCCTTGAACATGAATTTGCCCCTTCCGTACTTCTCTCGCTGGCGTACAAGGCAAAGCATGGAGAGAAAGTTATTTCTTCTGCAATATTTTAATATTGCCACGGAATGTGGCAATATGGAATGTCGCATGTGCTTCTCCGTTGAATCATTTCTCGTCTGGCGCCCTTACGGAGCGCATGTATTGTTTTTTTCTCTTTTACCAATTATGTTCTGTTCAGGCAAAGAGGCATTTTCATTACGCGTTTGCTTTTTCTGGTTTGACTTATTTTTAAAAATCGTAATGCTTCGACTGTTTTTTTCCTTTCCGTTGGACCAGTTACTGAACGCATTCTTTTCTATTTATTATCTTTGTGTCTTCGTCACTGTGCTTCATGTTTATTTCACTTCTGATCCATTTTATATCTGTTTTTTGCGTAATTGCTTATGTAAGATAAAGCTTGTCAATTTCTATTTTTGTCGCATCTCCGCGACCCAACCTATTTCTTTCCATCTTTGACGCTTGTGATTGTTAGTAACCTAATCACAATATTATCACAATGTGATCACAATGTACAAGGCGCCCATAAGACGAACAGAGCAGGCAGCACGCCCCCACAGCTTCGTTTCGTGGCGTGTTTTGTGCCCAAAACAAAGTGGCACTGCCTTCTTTGTGTTTCTATGGCTTGACATATCCCCTCGCCCCATCGAAAGCAAACGTGCTGGAAGCCGCGTGGCATAACGAGTGAAAAAATGAAAGCGGCGATGAGAATAACAGAGGTGTAGTTTTTGCCGCCAAGGATGGTAATGGCAGGGTAGTTGATCACAGACACCGTGCAGCAATAACAGAAAAGAAACGACGAACCGATCACGGCTTGGACCCACGTCGTACAAGATGGCGGGGATCACTGCATTATGGGATGGTCACATTTAGTCTCTTCTCATACTGTTCTTTATCGGCTGCTCAAGAGCTACGGAGACGAGGCGGGGTACATCTCCGAGGGCTGGTCACGGAGGGACTTGCCCCGAAGCCCAGGCAATGCGATGCTGCGGAGAACATAGGCATGAATCTGTACACTTCCCCAAAGGTATTAGTTTGCGCCAGAACAAATGAGACGAGGCATGAAAGCCTCCCTTTCTATTTGCACTATGTGAAAGGCTGTCTGGGTGAGGCCGCGGCCCGCCTACATCTTCGTAGTCATCGCGTATTCTGGGTACGATGCTACAGCTCTCACACCCACTCACAACTACTACGCGTCTAACTGGCAGAAGATGCCGCCAGGGCCCACGGGCTCATGGCCGCCATCTAATGAGAAAGGCCGGGTGACTTCGTTCCTCTATCCCTTCTTTCTACCAGTTTGGGCTTAAATAAATTTCTCTCTCTCTCTCTCTCTCTCTCTCTCTCTCTCTCTCTCTCTCTCTCTCTCTCTCTCTCTCGCGCGCGCGCGCGCGCGCCAGGGCCTTTTTTGTCGTCTTTGATGGCGTGATACTATGAAGGATATAAATACGTAGCAGGAATAGCCCGCGCTTCCGTGTAATTGACTCCCGATTTGTCCTGTGCAGCTCCTGAGCCGGCATATCTAATAATAAAGGAGTGCAGTCAGGCCCTCACGATGTGCTTAACTCACAAAAACATTAGTTTTGCGGATAGCGTATTGCAACATTTGCGCGTGTCTTCATGATCCTCTTAGTAATTCCGAAGGGCACAAGCTACTACATTAAATCTCACTCGTAAGTATAAGTTTATTCTAGAGCAACGCCGCCTGTATAAAAATGGCCTAACACGTCGCCCGCTTTCCAATGGGAACGGTAGGGACGCTTAATTCAGGCACTCATCCGCTATGTGGCGTGCGTCGTCGGACGTCCCGCATTATATAACTAGTCGCGAGTCGCGAACTGTGCACCCACTTCTAAGACGTGTGTATCTCAGCTTGCCCGTGAGGTTTCAGGAGCCGTTTCGCTCCCATCTTAGCCGCGATGGGCCCTAGTTTTGACGCGCACTGGCGATCTAGTTGAACGTGTCACTCGCGTCATACCTACGCATTTTTCGAAAGATGACTGATGGAGCCGGAACTGAAATAGTATAAGAACATCTTATGGTCGGGTAGAGAAATAGCAAACAGACAAACAATATTTTCGGACAGCACTGCCAATATTTTGCTGATATTTTTCTCTCTGTAGGATTTATTGAAGAAATATTTGCGTGCACACTTTTTGTTCAAGCGCTCACTTCCACATTACTTTCAAAAAGACATCAAGTGCTTGTAAATTTCAGGAGAATATAGAAAACAAAACGATTAGTATTTTAGGGTCCAGTCACGCTGTCCGGACGCTTCTTAAGTGCACTGTTCAAATTTATATCTTCGTAGCGATGCCGAGTACGAACAGTGTGGACAAAACAAGGCCGAAATGCGGAGGGTAAAGAAGGAAGATGCCCACTCGGAAAATTTTGCGACCCGTGATCCAAGTAGGAACGTCCGCAAGCCTGCATCAGCCTGCGGCAACATAAGAAGTTTTGAGGCAATGATTACAGAGGCCGCGTTGTCTGGAGATACAAACCGGAGATGGCTGTGCGTATTAAATGCATTGAACAATGGCTTCTTATTTAGATCACGTGTCTGCCGTTTCCCTTCACTAGGGTTGCGAATTAAAAAGTTCCCGTGCTCGCTTTTACACCTTTGTTGAAATAAGGGCGTAAAATTTGTTCTGGAGGATTTTTATGGGTAACATTTGTAGGCATAAATAATTAAGATATTTGATCAGGTAGAACACTTCGGAAAGTTCATAAAACCTCGTATTTTTCCTCCAAATAAAAATTCACCTTGTTAGGAATCGGGATGCAACATCGTAAAACACCTTTTATTCAGTTTACGCAGTATATAATTTTGTAGGAACGAAGATGTGAGAATTGGCCTGCTAGGTAATGAGGATTTTAAAAGCACTTGAGTTGATTGGACTCCCACAAAGGTTCACTTTAAAAAATTCTGCCTCTTTCAGCTCACACGCCATGATAGAAATGCACTTGCAAAATTTGCAACCTCTAATCCCTCTAGTTTTGTTTGGTGGTGACTTCACCTGCTAGGCCTTCTCACTGCGTTGAAGGTGTATTTCCAAAGCACTTCAGTCACCAGGTTAGAGGCTTTTCCCGTACAAATATCAAATTTATTCTTCCATTTCGATGTGCAACGTTGTTAGGGAACAACGAACTCAACATATGAGCAAGTCGCATATACTTTGAGAGAATCCACGACATAAACACGCAATTTACGCCCAAATCCAGATTGTCACATGTGGATTGGTTGGACCGAAAGTGCAAGCTGATTTGGAGACATTTGCATGGGTCGCACGTATTAGCAAACGACCAACCGATATTTCAAATCCAGTGAAAAAACAATGAATTTTTGAAGACAGAGTTTCGCCCCATCTTCTTTGTTAGGAGCGTTATTTTCAAGTGTATAGCCTTAGTGGCCCCTACGGCATGATAGGCATCTGCAGTCAATTAAAATGTTAACAAACAAGTGGGTGCCAGCTTATGCACAGAGCGACCGCACGGAGCAGGGAGCGACCACGGAGGAGGATATCTTCAGCTGCTGACTGACCTTCCACTGTCAGCTGCTCCACCGCGCGCACACAACCTCGATTACTATGCCTCCAGTGTTTTAAGGCGCCATACTGTGCACGTGATTGCACCTCGCTGGCAGGCGCCACCTACATCGCGCGTAGCCTGGCGGCGGTACATATACGCCATTATGTCCTCACCGCCCAAGCACGGCGAGGACATACGTTAGTACATTTGGAAGTCTAAAATATCTCAGCGAATGACTAAAGCATCGCCTCCAAATTTGGTAGAATGGGCAGGTGCTGTCGGCTACAAAAATAAAACGAACTAACTGACCGGTTTGCGAGAACTATTTGCGCTACGCCTTCCGGCCCAGCGCCTGCTCTCGTGATAGCTGAAGGCGCATGCGTGTTTTAGTCTAGTCAATGCGTGTCAGTTTTCTTGACATAGGCGGCAGTGCTTTGTTTCTCTCGAGTGTAGCCATCGGGGGCACAATTTTTGGCAGCGACCGAAAGCGTGTTGCATGCGCTTAACGCGCACAACTGCGCGCAACCTGCCATTCACCTCGCCGATATGTGTTCGGGAGCTTCTTTTATTGCCATCTTAATGACTGTAATGAAACCTGACATTGAACCAAGTCTCCTATAAAGATAACACCCGACTGAGCCAGTGCTGGTTATATTGGCGAGCGTGCTGCTTATATCAATCACTGAAAACATCCACGGTGTTATTTGGCTACGGAAAAACAGAACAAAATACACAGTTGTGCTTCGTAAGTGAAGTGCTATTGAAAAGCAATGAGGAGTTTCAGTCCGTGTTACCTATTGTACGCTGATAACTATGAAGGGTATAAAACAGGTGACTCGTCTTGCATGGCCTTATTAGCGAAAAAATGCCGTCCCGCATTCCCAACGAAGAACAGAGGCACATGGTGCGACTTTTCATGAAGGCGGAACTCAGCGAAACATTTGCTGGTTTCCTGGGAGGTCCAGTACATCTGTGAATGAAATTATCCACGCTTATCGAGATGATCAGGTTGGCTAACGGACGTCGAGTGCCGTGGACGCCCCGAAGTCCCCCTTGAAGAGTAATGGAGACTGATTTTCGCGGCGGGTGTGGCAGATCCCTTTTTACATGCAGAGCATGATTTACTCGCCTTGTCCCTCCGGCGTCGTCGTCGTCGTCGGCGGCGGTGGCGTTGTCCACCCATCCCCCATTCTCGCCGCGCCAGCTGCGCTCTCCGCCGCTCACCCCCTCTCCTCTCCGATAGCGAACACTCTCTCGCGAGGGGCATTGGATTGGATTCGATTGAATTGACTTGGCTTGGCTTGGCTTGGCTTGGATTGAATTGGATTTGGATTGGATTGGATTAAAGTGGATTATGTTGGATTGTATTGCGTCATAGCCACGGCACGTTGCGTCATAGCCGCGGCAGACGCGCTGGGGCCGGCGCATGTGCAGTATTCTCTCTTCCGCGGTTTCCTCTCCTTCGGGCGCGCTGCGCATATAACCGGTATGCCGTTCTCCGGCGAAGCAACATCCACGCTTGGCTCAAACACCTAGAGTCCACGCAGCTTTACAAGTACGCCAACGTCGTCATCGACTGGGACCGGCTTACGCAGTCCCCTCAACGTTACGCGCGCTATAAAACGCGGTCCCTTCGCCGCTCCCCCTATGCGTCGAATCTACACAGGGGTTCCCGCGAGAGGAGGTGGGATTTTTTCTCTGCTACATGTAGCGCGAAAGCTCCTATACGCCGAGGAATGAAAGCCGCGGGCCCCTCGAGTGGCGTGGCAGCACAGAAACCTGACCGCTAGAGGATTGAAGGGCTGGAGAATGCCAGGGCTCTGGAGCATTGGAGCACAGACAACTCGAAAGACGTCCTCTCGTGAAGGATTCTCCTGCACTCGCTAGGACCAACAACAGCTTTTTTGTCGTTTGTTGAGCTCCAGGTACAAACCAGAGATGTAAAATAGGTGGTGTTAGAACTATTCAGGGACGACGGAGTTGAAGCAATATCAATGTTCAACAGACACGCAGAACACAACGACGACGACTAGGAGGGGATACATGGTGGCTGCTTAATAGCGCTTTCCATTGGGCGAACAGGAGCACTTTTAACTGCACCCAAAGTGCTCTCGCGAGTTCTGGCGTCTTCCAGTGGTCGGGCAGGAGCAGGGGCGTTGTGTTTCATTGGTCGAGGAGGAGCACTTTTTTGGCGCCGAGAGCAGCCGAGAGCAGTTCTCGGTGCTCCGTCGCCAGCGGCGGAGTAACATGGAACGCCGAGGAAGTCACATGACCTCTTTTGAGTCACTTCTGGTTTTATTCCCGGGTGGCGGAGGAAAAATGGCGGAATCCAGCAGCCGCGGTAGTCGCTCAGTGCGTACGGCAGCAGCTAAGCGCGGCCGTCTGGACAAGGAATTGCTGCTACTTTTAGATGATGAAAGCACCACAGATTCAAGTGCAAGCTCATCATCGGACAGCAGCAGCAGCGACGACGACGACGATTTGACATTGCATGAGTTTATGTTCGAGCACCTGTTCACCCCGCCGGAGCAGCGACCGAAGGTAGAGTCGTATCTTCAAAAGACGGTGGACGCTGTTATCGTTCGCAGCTAATTTTTGGGAGACACGATGGTGACCCCTTTATCATGAACATGAACATCCGCTCGGCTTCTTCATTCGTCGACATGCGGAAGGCAGACGCAAAACCACCGGCACGTATCTGGCAAAACTGGCGAGGATTAACTGCGTGCGGACATGACGAGCGCGCGAAATGCTCCGGGAAGCGAGCGCGGGAAACTTTTGGTCACATGACTCTTGACATCTCGCCCTCCCCCTCTTTTCACTGCTCCCGGAGCAGCGGGTATGTTTCATTCGCGGAACGAAAGCACACGTCCCTGTTACTCCCGTGTGCTGCTCTGGCTGCTCGCTCCACTTGCTCCTGTTCGCCCAATGAAATTCGCCAAAAGTCGCAGTTACCTGTACATAATGCAAATATATATGCGTTTCTATGGACGACGGCCTCCTTCCTTTACAACCTGCAAATTTCCCCCATGGCGACAAGACGTGGAACGCCAAGCAACACGATGAGGTGAGACATGGAGTGGGATTCAATACTTCGACCGCATTGTTCACACCGAAGCGAGGAGAAGGCGGCAAGGTAAGTTAATGGTTTGCAACTTCTCCAGAAAAGCCTGCTTTTATTCAATTAGGTGCTTATCCCCTCAATATAACGCCCACTTTAAAAGAAACGAAAACGTTGAGGCCGCTGTATCATTACCCAGGCTCCACCATAGCGCCGATCGACTTGATTAAATCTATGACTAGCGGGAAGCTCTGGCCCGTCGAGCCAAACTTGACGGTGAAAACGACGCCTTCCTAGAGTCGGTGAATGAAAAGCACAGGATTATCTCCGCACTTGAAATGGGAATTTACAAGCGAAATGAGAACGCACCACCGCAGCCAGATGTCGGGATAAAAGAGCGACCCCAACCAGAAGGTGCATCGACTAGTTCAAGCTAGAGTAAAGGATATGGAGAGGAGGCGGGGGAATACCGTGAACAAACGAATTTTACAACATCGATGGGCTTCTAGGTATTCGGTCATCGACGCCTAAAACCATCAAGCACGTTTGCATCCGCAGCCGCGACGACGCCCTGAGCTTCTATGAATACCAGTCCTCTGAAACGGTGCTTTAGACACACCAGACAACTGTTCAACCCTCGATTGGCTTGTATTAGATTGGATTGCATTAAACTGGATTGTATTGAACTAGTTTCGAAATCGTTTTAGCAGCAGTAATCATGATAATCAGCTAATTCTAGACAACCAGGAAACATAAGAATAAACAGCTGAACCTTAGATAACGCTACGTATATCCTGGCATAGCAAAGCTAAGCCACTGCTACTTATTTCTGATTCCCCTATTTGTCAAAACGGTTTACTCGGTTCGATTGTATACGAAAGACAAGTGCTCTGAGATATACGTCAATGGCAAAGAGTGTAAAGGGCTAAGGGACTCCGTCAGGCCGTATGTGCCTTTAGTCGCAGTTTTCTCTCTCTCAGATGAGAAAAAGAGGATTTTCAATTCCATTCCGGTCATAGGAGCTTATTAATGAACACAGTATTAGCTCCGCAATGACCGAGATCAGTTCCGAGATTTTTTTTGTTACGGACTTTATCAAGGATTGGATCAGGCTTCGTGCGGCAAGCAAACTGGACAACGATGTTCTGCTGGCCCGTGTTTTTAGGGACCGGCGCACGATGGCATATTTCAATTTGCGACGCAGAACTCGGTTCCCCAATAATGTAACCAAATTTCAACCATCAGCTCGGAAGGCTGTCATCCCTGCAATACGGCGCACCTTTCATTTCTACGTTGGTGTTACGAGAGTATTGCTCTCCTTTGCTTACGCAGTGCTCGCTACCTGTGAAATAAGAGGTGAGTACTTCGCCCTTCGACTTCTGAGATTGGTGGTTGTCCCGCAAGTTTTTATTTTCTGCTTTCACAGCGCCGAGTTCGTCCTGATTTTGGTCAAACTCATAACTGATAAATTTCACACTGTCTTTCGATCGGCTGAGGGGTAAATCCTTAAAGATTTGTGGAGGGGTGATGCTTTTAAATGCGGAGCATTTCTTAGGCTCGCCTTGTCCTGCGTCGTTGATGGCGGCGCCGTCCACACGATCACTGCGCATGCGCCACTCTCCTCCTTACACCCACAGCTCCGCGATACTACACTATAAAAAAAGAAATAGTTAGCGGCGCCCGGTTTCGATCCGACGACTCTCTGGCCGCAACGGGAGGTACGCGGTGCTCTTCCCACTACGCTACAAATCCGGGACATTCGTAGCAAATCCGCGCGTTCGTAGCAAATGCTACGAACGCGCCTTTAGTTCTTGACTCATTCAAACTACGTCAAGAAGCTGCTGATACAACGAAGGCACGCGAAGCTGAACGTCAACGGAAATGACGAACTGAAATCTTTAGAGGGGATGCTGAATTTCCCGTGGAAAAGCTGTGGCGGGAAGCGCCACGCGCCTTGCAGCTCAACCAGCCCCGTCCGCAGCGCCTCTGATGCTGATTGTGGCAGGATGCCCCTAGGGATTGGTCAACCAAAGAACCGAATTCGCCACCTAATCTCCACAAACATCGACGTCGTCGATGGGCTTGTCAAGGGAGCGGTGAGAAGTCTCAAGTTTTGCGAGCGAAGAGGGGTGGTCTTGCCGCGGCGGCTCCAGGATTCGATCGCACGACTCTCTGGCCGCGACGAGAGGCACGTGCCGCAATTGCCACAGCGCTACAAACCGAGACGCGAGCATGGCTACGAACGCGCCTGATGTCCTTTACTCATTCAGATGGTGCGCGCCGTCAAGAAGACCTATAACAATGTTTCGCGTTTTCACCGATAAGAATTTTAGCTTCGCCCCTCTCATCATCATTCACTTCGTGGAGATGGCGAGATCTTTTACTTCATCTTCCAACTCGCGTTTAACGCTTCGTCATCATTTAACTCTGATTTATCCAACGCCGCTGTGAACTGTTACAATCGGCTAGTACACCCACAAGAAATGATAAAATGCAGCCGCAAAAGAAGCCGCTTACTGCAGAGGCTATTTGTAGAAATTTTTTACTGACCTGCGACGCACAAAATAGGCGGGTTAGCTTTGAAAAAACTACGGCCAGTGGCGCTGTTTCAAGTGAATCGGCTTATCTCAGCTACAATGGGCCATAGAACGAATAATGGTCGGAGTAGCACTGGAGACAGGAAATGAGCTTCTAGGATCAGAAAACAAGCATAGCGTAGAAGATATCATAGTTCAAATTAAAAAAAGAAATCCCGGGCTATCTACACTAACGTTAACCCTGCGAAGGCGTAAACCATGCAGTGTATAAGTGTAATATGGGCGGCTCGGTGTTTTTGCTAACGGAGATGAAACCGTTGGGGGGAGAGGTGTACAGTATACAGCTTCCGTGTAAAAGTATGGTGCCTTTTAAGGACGAAGCTCTCTAGCGCCAGGCGTAAACGAGTGCTCCGGGGATTTTTTATTACGCGTTACAAAGCGCTCCTGCGCGAGGCAAAAACAAGTGTCCCGGTGCTTTTTTAGTACGCGTTACGTTCTAGCGCGAGATGTAAACGAGTTCCTGTTGTTTTATTGCCATGACTACATTTAACGACGATTACGACGACGAAATGAGACGCCAACATCCCCAGCCTCTAAAAGGAATGGTCTCGTGGGGTGGCCGTGTAGTGAGACGAACCGTCGGAAAACCTCCGGCACAGAGCAGGCACCGAAATGCGGGTCTAGAAAAATAGGAACGCCGATTACTAGATGGAGGGACGACATAAGGAGTCTTTCGTCCTCTGTCTTATTTTTGGCGCTCTAAATTCGTAGAATGGATTACCAACCACCTCGAAACCGCACTTTTAAATAAGAAAATTCGGAGGCAATGAATGGATAGGGTATGAAGTCGAGACAGTTGCGGAATTCCGTCTGGCCGGGAGAATACAGTTCAAACACACGAGATGCCGACCAGTCAAAAATGGTTCTTGACATTTTGGCTTCCAGCACGAAGTTGGAACGTCAAGAACGATTTTTGTCTGGTCGGGGTCTCGTGTATTTGAAATGGATAGGGTTGTTCGTTTTCGGGTTTTATATTTTTCGAAATCAAGGGGTAAAAATGGGGGGCAAAAAAAAATTATTTTGTTTTGGCAGCCGCCTCTACGCAAGGCACACACCACCAGGCACCCACCCGTTCCTTTAACGGGTACATGTGTCCCTTGTCGAGTTCGGACCCTTGAAAGGGGCCCCTGACATTTGTCCATCTGGCGGAGCCCCCAGCCGTCATGCCACCTAGTGTTATTGCCGGGGGTGAAGGGTCTTGCAGCATGTCCTTCCACACGCGGTTACCAAGTTGAGCGTCCAACGTCGCTGTGGAAGGCCCCATGTGCATTCGCGTGCCTTGGTGGCGCCGGGCCCCTACTGGTAAAATACGTACAAGCGACTCCCCTGCCTGGCGCTCGGCGCTTGTGTGGTGGGACTACAACGCATGGGAAGTTCACCCGGCTTGCACGGAAAGTCGCCCATATGGAATGGGGCGGCTGCGAACAAGCAGGAACTTTATGTTTTTTTAGAACTGATATTCGTGCAGATATCGGGTGTTTTGTGAAAGCATTCCTGAATTCGAATTTTTTAGGTTGAATCTGTAGATGTAGTAAGTTTATTTTAGTACACACAGTTTATTTTAGAGAATATCACCAACTTTTTAACCCTAACGGAATACAATTTGTGTTTATTTTAAGCTGGTCCGCAGGCAGACTTGAGAGTCCTGTTTAAAATGCTCTCCGAAATGTATAATTTGTTTGCCGATCTAGAAAAAATGACAGAAAATAGAATTGGTAACTCCTAGGAAATTAAAGACTTTTTTAACGAAAATCAGGTCATCGATTCTTCCTTCATCCTTATTTACATACATTAATGTTATTTGCTTCCGCAACTTCTCGGTCTTCATTGTAGGCCTGTCTGATCGCTGCACGTATGTCAACAGGGAGAAGGTTCTCTCGAGCGACAACACAGCTTCCATTATTAGCTGAACAAACTAATGTGAGGGTAGCATTTGCCAGCTTGAGGTTGCGGGTGGTAGTCATTCTAATACTCGATGAGTTCGGAAGGCGTGTTTGTGGGGTTTGCTTCCAGCAAGTACTGGTTCGGAACAGCGGACGGTCAGACTACAATTTTGCAGATCTCTGCTTGAAAAAGTGTATTCGGGAAGCAATGGAGTTTAACCTGAGTCTTTTCAAACATTTTTGGGGTGGTCGAATTGGGTAAAAACGGGTTTTACCTGAAAACGAACAACCCTATGAATGGACTGGACTGACGCGGGACAGCAGCGGTAGGAGGTCGATGGGAGGGGCCTTCTTCCTGGGTGCATTGAGAAACAGCAGACTGGGCTGGAGAAAAAGCAGACCTACACGTATGGGCGAAATTTTGAAATCGCCCGTTTAATAGCCAGGCACTTTTCCTCAGAGGCTGAGTAGTTTTTCTCCTCCTTCGTCAGACTACGGCTGGCATAGGCGATTATTTTCTCGCAACCGCTTTGCTTTTGGACGAGGACGGCATCTAAGTCTATATCAGTGGCGTCCGCGTGCATTTCCGTTTCGCCGTTTTCGTCGAAATGAGCGAGCACCAGCGGGTTTTTCAGGCGTTCTGCAGATCGCAGCTGGAAGGGGTGCTATCCTTCGTCAAACGCTTGAGTGGTTCTGCAGTGCGTGCGAAGTTTGCGACGAAGCGGCGGTAGTATGCGCACAGTCTGAGAAGTAATCGCACGCCCTTCTTGTCTTTGGCTCCCGGAAAGTTCGCGATGGCTGAAGTTTTTGCAGGGCAATGCATGACTCCTGCGGCATTGACGACGTGGCCGAAAATCTTAAGGCCCTCGTACAGGAAACGGCACTTTTCAGGCTTCAGCGTTAACACCGGCATACGAATGGCCCCGCATACAGACTCCAACCTTGCACGCTGTTCCCGAAAAGTCCAGGCGAATACCACAACGTCGTCTAGGTATACAAGGCAGGTGTGCCACTTCAAGCCAATGACCACCGTGTCCATGACTCTGAAAAGTCATTGGCGTCGTGCACAACCCAAAAGGCATCACCTTGAACTCAAATAGGCCGTCAGGGGTTACAAATGCAGTTTTCTCTCGGTCTCTCTTTGCCAGTAGCTGGTCTTCAGACCCATCCATGAGAAGTACTTCGCGTGGAAGAGGTGGTTGAGGGCGTCGTCGATTGATGGCATGGGGTACCCGTCCTTTTTGGCGATTTTGTTCTGTCGCTGTAGTCAACGCAGAACCTTAATCTGCCGCCTTTCTTCTTCTCTAGTACGAGCGGCGAGCCCATGAGCTTTTCGATTGCTGTATAATGTCGTGGCTAAGCATGTCGTCGACTTGAGTCCGGATGGCGTCCCGCTCGTGTGAAGAGACGCGGTACGGTGACTGTCGGGTGGGTCGGGCTACACCATCGGTTATTAAGTGCGAATGCACTTCTTAAGCGAGCCTGAAGCGTCCGCTCATAGCAACAGCTGCGGGTGCGCGCGCTCCTCGTCTTCCTTGGCAACGGGGGGAGATGGGCGCGCGCTGCCTGGCCGCTGACATGGCACATACCCACGTGGGGGATTGGCCAGGAATCGGGCGTGAGAAGGGCTAATGCACCCGCTTAAAGGAGTACTGACAAGAAATTTCAAAGCTGAGATCCGCTCTAGCAATCAAGTACAACGACAACACAAATATGTGTCTGTGAATAAATGCATCTTTCTTTCTTTGTAGTTGTGTGTGTGTGTGTGTGATCTCTCCTTCCCGAACATTACCGAACCGCGGAAATTCAACTCGTGCATTCGCACTTTCACATTCTTCCCCTCGGGGAAATGCGGGGAACTTTTTATTCCGTGCTTCGCTAGAGGTGTCTGATGTATTTTTGTGTTCGACGAAAAACACTGTCTGCAGCGATGCAGCAAAGCCAATAATTTTTCCCGTTCTTCTTGCGGTAACGCTGGATTCACATCGAAGGAATTCGGAGGCTTGACGGTATCATCCGGTGCGCGTTCAAAGTCGGTAACCGTAATCACGTTACTTGCTTCTTGCGTTTCTTCGAAGAACACAATTGCGGGTGAACTGTTTATATGCTGGTATTCCTTGAGGAAATTAGTGACCAAAACATGGGATTGGCGTTGCATAAAGCACGCAATGCCTCTTGCGGCCGAGACACGTGGTCGAGGAGCGACCTTTTGTCACTCTTACGATAGCGTCGACGTCAGGAACAGCATCTTTACAGTAGACGGGGATCATCAAGCTTGCGAGGGGTGGCTGGGTGACATGATCATCGGCGATCCTTACAGCAGCTCGGTGTTCCGGGTTCGGTTCCGGCATCATGGAGGAATGGGAAGAAAAAGACAGAGACTTGATCTGTAGATCAAGTATTGCACGTCTGTCAAAAAGTCCGTTCCAAGAATTACGTGGCGGGATCAGTTAGGCGAAATGACGAACGCCGTAGGGTACGTTGTGCCGTCTATGGTGACGCGTGATGTGCACGTTCCACTTGGCGTCACGAGGCGGCCTCCTGCTGTGTATGTGTGCGGACTAACCCATCTGGTCATAATTTCTTCAGCTTAGACAGCAATGGTTCACTCATGACTGAGTAGTCGGCTCCCGTGTCTACGAGGGCGACTACATCAAAGCGGTCGATGGAGAGCTTAACGTCGGACGCCGCCTTCTTCGAGGTCCACGTGCGTCGTGGATCTCGGCTTGTGCGTGTGGACGGTCGGGAACTGTGCGTCGTGGTCTTCGTAGTATTATCATCGGCACGTTCGGTCATGTCGGGTACGCGTCTCGCAGTTTTGCTGTCGTCGTGTTCAGAAGTCACGTCAGGGTTAGATCATGTCGTCGGGCTCGGGGAATGTCGTGAATTATGGTCTTCAGCGAGCAGCTGCGTCGTTGGCGGTTTCTCCTTTTTCCATTGTCCTGCAACTTTAGCTCCCGACGTGTCTGCTTTTAGTTTCCCCTGCGTGGGCTGGGGGACCTTCCACGTGCGAAGTCAGCATTCCTACGGTGGTTCGGCGACTGGTATGGGTAGGGCGACGGCGAGCGTTGAAGTGGGCTGGGTCATGGCTGGTTTGAGATAGATACTCGTCGATCTCACGCGGTTTTTGGCCAGGGAGAGGGCGAGATGCGTCGACAGAGAAACCACGGAGTCCTATCCTGTAGTATGGGCAACGACGATAGATGTGGTCGGCCTTTCCACAGTATTGGCTCAGCGGACGAATATCGGGTGTTAGCCGTACGTCCATCTTCCTCGGCGTCTGGTTTTGGGCTGCATGGGGTCGTGCGGGCGACTGTGGACAGCGGTACGGCGGGACTTCTTGACGGCGGGTTAAAGCAGGGCAGGTTCGATGAACAGCTTGCAGTTCTCGGGGTGCTTCCGACGGCGTAACAGTCCCCAGTGCGTGTTGGACTTCTCTTATCACGTTGGTAAAGGAGGTGACTTGGGGTGTCGGCGTGGTTAAGAAAAGTTCCGTCAGTTCGTCGCGAACTACGGGCGCGGATTGTTTCCCGTAAGGGTTCCGTCGTAAATCCAGGGGCGTTGATGGGGTTCTCCAAAAACGCGTTGAATGGTCGATCGTACTGCCTCGAATGCATTTCCAGGGTTCTCTTGATCATCGAAACCTCGGTCACGAAATCAGCGATGGTTATTGGGGGGTTACGAATGAGTCCAGCGAAGGGCTCTTGTTTAGGTCCCCACATAAGAAAGTGCAGATTCTTCTCTCCCACCATTTCGGGGCAAGCTCGTCGGTACAAAATCTTGATCACTTCAATGAATACTGCAACACCTTTGCTGGGCTGTTGGGTTCGCTTCTACAACAGCTCAGCTCGTTCTTTCGGCACGACAGTGCAGAACATTTAAAAAATTCTTTTTGAACATGCTCCATGATGTTGACGAGCTCTCGTGATTTTTAAACCAGAGTTGAGCTCGTTCTCCGATGTAAAAAAACTCTTGCCTCATGGTTTCTTCTCCATCCCATCGGTTGAAACTTCGGACGTGCTCCAGCGTTTTCAGCTACTCTCCCGGGTCTTCGCCAGGGGATCCTCGGAATGATGGGTGCTCCCTAGGTTGCTGCAGAACGACGGCAATATTAGATTGGTTAACCATGGTGCTGGTCGCGACGTCCTCCTTCTTTACCATCTCCGTTAGTAGACCGAGCTCTGGTGGGAGGACTTGCGGTCGGCGGCTGGTAAGAGTGGATCTGGCTTGGCGACTTGCAAAGGGAGTTCGGTGCGTGTACTGCGCACTTCTGCCAGATGTCACGAAGCCAAAGACGACGCAGTTGTCTTCAAGGAAAAGAAGGTTACTGGAGCGAACTTGTGTTCCCCTAACAACTCAACAAGTGCACAGGCGGAGAAGCAGCAGTCAGCAAAGTGGCATGCGTAAGCGAGCGTCGGCGCGTCAAATACCGCGGCGTCTGCTCTGCAGGCTTTTATCTTTCGACGCGAGGGTTTCTTCCGACCCTCGATTTACATCCAGAACATTGTAGATCAAAGAAGATCATTCAAGGCTAATGACTTTAGGGCGAAACGCTCTCGTATCAAAACGAGATAACGCGTGCGTCATAAATATAAAGAATGAAACATGTGCTTCGCTTGGGACACAGATAACACAGCCGGCGTGGCCGCAAAGTAAAACAAAACATAAACAAACAAACCCAATGGAATGTTCGCGGCAATATCGTGAATGAACCTTTGATAACAAGATGGTGAAGCTGTGCGCTGCTTAAAATTTGGGATTTGTGGGTGTTTTCTGTTAGCAGAACAATTTTCCTGCACAACAAGGACTCCGTTCAAATCAACTAAACCTTAATGTGAATAAAAATATTACACAACTATGCTAAAATTTTTATGCCAACCTGACGCGCATGCAGCGCCTAAGCTTGCTATGTGCACGATAGTTAGCCACAGGAACACGCCGCCACCAGGCGACACTGAACAGACGACGATTCTTTTCTCCCGAAGTGCTAGAATAAATTCGTGCGAGAGAAGGTTGTTTGCTTCGTGACACACATGAGAGAACCGCTGACGTGCATGCTTTAACTTGCGGTGTCAAACAACACTCGCTAAAGAGTTGGAAAGGGGCAACAAACTTTGGAATAGATCCCGCTGCGTGTAAACCGTTAAGCACAGCTCCCCTCTCTTTGTCTCTGTTAAGAAAACGTGTGCGGAACCAACCTCGCGAAACACCTAGTAAACCTTGGCAGCGACCGCACTATTGTCGCTGTTGGGGTCGAATGTGAGGCAGCCAAAGGAAAGCCAAGTAAAAAACAACAGCTCATCAAGTGGGATGCATTCCTCGCGCTTACAGCCGGAGAAAAAGGCCCGAGAAATGCGGTGGACGGTACAGCTGTAGTCGAGATAGCAGACATTGCGAACTAAGCAAAACAACTTCCCGTATGTACATAACATGCCACTAGGGAAGCTAAGCATTGCTAGCGCACACGACGCTGGAAGCAGAATGTTAATATGTACTTGCGGCGATGACTAGCGGTTCTCACCCGCTGTAGAGAAACGTAAGAAGAACTAACGTCAAAATTGGCAGAGCACATGCGATCGCAGGGACTACAAAATTTATCTTCATAAAACCTCGAACATCCCGCGCTATCTCTAAGGACACAAACTCAGCATACGTCTCTACAAATTTCCACCTCACACCATACATGAACGTATTCTGAAAGACTGGGTGACATGCGACTCACAGGGAAAATGAAAAAGTTTTTCTGCTACCTAAACCAGGCACGAAACTACAGATCAGAACCCGCAAACCTATTTTGCTTACTTTCTGCGTAGGGAAAATATTGGGAGAGGTTGTTCGCAATAGATTCAACAACTAAAAACTCAATATACTCTTTCCGCAATCCGTGATCGGCTTCCGTCGAAAACAATCAAAATCATCGATGGGGAATGCTGTTTCATAGCAGATACGGGATTCATATTACCATTAGATCTAACTAAGCCGTTTGACAACGTAAAAAACAGCTAAATCCTTCCTAACCTTGGCCGACTTTGCCTTGGTAGACGAATATACAACTTCTTTAGTAATTTTTTCGGTGCACGCGCGGCAGGGGGGGGGGACTCACTCGAATTTGATCGAGCTTGGGAACAGAGCGACTCCGCACGGTTTTCATCTCCTCGTTTCTATTTAACGTAGACATGATTGAGCTTTCCAGAATACCAAAAAGGATCGATGGACTCCAACACATCCTCTGTGCGTGCGATATCACGCTTTGGGTCAGCGGTGGCAGTGACGGGCACCGTAAGCACATCCTCACACAGTGCATTGAGGCGGTCGAGCTGTACGCATGGGCCCGGGGCCTCAGTTTGTGCTCGCGAAAATCTGAACTGTTGCTCTACAGACCCACTAGTAGGGGGTACAGGTAAACATCCACACCACCCGCTCGTGAAGAACTCCGCGAATGGAACGCAAACAATTCCCCCCTAGTGCAGTATACGGATTCGAGGTATCCGAGTACAGGCCAATGGGCAAGCTCAGTGACAACCCTCGTGCTCGAAAAGAAAAAAAAGCGTGCTTGGAACTACTGGACTCACATTGCGAATTATTAACCGGCATCACGTTATGAATTAGCGCAATCTCGTGCGATTAGTTGAAGCCTACATACGTCAACCCTTTCGTGCACTGCAAAAGAATGAAGAATTCAAATTTGACGCCCTCAATAGAACGACATACAAGAAAGCCCTTGGCATACCTGTCATTGCGCCGTCCGAACGTCCCTAGACACTCGTGCTGCGCAATACCATCAGTGAACTAATAGGGGCCCCATGGCTACCCTGTCGGAAACCCCCGCGTTTTCCAGCATTAGGAGAGCGATGGAATACGCCGAAAAGAACGGAATACACTGGAAAACGCCGAGCCGGACGACAGTAACGCGGGGACAGAATTTTCCAGCGTTAGGAGAGCGATGGAATACGCCGGAAGGAGCGGAAAGCACTGCAAAACGCCGCGCTGGAAGACATCAACGCGGGGAGGTTGCTGGAAAGCATCGAATAACACGGGGACGTTGCATTTGGAGACTTGGATTCAGATAGGGCGAACGGGTCAGTACGTTCTCACGGCGCCGCTGCTTGGCTGGACACAGCAATGCCTCGCGCTGGTTACGTGGTCGACTGGTTGTAATCCAGCGCCGCGATCGACGCAGATGCTCCGAAACGTGGCGTTTGCAGCCCGTGCGGTGCCACAAAATCCGACTTTTTTAGCCTTCGCTTCGCGGAAACAATACTCCGTACGAGCGACGATCATGTCGTTCAATTGCATTGCAAGCGTCTGTCATAATGAAAGTTTGTTGTATTGCTGCCATTAGCATTCCGGTCGTGTTTCAAAAAACCTTCGCTGTTGGAATATCTAAGTTGGAATCTTGGAATATCTAAGCGTAGCCCGCTAACCAAACTAATGGATAAATAAAGCCGTTCATAAATTCCTGGGGTTGTTTGAGTTAATTGCAATTGCATATATTGTACCGTAGACAACCTTTGATGAAAGAATCAAGCAATAAGGGTAGCCCGTTGGCAAAATGGGCGCATAAAGGGCAAGCAAGACTTGCTTTTTGAGGACGTTGTGTAATTGTTGCAGTTCACATTGTGACATGTATTTTCTGGGCCACTTAGAGCCCCATGGTCTCAATCTGCGTGCTATTGTATTATTTTTTTTAGCGAGCAAGCTGTTTATTTTAACGCGAACCATGGGTCCAATCAAGCTTAGTGAAAATAATATTTTAAAGCAAGCTAACCAGTGGCCGCTACCGGTGTTAAAAGAAAAAAAATGGCGCCAGTGAACCCATTACAATACCAATATGTGTTAAAAGACAATAAATGTAGAAAGAAAGAAAACGCTCGCCTTCCTTTAGCAGGGCCGCTCGGAAAAAAGTCCGGGGATGCACCGTCACTAACGAAAACCTGTCGCCCGACAGCACTCACGGGGCGGGGGAGCCCACAATACGGAGAATTGAGAGGGGTCAGGAGGGGTCGCGGCGCGGAACAAGCTCTCGTGATCGGCCTGGGAGCACTTCGTTCCTCCCTGCTTTTCGCCTTTCGGGCAAAATTCGTAGGTGGCTGCGTGGCTGAGTGGCCCGTCCACATTTCAGACCGGCGCTGTGCCTAGTTGAAGTTACGCGTAACTTTTTTGTAAAAACGTGCATCTTACGTCTCCGGGAAGTGTCAGGAGCAACATGTGAAGCTACGAAAGCTGTTGTAGAAGCAAGAACAGTGGTCCGGATTTCAAGCATCGCGAAGTGAAGACTCTTCTAGCGACGACAAACCGTGGTGCTTGGGATTATTGGCACTTTGATGCGAGTGGATACGACGACTCTCGGAGGCAGCGTCATTTGGAATATGTGCGATGTGCTTCGACGATCGACTGAAATTGCAAAGACCCCTGCATGACTTGGGCAGGTATCGTGCGCGTATACTTTTCGTGATAGTGCTGCACCACGGAACGTGCGGTTTTCGTCACAGGATACCCTTCCAGGCCTTGCTGTAGGAATGCATTGTGAACGGATCAAGGTTCACCAAGGCAAGGAATCCAGCTAAGAATTGACTTTCTATTTTAATTCTCACGTTTTGCGGTTAAAATAACAGAGGTTCAAGAAATATGTGTTTACTTGTGTTTTAATGGCCCTAAAAATATAAGGAACGAATTTTCGAACGGTTACTGTCGATGCTCGTTTAATATTTTTTTATCCGGGAGAATAAATTGGCTTTTATGAACAGATTGAGCGCTACTGACGGAACGCGATGATGAAACAGTGCATTCAGCAGGGCGAATTCAGCTGAAAAGTGCCCAAATGAGTCTAGCTAAATGTTGTAGCGCTACTTCGATTTCCCTGAAGGAAGGAATTCTGTATTTCTTGTTACCAGTCATGCGGGTTTGTGCCTATTAAAGGAAAAAGGCCTAGCGCGAGCACCTGCCGCGCTATACGCTGGAGACGGCGTGGTCTCCGGCGTGTTCCTGCGTCACGTTCCAGCGCGCGCCGGATCCATGTGTTTCCGCTTCCGGCGTGTTCCAGCGTCCAGAGTCCGGCGCGCTCCAGCGTTTCCGCGTCCGGCGTATTTCAGCGTTAGGTAGTCCCATAATCAGGCATTCGCTGGAAGCGGAGCTCCAGCGCCACTGGGTTTTCCGAAAGGGTATCTCAATGACAGCGACTTGTAGCCATAGGGGTCGGCGTATTCTCATCTCCTTGGAAATGAACCACCCGCGAACCAGCACGCACACGGCACTCTTGGATTTTGATGAGTCCGAACAACTTTGCGTCCTACGACTTTGGGTATCCCGTGTGCAGGGGTATCGCCCTCGCCTTGTCTGCGTTGGATATTGCGGAACGGGTGCATGTTTTTAGCGAACGGAGCGATATAGTTTACGTGGACACAGCCGATTACCAGCGTCGCGGTGCCATAGCCCCAGGGTTAGTCAATGTACTGGGAAATTCCATCACCTCCGGATCGATCCGCCCGAGCGAACCAGATTTGGGCGAAGAGTGGCCCTTTTCTTGGCAAAGCCTATAATTATTAAGCATTGGCAAAGTCTGCAGTTGTAAATTACGCAAGGAGGAGCACCTACCCAATAGTTTATGGAATTATGAGAACTGCATATTACAAAATGAAGCGGTACGCGAAGTATATCCAATATGTGCACACGTACAGCCCAGCTTGGCCGGCAAGGAATACACGCATGCCCTCACTCGAGGAATTTTCAACGGAGCTGGTGATGATCCCGCCGCCCTTTTGCTTCGCTGTTCGGGGAGGAATCGGCTCATGTTCTATGAGACAGCACTCATCAATGCAGGCTAGAGCAGACCCCCTTCCCCATGGAATATATTGCTTGGCGACTGTGCAAATGAACTTGTACCGCAACCTAGTTGCGTACAGTCACTGCTGCCCTGGGCAATATTCTGACTATTGCCACCGGTGTGAGGAGAGGGCAGTCTCATCACCCATTCTTGCGGTCTGTCCACAGGCGATAAAGTTAGATCTCAACATCACTAGTGTAGAGGAATTGTGGACCGTATTGTTCAGTTGTGACACAGAGCATGTCAGGGCCACTCAGCTGGCGAAAACGCTGCTGGAGTACAAGGGCTCTTGACCGTCGTCTAGGATAAGGGCTCTCACGCAATAGATATGTCTTCCGCTTTCTTGGCACAGATTACGTTAAGCACCCAGCGTAATGACTGTGCTCGTGCATGTAGTTTGCTCAAAACGCCTTTCAGGATCCATTAAGGACCGTCTCTGACTAGTAGATACCAGCTGCAGCAACTACAGCCAAAATATCTGTTCTTCCCACTTGGGCCCACATTTACCTTTCTTAGATGTTTCTTTCGGTTCCGTGTGCAAGGCTACAGTACTACGTGTTTCGGAGTGAATACTTCAGAAACATAGTGGTTCTATAGGCTGAGACAGAAGCTCCATGTCAGAATAAGAAGATAGACAAAGGAGGGTCAAATAACACATGGCACTCAGAGAGCGACGACCAGACGATGTACGAGCTTCCGAACAAGTGAAAGTCTCACACCCGCTCCCGGCGTACGATGAAGCACACGGGTATATTTTGCCAGTATCTGGGGAGATATTCGTTGCGGAGAACAGCGGCCTGTGAAAGCTGAAGGGTCGTTGTGGAATTATTTCAGGTGAAGGCTTGCATAAGAGTAGAGCGAGCTGCAAATATGGCACCTGCTGAGCCACAACCGTGAGAAACACACAGTCAGTTATGCTGGCAGTTAGGTAAGACATTACTGACGACACATATTTTACGTGCGAAGCATCTTATGCTCGGGGCTGTGTCCCTCCCACCCTCGTTGTCGTTTTTGTTGTCCGCCGTCCGCACTGTATTGCGCATACGCGTCTCTTCACCACCGTCAGCGTTTGGGTTGACGCCAGCGTCGTCCACTATAAAAAAATAGTTACGCGGCGCCCGGTTCCAATCCCACGACTGTCTTGCCGCAACGGGAGGTACGTGGCGCTCTTCCCACTGCGCTACAAACCGCGTCGGGAGCATGTGTACAAACGCGCCTTATGTTGTTCACTTATTCAAACTACGTCAAGAAGCTACTGATACAACGAAGGTACGCGAAGCTGTGCGTCAACGGAAACGACGAACTGAGAACTAGTGGGAACTTCAGTCGAACCCATGGCTGCTTCGCATACTACTTAGGGTTCCCCTGCGGGAAGAGGGTGTAATTTTTTCTGAACACTTGATGTTATAACGGAACGAAAAGCTTTTTTAGCATGAGAACGCGGTTGAGGCTCGAAAACAGCTTTTCCCCTAACGCAACAATAGTGCCGAATACCTACCGACTCCGTAGGGGAAGAATGGTTAGCCGCAAATCGACCTTAATGATGTGCCCTTTGTCTGACAATACAAAGAGAATTCCCACGTTGGCAGCAAAGTTTAGCTTTCACTTGAACGTCTTGATCCCAAGCAGGACAATTTAAATAGTCAGTTGATTGCCCGCTAACTATGCACAACATTCGGAAGCCTGATCAGAGCCTAGGTCGGCTGAATGACTCTCACGGCAAGTGCAGCAGCAGTGAGACGTGAATGTCTGGCCGAAACTGAAGCAGCTATGGTACTGAAGTTCCAGAGGAGGGAGAAGCCCAACACGATAAATAGACAAATGTTTGAGCATGCCTTAGTCGCCAGTCTGCATGGGACTCTAACAAACGTAGCTATAACCGACTTTGTAGTCGCTCAGTTTTTGTTACCAGAATGGCTGCTATCGTAAAGTGGTCCACTAATGCTACCGAAAACTGCTCATGCAATTCCTGAGGAGTCATGTGAGCATCAGGACGTCAAATAACGCTCGTCACGTAAGGAAGGTGTGGGTGAATATATTCCCCCATTATAGAAGAACCAAAACTAATGCATTTAGGAGGTCAGCAACTGGCTTAATCTGACAACCTATAGAAGAAGACGCCTTTGCCAAAGTGGTTGAAACCCAGTGATCAACACGAACTTGTCCTTAGCATCCTAAAGTGGTGCCTCTATATCCCGCGAGTTTTTCTGCACTATAAATGTACCACTCACTACCTGGCACAAGAGCCTCGGGGATGCTGCAACCCCACTGAGCTATAGAATGCCCAATGGAAGGGAGGCCACCCAGGGTGGGCGCTGTTGGTACATGGAATCAAGAGACACCATGGGTGTCGTACACGCAACCTGAAAGAATAGCAAATGCAGAATGAAGGCCAAAAAGCCTGAAGGGTGGCTATCACCTAAAAGCTCGAATGCTAAAAAACATTCCGCTTTTCAGCGACCAACTGCGGTGACAGGTACGTCAGTTTAGGCCTGCCATCCCAACCAGATTTCTCGCGGCACTTCCTGTGCGTTGTTGTTGTTGTTAAATCTTTTCTTCAAAAAGGGAAGGCCGGGAGCGTAGGGGGGGAGTTAGGAGGGGACGACTCATGGATGAAAGGGGTTAGTATGAGTTTGTGGTCATCTGGAGGTGGCATGAGTTTTTCACAGTAAGGTTGTTCAGCATGGAGTAGTGTACTCACGAGTGTAGGCCAGATCTATATAACTCGCGCTAGACCGGTTTTAGGGGTGAATTGGATGATAAGGTTGAAGGTGTTTATCTAACGTCCCGGGATCGATATGAGTGGAGGGATCTGGTTGGTGAAGGGAAATTTCGGTATCGAGAAAATTTGGGGAATATCCGGAACACGTGGTGCAAAAAATCCTTCACAACAAACAAACAAATTTTTTTTGTTTGTTTATTTGTTTGTTTGTTGTTGTTGTAACATAGTCGTAGCCTGACTGTATGCCCACTCTCCATTTCCGAAACATTTTCCGCTCCTTCTCACAGTTTTATGCAAACCTGTATAAGAAATGTGTTCGAAATGTTTGCGACAGCAAAATCATGTAACTTTACTCTGATGAAGGCAAGTCCCGTTGCCGCTACGTAAGTGAACATTGTTTGTTATTGTTCTTGCTGTGTTATACTATTTCTGCGCGCTCTTTGTGAGTTTATCTCTCTCTAGATTTATAATATATCTATATATTGTTACTATAGAAGCGGAAGAAACGAAACTTGGAGAGAAGACGACCGTGTCAATATATATACAGAAATAAGAATGGACAGTGAAGCCAACCTCAGAAAACGAAGGGGAGTATGTAGTACGTAAAGATAAAGAATTTGGAAAAAAAAGGAAAGTGGAGAAAAAATGCCCGCCGGGTGGGATCCGAACCTACGACCTCCAGAATACCGGTCTGGTGCGGTAACCACTACGCTACCGGCGGGGCTACTTTAGCCTCCACTTACTGGGGTATTTATGTTCACGTGTTTTTGTTCCCTGCGCTTGGGGTGGTAGCGAGCGCCACTCGGACGACTACTCGGGGTGAAAGAGACCTTCTTTTTAACCCCCCGGCCATGACTCGAGCGTCTACGACATGTCGACAGTTGACCAGCGTTGAACCTTCTTAAGCTAACCTTGGCACCAAGACTGCCAAAACAGAGGCCCTCGCTATGAATGTAGCGAATCAGAATAGGAAATGAGGGGCTCGTTGAAATAAGACAGAAATAAGAATTGGCAGTCAAGCCAACCTCAGAAAGCAAAGGTGAGGATGTAGTACGTCAAGATAAAGAATTTGGAAAATAAGAAAGTGGAGAAAAAATGCCTGCCAGGTGGGATCCGAACCCACGACCTCCAGAATACCGGTCTGGTGCGGTAAATATATATATATATATATATATATATATATATATATATATATATATATATATATATATATATATATATATATATATATATATTGTAAGCGCGAATCCTAAATGTCCCATCATCAGGCCATTTCTCAGTATTATTATGACTGGCCAATACCGCGTTCAGGTTTCGTCGTCATCGCTGCATTGTGTGCGTCCATCATCATCTCATCGCTCGCCGTCTTCCTCGGCCGCTCCATCATCGCCATTATGTTTGATCCTGTTCTGGCCAGGGTACCGCTCGCGAATAAATGTCGAACGCCAAGTCTCCTGGCATTGCCTCTCAAGTGGTGGAGCTTGCGTTTCGGTCCCTTGCCCTCCATCTCTGAATGCACCCCTGGAGCTCCGTTCGGGTCGTCGCATACTGCAAGACACCATGCCCATGACAGCAGAACCTGCCAGCGGAACCGGCAGCGGAGCCGGCGGTGCGGGTTCAGCCGCCATCCCACGTTGCTTCGTAACCAGCCGCCAGCGAGATCCGCCGATGTTCACTGGCCTTCGTGGTAAGGACGTTGAGGAATGGCTCGATACCTTCGCACGCGTCAGCGCCTTTAACAGGCGGGACGGCCACGCGAAGCTTCAAAACGTATCGTAGTCCCTGGACGAAGCAGCCAAGACGTGGTTTTCGAACAATGAGGGCCGTATAAGTGACTGGTCAGACTTCACCACGCAACTGCTCCAGATTTTTTGCTCTTCCACTGCTCACTCCGAAGACGCAAAGAAGCTGGAGATCCGTGTCCAGCAGGCTCACGAATTTTACAACTCGTACATCCAGGATGTTCTTGCAGTGTGCTGCCAAGTTAACAGCGACAGGCCGGAGGGAGACCGCGTTCGTCACATCATGAAGGGCATCAATCAATTTGCGTTCACGGATCTGACCCTTCAAAACCCGCCGACCGTCGCTGATGTAACCACGACCTGCCAAAAGCTGGACGAACTGCCGTCTATCCGTCTGCAGCAGGAGGTAATCACGCCGGAGTACCCACGAGATGACAACCTGCGGGCGCTAATACGGGTTGTCATCCGTGAAGAGCTCCGTGATTGCCGTTCTCCTTGTGCTCCTGGTGCTTATGATCAGCCTTCTCCAACTGGGCTGCGGGAAATTTATAAAGAGAAGCTTGCCGCTATTCCAGGCTTCACTCCTCCCGACACTCCAACTCCTCTGACGGTTCCATCCTACTCAGAGGCTACTCGGCGACCACCTATGCCGCTGACGCCAATCCTCGCTCAACCTGCGACCAACTATGTGGCTGCCATTCCTACGGCTCTGGGTCCCTGTTCTCCCTACCAGGCGTGGCGACCGACCCGAAAAAGCTTAGCTGTGGGCCGACCGGGTTGTTTTTACTGCGGTATACGTGGCCACATCTCCCGGTTTTGCCGGCAATGTCAACAGAACGGGCGATGCGGCTACGACACCTACTAGACCAACAACATGCGTTTTAGCTACGGCTTCCGCTGACAGCGTTATACATCGGCCCCACGTAGTTCTGCTTCTCCACCTGGCCCCACTGACTTTCCTCGCCACTCCCGAAACGAACGATGCCGTTAACCATCACCACACCGCCGGGCTGTGTCGCCTCTGCAACCAGACTTGCGTGATACCAGCCACGCGCCGGAAAACTAGGTCCTGCAGTTTTGGGGGCCGAAACTGCAACAAAAAAATAAAATGTAAGACCCCCGGACCGGCCATGGCACACTTTGACTGTGATTGTTGAGAAAATTCCAGTTGACGCATTGGTAGACACGGGTGCCAGCCATACCTCGGCAAAGATGGCGCGGCTCACTCAAACTCACTCACAATTTTTTTTTCAAATCATCACTCACTCCAACTCAGAATCAATGCTGAGCAGCACATCTGCGCTCACTCAAACTCAAACTCACATTGAGCGCAAAACTCAGAACTCACTTGGACTCAAAACTCAAAATGTACACAGAACTCAAAATGTACTCAAACTCAAAATGTACTCAAAACTCAAAATGTACTCAAACTCAAAATGTACTAAAACTCAAAATGTATTCAAAACTCAAAATGTACTCAAACTGAAAGTGTACTCAAACTCAAAATGGGCTCAAAACTCAAAATGTACTATAACTCAAAATGTACTCAAAACTCAAAACGTACTCAAAACTCAAAATGTACTCAGAACTAAAAATGTACTCAAAGTCAAAATGTACTCAAAACTCAAAATGTACTCAAAACTCAAAATGTACTCAAACTCAAAAGGTACTCAAAACTCAAAACGTACTCAAAACTCAAAATGTATTCAAAACTCAAAATGTACTCAAACTGAAAGTGTACTCAAACTCAAAATGGGCTCAAAACTCAAAATGTACTCAAACTCAAAATGTACTCAAACTCAAAATGTACTCAAAACTCAAAACGTACTCAAAACTCAAAATGTATTCAAAACTCAAAATGTACTCAAACTGAAAGTGTACTCAAACTCAAAATGGGCTCAAAACTCAAAATGTACTCAAACTCAAAATGTACTCAAAACTCAAAACGTACTCAAAACTCAAAATGTACTCAGAACTAAAAATGTACTCAAAGTCAAAATGTACTCAAAACTCAAAATGTACTCAAACTCAAAATGTACTCAAAACTCAAAATGTACTCAAACTCAAAATGTACTCAAAACTCAAAACGTAATCAAAACTCAAAATGTATTCAAAACTCAAAATGTACTCAAACTGAAAGTGTACTCAAACTCAAAATGGGCTCAAAACTCAAAATGTACTCAAACTTAAAATGTACTCAAAACTCAAAACGTACTCAAAACTCAAAATGTACTCAGAACTAAAAATGTACTCAAAGTCAAAATGTACTAAAAACTAAAAATGTACTCAAACTCAAAATGTACTCAAACTCAAAATGTACTCAAAACTCAAAACGTACTCAAAACTCAAAATGTACTCAGAACTAAAAATGTACTCAAAATCAAAATGTACTCAAAACTCAAGATGTACTCAAACTCAAAATGTACTGAAACTCAAAATAGACTCAAAATTCAAAATGTAGTCAAAACTAAAAATAAACTCAGAACTCAAATTGGCTGAGAACAAAATTGAATTCAGAAGTCCAATGGCCTCACAACTCTCTCATGCCAGGAAGTTGCTCGGGCTCAGATAGACTCTGATTTCATTAGCATTCGGCGTTTTCAAATTCACGCGTGGTAAAAATATTACTTGTGCAAATTTGTGAGCTCAAACTCTTGCATTCGGCACGACACGACACCGTGTGGGGGGGGTTCAAATTGAGGGTCTCGAGGAGGAAAATCACGTGGGACAAACAGAAAAATGGCTGGTTGTTTTCTGAGGCACTTGTATCAGTTTTTATTAGCATTTGTTAGGTGGGGTGAGCTCTCGTAGCTTGGAAAAGCACCACGCTATCGTTGTAAGCAATTACGACCACCGTGCCCAGCTGTTAACTTCCAGCATGCACGCGTGTGCATGTGCGAGTGCGTGTGCGCGTGCGTGTGCGCTTGCGTTTTCATGTGTGTGTGTGTGCGCGCGCGCGTCCGCGCGTGTGTGTGTGTGTGTTTGTGTGTGTGTTGCGTCAGTAATCTGTTCTTTCATTGTGTTTCACATGTAGTCGTTGGACAACTGCATAGCCCCAGTTAATTCTTTTTCTTTACATTGTTATGGTGTGCTAGTTTTGATATATTGCGCTGATTTCTTATTGTGATAAAATCAGTTCGAGCGCACACACAAACTGCGCTTGCTTATTTTTCTGACGTTTTTTCCTTCTGTCGCAATGTCTGTTTATTTCTTGATGGCTATGTTGCCTCTCTATCTCCTAAACTCTAGCTAGGAGTTAATGTCTCAGATGTAATTGACCAATACTGCATTCTAGTGCACGTTGGTACACTGTGGGAAGGAAATTACGGACACGAAGCGCGTCCCCAAGGCTTATTCATAAACAAATGGGAAATTCGTCTTTCTGATAAGCTCTGATTCCCGCTGTTACTCATCGTCGTCCAAAATTTCCACGGCACCATATGTGTCGAAGGAATTGCTTGTTTTTTGGGACACGGGTAAATGGAGGAAGTAACGTTTGAATGGCAGTTATTAGCAGACTTTTTGAGTCTGGTGATTTAAGTTCGAGAGCTTGGCATGGTTTCTGTTTTTACCCCATGCCATCCTGCCTCGATGATTCAGCAATAAGACGCCAGTATTTCTATTACTATATACCTCATTGATGGACATTTCTGGACAAGCCCTCGCATGTATATGGCAGAACTGCCTTACGGGTAGGCAAGGAATTCTGGTTAAACCCGACCCACAATTAAAGAAGGATACCTTTTGCTATATCCTCATGACTATAACCACAAAGTATTTTTATATTTATCCAACGTGATCCCCCTCGACCAGGCCTTTAATTTGATACCCCACACACCCTAGCATGATCATATGAAATTCATACAAGTCAAACTGACCATGACTATTATGACTGTAACCAGGACACATTCTTTAAATACCCGACATGATTCCCCTCACTGAAACCTTCAATTTGACTGCCCACATGCTTTAGCGGCCTCACCTTGAATTTAACCCAATCTATGACCTAGAATGACTTTCTCATGATTAGAACCACGAAGCCTGTTTTCTTTGTACCACGTGATTCCCCTTATCTAGACCGTACATTTGATACCCCACACGCCCTAGCGGGGTAACTTAGAACTTTTACCCAATATAAGACTCACCATGACTATCTCTTGATTATAACCAGGAAGCATTTTTGTATTTCTTCCACGTGATTCCGCTCATCAAGACCATTAATTTGATACCCATCACATCCTAGCGGAATCAATTTGAATGTTAAACCAATCAATGACTTACTGTGACTACCTCATGATATAGTTATATCGCATTTTTGTCCTAAATTATTTCCCTCATCGGAACCTTCAATTTGATGCCCCGCCCACCCAGTGGCGTCATTGTGAATTTAAACCTAATTTATGACCCACCTTGAGTATGTCATGATAATAATCAGGAATCACGTGATTACCCTCATCGAGACCTTTAATTTGATACGCCACACGCCCTAGCGTCATGAACTTGAATCTTAACCGAATCTATGACAAACCATGACTCCGTCATGATATAACCATCACTCATTTTAGATGCGACTGCATCACATTCACTCGCCTTGTCCCTCCATACGGCATTGTTGTCTGTCCACACCCCTCCCCCATTCTCCTCGCCACGCGAGCTGCGCTCTGCGCCGCTCACCCCCTCTCCTCTCCGATAGCGCACACTCTCTCCCGAGGGGCATTAAATTGGATTAGATTGAATTGGATTGTATTGGATTTGATAGGATTGAATTTCGATTGGATTGGATTAAAGTGGATTGTGTTGCGTCATAGCCGCGCACGTTGCGTCATAGCCGCGACAGGGGGTTCACGGCAGGTTTCACGCGATGGGAGAATCAACTTAACAGAAACAACAACGGAACCCCTATGCGTCGCATCTACACGGGGCTTCCCGCGAGGGGAGGTGGGAGAAATTTTTTGTCCCGAATGGTTCCCCACATTGAGACCTTGAATTTGATTCCCCACATGCCCTTGCAGCGCCATTTTGAATTTAAACCCAATCTGACAATCAGGAAGCATTTTGTTTTATTTACCACGCGTGATTCCGTTAATCGGGACCTTTCATTTGATACCTTACACACCTTAGCGTCATCAGTTTGACTTTTCACCAAATCTTAATGCGGTCATTATTCTGTCTAAAGGAGCGCTGCCCAGTCAATTTAGCTAATTCATTCGAAAAAGCAGAAGGGACAGCCCCCGCCCCCTTTTCCCCCCGGCTCTCGCCTCTCCATTTGTCACCCCTAGTATATCAGGCCGTTAAGAGTAGCAGGCGAACAACCAGCAAGAAGCACCGCAGTGTGCTTTCTCACCACCCTTTCCCGCCCTCTTGGTGGATCCATAAGGAGGAAAAGTTGAGACAACCCTTTTTATGACCTCACCAGTCAATTATCACTCACGCGATCTACCGCGAAAACTTTTTATACAGCAACTGCTTAGGGTCATAAAAATTCAACAAGAAAATAAAAATTCAGACACCCCATCCCTCCCAACCGATCATGCGGATCGCGAATGGTGCCGTACCGGTAGGTAACGTGAAATCCGAGCCCCCAGCTACGCATGAAACTTAACAGCCAACTTAACTGCCTGCTAGGCTACTCATATGTACTCAAACCCAAAATGGGCTCAAAACTCATATGTACTCAGAACTCAAAGTGTACTCAAAACTGAATGGGTACTCAAACTCAAAATGTACTCAAACTCAAATTGTACTCAGAACTCGAAATGTACTCAAAACTCAAAATGGACCCAAACTCAAAATGTATTCAGAACTCAAAATGGACTCAAACTCAAAATGTACTCAGAACTCAAAATGGACTCAGAATTCACTAGGTCTCAGGTGTACTCAAACTCAATCGGACTCAAACTCAGTCGGGCTCACTCGGCTCAAAATCACTCAAGCTCAAACTCACAATGCCACACTAGCCTCGCGCTCACTCAAACTCAAACTCACGCGTGAGTTTGAGTCCAAATGAGTCTGAGTGAGTGACTCATGAGTGAGTTTGCCGACCTCTGGTGCCAGCACATTGTGATTCATGAACATTTGTGCTCTCGACTAAGAAATGTGACGACTCCTTACTCGGGCCCAGCTTTACGTAGTGCGAACGGGAATATGATTCGGCCTTCAGGACATTGTGCTGCGCGTATACTCATCAATGACAGTCGCCATCACGTTATGTTTGCTGTACTCTCTTCGTGTGTCTATCAAGTAATTCTGGGTTGGGACTTTTTACGTTCGGCATCTGCTATCATCTCCTGTGGTCAACCGATGATTGATATTGTCACGAAGCCAAGGACGACGCAGTTGTCTTGCAGGAGAAACAAGTTTATTGGAGCGAACTTGTGCTCCCCTAACAACTCAAAAGAATACAGAGGCGGCGAAGCAGCGGTCAACAAAGTGACTTGCGTCAGCGAGCGTCGCAGAATCGAATGCCCCGGCGTCTGCTTTGCAGGCTTTTTATCTTTCAGCGCGCGTGGTTCTGGAACCGTCGATTCGCATCGAGAACGTTGTAGATGCAAGAAGATTATTCCGGGATGTTCACGTTACATCGGAATGCTCTCCCTATCAGAACAGATAACACATGCGGCACAGAAAGAAAGAATGGAACACGCGCTTCCCTCGGCACGGAGATAACACAGACCGGCGCAGCCGGGCGGTAAAAGCAAAACACAAATAAACAAACCCAATGCATGGTTCGCGGCATTACCCCCCCCCCTCTAAGAGTGCATCGACCCGATGCTAACATAAGCGACAGTCCGAAAATGAAAATAAGAGTTCGTCACCGTTCGAAGAAAGGTTTTAAGCGAACCACGTGGACGACTTCGGGCCGCGTACGTCGTCGTGATGCACCGGAGTCACCATCGGGGATCACTTCGTAGGTAAGTTGACCAACACGTCGCAGAATCTGGTAGGGTTCGAAATACCGTCGCAGAAGTTTCTCGCTCAGTCCGCGTCGTCGGATGGGAGTCCAAACCCACACACGATCCCCTGGTTGGTACTCGGCGTCTCGGCGTCGGAGGTTGTAGCGGCCGGCATCCACCAGCTTCTGGTCCCTTATACGAACTCGAGCGAGCTGGCGGGCCTCCTCCGCACGTTGAAGGTAGCCTTGGACGTCGGTGTTGAGGTCGTCGTCTTCTACATGCGGAAGCATGGCGCCGAGCATCGTAGTCGGTCGTCTTCCGTAGACAAGCTCGAACGGTGTCATCTGCGTAGTTTCCTGCGTCGCTGTATTGCACGCAAACGTGACATACGGGAGGACTTCGTCCCAAGTCTTATGTTCAACGTCGACGTACATGGACAGCATATCCGCAATTGTCTTGTTCAGACGTTCTGTAAGTCCGTTCGTTTGGGGGTGGTACGCCGTCGTTCTTCGGTGATCCGTGTTGCTGTAGCGTAAGATTCCTTGCAGCAGCTCTGCGGTAAAGGCCGTTCCGCGGTCCGTGATTAATACTTCAGGGGCTCCATGTCGCAGCACAACTTGGTTTATAAAGAACTTGGCGACTTCTTGTGCAGTCCCCCGCGGAAGAGCGGCGGTCTCTGCGTAGCGCGTCATGTAGTCTGTCGCTACGACAATCCACTTGTTCTCCTATCGTGATGTCGGGAACGGGCCTAGAAGGTCCATTCCAATCTGTTGAAAGGGCCTCGACGGGACGGTGATCGGTTGTAGAAGTCCGGCGGGTCTTGTCGGCGGCGTTTTTCGTCGCTGGCAGTCCCGGCAACTCCGAATGTAGTGGGTGACGTCGGATGTAAGGCGGGGCCAGAAGTACTTCACCTTAATTTTTGCAATAGTGCGAGCTGTGCCGAGATGTCCGGAAGACGGGTCGTCGTGGGACGCTTCCAAAATTTCGTCACGAAGGTCTGCGGGGATGACAAGTAGATAATTCGTTCTTGTTCCGGGGCTGAAATTCTTCTTCACGAGGACGGAGTTTTTGAGGCTGAATGCTGGTAAGTTACGCTTGAACGCTCTAGGCACTGCGACGTTTCGTCCTTCGAGGTACTCGATCATTACTCGCAAGTCGGGGTCGGCACGCTGATGGGCGGCTAGGTCGCTCTCCGTAACAACCCCGAAGAACGCACTGTCTTCATCGGAGTCTTGTGGTGGTGGGTCGACAGGGGCGCGGGACAGGCAGTCGGCGTCGGAGTGTTTCCTGCCGGATTTGTAGACGATTGTAACGTCGAACTCTTGCAGGCGCAAACTCCACCGCCCAAGACGGCCAGAGGGGTCCTTCAAACAAATTGGCGAGCCAACACAGCGCATGGTGGTCTGTTACAACCTTGAACGGTCTGCCCTACACGTATGGGCGAAATTTTGAACAGGCCCATATAATAGCCAGGCACTTTTTTCGGAGGCAGAGTAGTTTTTCTCCTCCTTCGACAGACCACGGCTGGCATAGGCGATTACGTTTTCGCACCCGCTTTGTTTTTGGACAAGGACGGCACCCAAGCCTATATCACTGGCGTCGGTGTGTATTTCCGTTTCGGCGTTTTCGTCGAAATGAGCGAGCACGGGCGGGCTTTGCAGGTGTTTTTGCAGCCCGCAGAATGCCTTTTCTTGGTCATCTTCCCAGCTGAAAGCGGTGCTATCTTTCGTAAAGCGCGTGAGCGGCTCCGCAATGCGTGCGAAGGTTGCGACGAAGCGCCGGTAGTATGCGCACAGTCCAAGAAATCTGCGCACACCCTTCTTATCTTTTGGCCTTGGGAAGTTTGCTATGGCTGAAGTTTTCCCCGGGTCAGGCAGGACTCCCGCGGTGTTGACGACATGGCCCAAAAACTTCAGTTCCTCGTACGCGAAGCGGCACTTTTCAGGCTTCAGCGTTAACCCCGACATACGGATGGCCTCGAGTACAGACTGCAACCTTGCGAGGTGTTCGTCGAAAGTCCGGGAGAATACCACAACGTCGTCAAGGTATAGGAGGCAGGTGTGCCACTTCAGGCCAGCTAGCACAGTGTCCATGACTCTTTGGAACGTTGCTGGTGCCATGCGTAGCCCAAACGGCATTACCTTGAACTCGTATAGGCCGTCCGGGGTTATGAATGTAGTCTTCTCTCGGTCTCTCTCGTCCACTTCAATTTGCCAGTAGCCGGTCTTCAGGTCCATCGATGAGAAGTACCTCGCATGGCAGAGGTGGTCGAGGGCGTCGTCGATTCGTGGCAGGGGGTACACGTCCTTTTTGGTGATCTTGTTCAATCGCCGGTAGTCAACGCAGAACCTCAGTGTACCGTCTTTTTTCTTCACGAGTACGACCGGCGCAGCCCACGGACTTTTCGATGGCTGTATAATGTCGTCGTTGAGCATGTCGTCGACTTGAGTCCGCATGGCTTCGCGCTCGTGGGAAGAGACGCGGTACGGTGACTGTCGGATAGGTCGGGCTCCATCCTCGGTTATTATCCGGTGCTTCGCCAGAGGTGTTTGACGTAACTTTGAGTTCGACGAAAAACACTCGCTGTAGCGACGCAGCAAAGCCAATAACTTGTTCCTTTCTTCGTGCGGTAGCGCCGGATTCACGTCGAAGGGGTGCCGAAGCTTGAAGGTATCGTCGGGTGCGCGTTCAAAGTCGGCGACTGCTATCACGTCACTTGCTTGTTGCGTTTCTTCGACGAACGCAATTGCAGCGCCCTTGTTTAAATGCTGGTACTCCTCGGTGAAATTGGTGACCAAAACGTGGGATTTGCGCTGCTTAAACCGCGCAATGCCTCTTGCGATAGACACACCGCGGTCAAGAAGCAACCTTCGGTCACTCTCCACGATAGCGTCGACGTCGGGAGCAGCACCTTCACAGTAGACGGTGATCATCAAGCTTGCGCGGGGTGGCAGGGTGACGTGATCATCGGCGATCCTTACAGCTGCACGGTGTTCGGGGTTCGATTCCGGCGTCACGGAGTGGTCGGAGGAAAAAGTTATCGACTTCGTCTGCAGATCGATTATTGCGCCGTTGTCCGTCAAATAGTCCATTCCGAGAATTAAGTCGCGGGAGCAGTTGGGGAAAACGACGAATACCGCAGGGTACGTCGTGCTGTCAATGGTGACGCGCGATGTGCACGTTCCACTTGGCGTCACGAGGTGGCCTCCTGCTGTGCGTATGTGTGGACCGTCCCATCTGGTCATAACCTTCTTCAGCTTAGACGCAAATGGTCCAGTCATTACGGAGTAGTCGGCTCCCGTGTCTACGAGGGCGCTACTACATCAAATCCGTCGATGGACACCTTGACGTCGGATGCCGCCTTCCTCGAGTTCCGGGTGCGTCGGGTCGTCGCATCTCGGCTTGTGCGTGTTGACGGTCGGGCACTGTACATCCTCGTTGTCATCGTCTTCTCAGCGGACGTCTCGGTCCGGTCGGGTACGCGTCGCGGCGTATAGCTGTCGTCGTGTACGGGAGTCTCGTCAGGTCTGGGTCGGGTCGTCGGGATGAGGGCATGTTGTGAGGCACTGTCTTCCGCGAGTCGTTGCGTCGTTGGAGGGTCTTCATTTTTCCGCGATCGTGCAACTTTACCTCCAGAAGTTGCTGCTTTTAGTTTCCCCCGCGTGGGCTGGGGGACCTTCCACGGGCGAAGTCAGCATTGCTACGGCGGTTCGGCGATTGGTATGGGTAGGGCGATGGCGAGCGGTTGAAACGGGATGGGCCACGCCTGGTTTCAGATAGATACTCGTCGATCTCACGTGGTCGTTGGCCAGGGAGAGGGCGAGGTGCGTCGACGGAGAAACCACGCAGTCCGAGTCTCTTGTATGAGCAGCGACGGTAGATGTGGTCGGCCTCTCCGCAGTGGTGGCACAGAGGACGATTATCGGGAGTTCGCCATACGTCCGTCTTCCTCGGCGTCTGGTTTCGGGCTACCGGGGGTCGGGCGGGTGACAGTGGGCGGCGGTACGGCGGGGCCTCTTGACGGCGTGTTGAGGCAGGGCGGGGTCGAAGAACAGCCGCAGAGTAAGTCATAGCCTCGGGCTCGCGGGGGCTTCGGACGGCACAGAAGTTCCCAAAGCCTGCTGTACTTCTTCCCGGATCACGTCGGTCAGTGAAGTGACTTGAGGTTGTGGTGTCGTCATCGGGAAAGGTTTCCGCAGCTCCTCCCTTACCACTGCGCGGATAGTGTCGCGTAGTGAGTCGGAGTTAATAGCGCTGGAACCAATCGTCTCCGAAACTAGCGCATTGATTGGGCGGTCGTACTGCCTCGTTCGAATTTCGAGCGTTTTCTCCATCGCGGCGGCCTCAGACGCGAATTCGGACACGGTCTTGGGGGGGTTGCGAACAAGGCACGCGAAGAGCTCTTGCTTCACACCTCGCATCAGAAACCGCAGTTTCTTTTCCTCCGTCATTCCTGGGTCCGCACGGCGGAAAAGTCGCTTCATTTCCTCGACGAAGATTACGACTCCTTCGTTCGGGTGTTGCGTCCGAGTTTCCAATAAAATCGCAGCTCGTTCTTTTCTCACCACGGTCGTGAAGGTCTTAAGGAACTCGCTTTTGAATTGCGTCCAGTCGGTCAAGGCGCTCTCGTGGTTTTCAAACCAAGTTCGAGCTGCATCCTCCAAGTAAAAGAAAACATGCCGGAAGGTTTCTTCATCGTCCCACCTGTTGAAGATCCGCACGCGCTCCAGCTTCTCCAACCATTCCTCTGGGTCTTCAGCGGGGGCTCCCCGGAACGATGGCGGTTCCCGGGGCTGCTGCAGCATGATTGGCGACGTTGTTTCTTGTACCATGGTGTTTGTTGCAGCGTTCCTTCTCTTGGGCCCTTCTGGCATCAAACCGAACTCGGGTGGTAAATCTTGCAGGCGGTGGCTGGCTCTTGTTGGACTGGTTTGGCGGCTTCCCGAGGTTTTAGTGGGCATGAAGGGTGCGTACCCAGCACCTCCACCAGATGTCACGAAGCCAAGGACGACGCAGTTGTCTTGCAGGAGAAACAAGTTTCTTGGAGCGAACTTGTGCTCCCCTAACAATTCAAAAGAATACAGAGGCGGCGAAGCAGCGGTCAACAAAGTGACTTGCGTCAGCGAGCGTCGCAGAATCGAATGCCCCGGCGTCTGCTCTGCAGGCTTTTAAGTGCGAATCACTTTATAAGCGACCCCAAACCATCCACCGCCGGCGTCGGCGGCGGCGGCGTCGGCGTCCGCAGTGCTCCTCTATAAAGAAACAGATTCCGGCGCCAGGTTTCGATCCGCGGACTTTGCGGCCGCAGCGCGACGCTCTACCGATCAAGCCACGGACGCGACGGTGATATCAGTGTTGACGCGCCTTATATCTTTAACGCATTCAAACTACGTCGTCAGCGGCGTGCGTTGGCGACTCAGCGGCGTTATAGCGGCTTGATAACTGCGTGGTGTACACGTGATACTACAAACCCGATGGAAGAGATGGAAGAGAAGGCGGCGAGGCGGTGGGCTGCGGGGGCCGAGCGCAAGCGCCGCAAGCGGGCCGACAACTGTGTATTCGCACTTTCACATTCTCCCCCTCGGGGAAATGCGGGGGAATTTTTTTTTCGTGAATCGGCCTATCTCGCCGCTGTAAATTCCACGTCTGAGACCCTCTTGGTACCCCTTCATGCCACTATTTCTTCTGTGCCCCACGATGATGCCGTTGACGTTCTTCCTCTTGTCTCTATTGCAACAGTAAATCATTCATCTGATTTTAAACCGCCGGCTGTTCCTGTTGGTGCGAATGTTAATCCCGACCTTTCCAAAGAGCAAACAAACACCCGATTGACCCTACTGGAAAAGCACAAAGCTTTATTTGACACTCACTCTACTGTTCTGGGGCACACTTTTGTGCCCACTCATCGAAACGGATGGTTCTTGTGTCTTCCGGCGACGCCCGTACCACGTTTCACCTAAAGAACGTAAAGTTATTCAAGCAAACGTGGACGACATGTTGAAGCGAAATATTCGTCCTTCGGCTAGCCCCTGGTCATCACCTGTCGTGCTAGTTCAGAAGAAAGACGGTTCCGTGAGGTTTTGTGTGGATCACAGGGCCCTCAACAAGATCACTCTCAAGGATGTTTATAACGATGCCGCGCATTAACGACGTGCTGGACACTTTTCAAGCTGCAGAATTCTTTTCTAGTCTCGATCTTCGATCGGGATACTGGCAGATCCCCATGCACGAAGCCCACAAAAAGGAGACCGCTTTCCCAACACCCAATGGCCTCTACGAATTCAATGTAATGCCATTCGGGCTTTGCAATGCTTCCGCTGCATTTTAAGGAATGATAGACAATGTCCTGCATGGCTTTAAATGGAAAACGTGTCTCTGTTACCTGGATGGCATTGTTATCTTTTCCTTCTCATTTGTCGAGCACCTTCAACGCCTGGACCAAACTTAACTTGCCTCAGCGAGGCCGGTTTCCAACTCAATGCAAAAAAATGTCACTTCGCGACCACATTCATCGAAGTATTGCGGCACATTGTGAGCAAGGATGGCCTTTACCCCGATCCCGATAAAACGGGAGCCGTAATAAATTTTCCCTGACCCCTTCAGAAAGAACTTCGCAGTTTCGTTGGATTGGCATCATACTTCTGTCAATTCATTCGGAAATTTTCGGCAATAGCTTCACCGTTAAAGAAGCTCTTAGCTTCTGGCACACCGTTTACCTGGTCGAAAGAATGCGAAACAGAGTTCCTGGAACTCAAACAGGCTCTTACTTCTGCACCCGTCCGACAGTACTCCACACCGCAGCCAGAGGACATGGTATTGGTGCTGTGCTCCTGCAACGCAATAGATCATCTTTGGAGCACGTGTTTCCTACGCCTGCCGGACGTTTACGCCAGCTGAGCGAAACTACGCAATAACCGAGCGGGAGTGCCTCGCTGTAGTTTGGTCCGTTCAAACGTTTCGACCATACTTGTATGGTAGACACTTCACCGTTGTAACGGATCACCATGCCCTCTTCTGGCTATCCTCCCTCAAGAATGTAACCGGACGCTTTGGCCGCTGGATACTTAATCTGCAAGAGTGCGATTTTGACGTGATGTACAGAGTGGGGACCGAACCCACGCCTTTGGCGTAGGTTCGGTTCCCACTCTGGGCACGTGTTTTTCTTTCTTTCTTTCTTCTGTATATTTAAAAAAAATGTTTACTTCATTAACCGTAGTGAAAATGAAAAGAGCCTAACCACACCCCTATGCCTCCTTTGGCATTGTAGACTGCCGACCTATCTTTCTGTATTTCCTCAACGAGCCCCTCATTTCCTTACTATATTATTCTGCGAAAGCCTAGCGAGGGTCTCGCTTCTGGCAGCCTTGATGCCTAGGTAGCATAAGAGGGCTTCCCGCCAGTTTCCCGCTCATGACAGGCTGTAGACGTTGGTGTCACGCCCCGGGGGTTGAAAAGAAGGTCCCCTTCTCCCCGTGTACTCAGAGTGGCGCTGGCTACCACCCTCAAGCGTCAGATATACTTCTAGCAAATACAAATAGCCCAGAAAGTTAAGGAGAACACAGTCGCCCAGATAGCCGAATTGGTAAGGCATTCGACATGTAATCGAAAGGCGTGGGTTCGGTCCCCACTCTGGGCGCGTGTTTTTCTTTCTTTCTTTCTTCTGTATATTTAAAAAAATGTTTACTTCATTAACCGTAGTGAAAATGAAAAGAGCCTAACCACACCCCTATGCCGCCTTTGGCATTGTAGACTGCCGATCTATCTTTCTGTATTTCCTCAACGAGCCCCTCATTTCCTTACTATATTATTCTGCGAAAGCCTAGCGAGGGTCTCGGTTCTGGCAGCCTTGATGCCTAGGTAGCATAAGAGGGCTTCCCGCCAGTTTCCCGCTCATGACAGGCTGTAGACGTTGGAGTCACGCCCCGGGGGTTGAAAAAAAGGTCCCCTTCTCCCCGTGTAGTCAGAGTGGCGCTGGCTACCACCCTCAAGCGTCAGATACACTTCTAGTAAATACAAATAGCCCAGAAAGTTAAGGAGAACACAGTCGCCCAGATAGCCGAATTGGTAAGGCATTCGATATGTAATCGAAAGGCGTGGGTTCGGTCCCCACTCTGGACGCGTGTTTTTCTTTCTTTCTTCTGTATATTAAAAAAAATGTTTACTTCATTAACCGTAGTGAAAATGAAAAGAGCCTAACCACACCCCTATGCCTCCTTTGGCATTGTAGACTGCCGACCTATCTTTCTGTATTTCCTCAACGAGCCCCTCATTTCCTTACTATATATATATATATATATATATATATATATATATATATATATACGTGTGTGTGTGGGTCAATCCTATTATGTCAAGCTCATTATAAGATGAACAGGAAAAGGGGAACAAGGGGGGAACAGTAGACAAATAAATGGTGAAACCCGAATCCGCCACTTCTACATTTATTACAGACAAGCTTAGAAAGCATTTATACTAAATGTAGCCGACGTATTCGCGTATAGAACATACCATCGCCCTCACAAATCTCAGAATGTTACCGTTCGCGTCAGCTGAGAAGCGAATAAAAATTCCACTTAAAATACGAAGCCTACTACAAGTTTACAAAAAGAACAAGAAGGCGGAGGGAGAGTGGCGGTCGCATTTCCAGGTAGGAGTACGTTTTCTCTACATAAAAGCGAAAGAGAGCTCAAGAACATGCAGCAAATTGTACTAACAGGCCCTTCAACAACCGTCATGGGCTATATCAAAGACAATGCGCAAAAGCAGACAATATATTACACTGAGGCAACCGACAACCGCAATTTTCTCAGCGGGATTCCTTGAATTTCCACATTATGTGCATACAGCGAAGTTAACTAACACGGTATTGTATTTGACACGCTACCAAAACCGTAGTTCCTGGGACTGAATGAAACGTTCTATGCTTCCCGCATTCATAATTTCTTCTGATATATTGCAATGTAGTTATGCAGGATTTTGTACGTTGTTATAGTACTGCTTCAGCAATTATCTTTGGTAGCTTTCAATAAGTCTTACATCAAAAAGCTGAAAAGTTCGTATTATATTCTTTGTACGCTACAAATAAAAGTGGGCGCTAGAAATTGTATGTGCACCATGGAGCCCTTTTCGTAGAGCATCCACTGAGTTTTTTCCAGATCTGGTAGTTCTCTGAAAGTTGAGCGTAGTTTTGGTTGGCCAAAAATAAAAAGTTGTAGAGGAATAATCTCTCTTTAGTTGTCTCATAGCTACTGTGTCGCCAATAATGCCCCTAAGACTCGTAACACATGAATTATATTGTCACAAAAAAATTCTAAGACATCGCGTAGTGGGATGTTCACCGACTGATGACGACAGCCCCAGCACTCCCGACAGCCGCATTGAACACCCCCAGCCCAGCCGCGACGAGCAGTTCACCACGTGCACCACCCCGTGTCGCCAGCCGATGACCAGCCCATCAAAGACAGCCGGGAGAAGACGAGAAGAGACGAACCCAAAACGCCTGTCCCAGCCCTGTCTTCCGAAGTGGCTTCGATTACCCCAGGCGCTTGTCAAGGCCTTTACATCGGTGTTGCGGGGCAAGCCACTTTGAATGATATAATCATCATATGTGGCGTCAGTAACTCCTCCATGGTTTGCAATCATCACATCATTGAATGTCATCAAACTCATAATCCTATTGCGGCTTCGACCGGGATTGTTGCTTTCAGTAACAGCCCTCTACGGGGCACCTGGAGTAATCTTGGAGACGGGATAGGTGACACCGTGGACCTCTAGCCCCCAAACATGAGCTGTAATCAACCGTGGCAATGTTTCTATTGGTGGAGGGTAAGAAACCACGAACGTTGGCCGTCAGAGTAGCGGACAAGGTATCGCGGATGGGCTCCCTGTCTGTTCACCTGGCTGGGATCTCCGGCACCTTTCAAGCTATCAGGGTAACATTTTAGAACGAAGTACCCCGATCCCCTGCTTTTATACTATCGCACATGGCGTTTCCAATCCCGAACCCCCCCAACGGGGTCGGTCCCTGAAAAGGGGCCTCACCGAAGTTTCTTTTGCTCGTTTGCCTTCGCTCTCGCTTCAAAGCCAGATTTGTTTCTCACGGTTTTTAGTCATGAAATCTATTGATTAGTTGAAACCCATTAGTTCTCAGTCATAAGTCCTGAGTCCAAGTTTCTCGAAAGCCTCATGGGTAAGTCCTAGAAGGCCAAAAAGCTCACAACAGGAGAAGTCCTGATTGAGGTTAAAAACAAGCAACAGTCCTATAAAGTCATCGCGCAAACGCACATGGTTGATGTTGAAATGAAGATCAGGCCCTTCGCAACCTTAATAGCTTCCAGGGCGTTATCTCTGATTGGTACCTAATAAGTCAGGCCGAATCCGATCTACTGAAGTGTCTTCGTTATCAGGGCGCGACGGCATTGAGGCGAATACCTATACACAGAAACCAACAAAGAATAGCAAACAAACACATAATCTCGACGTTTGACAGCTCAACATTTCCTTGGTCTGCCAACGCGGGCTTTATGAGGTGTCCGGTACTGCTCTACGTGCCCAAGCCACGCCGCTGCTTCAAGTGTCAGTAGTTTCGCACGGCACAAGCCCTGTTTAGTGAAGAGCTGTTTAGTGCTGTTAGGGAATGCGCAGAAGACAACGGAGTGGCAGAGTTTCAAAACCGGGCAGGAGTTTCCCTGGACAACTTTATGACGCTACTGGCGTTCAACCTTGCCTCTACGTTCGTGTGTTTTAATGACCGCCTTTTTATTCAGCGCAAAGGGATTTGTATTGGCTCTTGCGTTGCCCCAATCCTCAGGAGCCTTCAGCTCAGCCTTGCTTAATTATCAGCGTCAGTTGACAGCAAAATTCATTAAACAGTACTCACAAATGGCCGTTCCAGTAATTGCTGTGCCTCTTTTACTGTCGCATACAGAAAATATTCATTTCTTTGCAGAGCTGGAATAGATGTACTGTCCGGGTCATGATATCTTCTCTGGGGCTGCTTACCTGATATAAAAGGGAAAGGAGGAGGAGGAGGAGGCGGAAGACGCATACTTTAATGTGTTCAGTTTCACCGAGATGAAAATTCCGCTTTTAGCCCATTTCTCTTAAGACAATCTTCCTGATCACTTTCATGCTCTGACTAAATCAACTATTTTTACAACAGTTGCTTGACCAGTTTTGTTGTATACATAACCGGCGCGAATGGCTTTACGAAGCGTTTTCGTACACCACAAAACATTCAGGACCATTCAATCTAATTTCCTTCCCACAAAAAGTATGTCCAGTTTTTGCTCATTTTTCTTTCAAAGAAATTTTCCACTGGATCACCTCTTCTGATGATCTTTCACAGGGCTGATCCTAGGAGAGATCGAACAACTAATTTTATTTTCAATCTCTTTTTCATGTTGTTTTCATGGGGTATGTGCACACCGCTTAATAGTCCAAAAGAACTTAATTTTCCTATAATGTCGTACTACGTTAAAAATTCTAGACGCGTCGCGAATGACGCCCTCCTTCAGGTGGCTGCAGTTATATCCCTGTGTGTTCACGCAAGGAAAGGCGTGAGACTAGAGATTTATAATTTGTTTCAAACCAATAAGAAACATAGCAATGGTACCATTCATACAGCAAACCTTGCATACTGCAACGAATCAAACAATAAATATTTCATTATTGGAGTGTAATGTAAATGTGTAAGGTTCTCAACCCGTCGGAGGCGAACTTGCGGCTCCGCAAGTTTATTTATTTATTTCTTTTTCTTTTTTTTATACCTGCTTCGCCATTGCATGCATTACAGCAGGGAGGTGATAAATAACAATAAGCATAAAATTAGAGGCCCAAAAATAAAATAATTCTGCAAAGCGCGGTGAAAATCGTCATTATAAATCGTGGATACAGTTATACGTGGAAGATAATTACACTCCCGTATTGCGCAAAGCGTCACCTTTAAACATGGAGGAAAAAAAAGCTTAGGAGATGTCCTAACGTCACACCCAGCGCAGCCGGAAACGCCATTTCTGTAATAAACGCCTCCTCCGTCCTGTATCGCCTCTCTTGTCGTCTGCATCTGCCAGCGCCGAGCCGGCGGAAATCAGCTGATAGGCAGGTAGAAGGCCGTTTTGCAGCGCGTGACCGTGAACCTAAACGCGCGGTTACACCGTTACACGTCTTCAGTGTGGCCGCAGCAGTTTCGCGAAGCGGCTCGCTCTAACAATGCCTCAATGCTCGGTGCAAGGCTGCAAGTCGCGATCGGTACCCAAGGAATTGGGCGTCACTTTCCACCGGTTAGTGCATCATTCCGCTGACAAGTATTGCTGTTTATTGGTGTGCATTCATCCTTTGTTTGCAATCGCCGCCGTTTATAGGTTCCCAAGCGATGGAGAACGCGCAAACAGTGGGCGAACGCCGTGCGGCTACCGGACTGGAAAGTGCCCAAGTTTGCGTTGCAGTTTCACTGGCAATCCCTGAGATGACTAGTCAATTAAACGGCCGTTGTATATACATAGGTAAACAGCACTTCATGCAGATTTAAAGCTAAAAAAATTGTGCAATGTTTTTACCGTTGTTCGCGTGCCTTCGATAGAATTTTTTGCGAAGGAGGAGGAGCAGGAGGAGGCAAAACGGGTTATTGAGTAAAAAAAAGGAGAGGGTGGGTGGCCTCAATAAACTTTTTCTCGCCAAGTTTCAACTTGTCTCAGTGTCAATAAATTCAAGGTGATATCAGTTGAAAACGTTCATACACTAACCTCGCAGTATGAAGCGTTGAAAAGCGAAATCCAGAGCGAACTACATGCAGCGGCGATAACCAAAAATTGAGTTGCGAATCGTCGGTTGCAAGTCGCCTACGTACTGCACACCGTGTATCACTTCCCTAAAATCTACCTGACGGGTGTCCGCGCGTACGACGGGACGGCGCGTTCACGCTATCTGCACTTATAGGCGCGTCGTGATCGCGACCGGAGCAAAAGCTTGGCGCGGTACAATGTGCACTTGCAAGTAGAAATTAAATGACATATTCACATCGGCGCAGCTGTCGCAACTCGCAGCATCCTTTTCGAGTTCCGCAAGACCACAGCGCAGCAAAGCGAAGCAGCAATCTTCGCAATCGGACGACAAGGCAGGCGCTGCCTTTCCTCCATGACTGGCGAATGGCGGGCGGGCTGTTGCTAGGACGCCGTTGCTAACGCGACTTCCAATGGCCGCCGAAAACACGTGACTTCCTCCACACTTTTGCCAATGCGCGGGGATAGCTGGGGGCCTCTCCTAAGCTTTTTTTTCCTCCATGCCTTTAAAGAAAGGTTAATAATTGTCTTTAAGCTAGCGGTCCCGCTTTGGGATATGTAGAATGGCGCTTCGATATACTTCTCATCTTTTATTCTAGTTTTCGAATGATAGATATTAAGAAAAAATTTCAACCTTAGGTTTCATCTTTGATCTTTCATGTCTTACCATTAAAGTTTACTTTTATTTCCCCGCATGCTAAGTTGAAAGTGCCAATTACCTAATACGAATTGCACGGCCCTATTCTGTATGTTTTCGAGCGTATCAACCAGGTCTTTGGTGTAGGGATTCCACAAAACACATGCGTACTACAACATCGAGCGCACATGAGCGAAATACGGTTGTTCTTTTAAGCTAGATGGAGGTTCGCTGAAATTTGTCTCAGAAAGCCAGAAACAAACACGTGCAGCGGTAACTTTTATGTTGTGAACGTGCCTGTTTAACCTCCTACCACCTGTTAAATATTCTTCTAGTTATTTATATTTCCCAGCCATTCTTTAAGCAGCGAATTTACGGTATACGTATTCAATTGGAATGAAGGTTTTCCCGTAAAGGTGACATTAACACACTTTGCTTTGTAACATTCAACGACTTTTCTGAATCAGCACACCAGGATGTTAATAAATTCGAATCATGCTGCAGGTATTCCGAATCACGTTCATTCGCTCTAGCCCTGGAAAGTACACAGTCATTCCCGAACATTTACAACCAAGATTTGGAGCCAATAGTAATAACGTTTATATACAACAGAAAATAAGAGGGCGCCCAACTGAGCCTTGGGGAATTCCTGATGTCACGGGAACGTATCCGCACAAACAACCATTGAGAGCGCCCGACTGCTGTCTTAGAGAGAGATACTGGGCGATTCATGCAATAACCGATTCATTCACTTTATAGCCCGCAATTTACTAACAAGAAAGTGATATGAAACCCCCTTAAATAATTTTTTGCAGTCCAAGAAAATACAGTCAACTACTCTAAGCTTATCTATTGCTAGAGCCAAATCGTCCGTGAACTCAACAAGCTGCGTTGAACAAGAAAAAACCTGACGAAATCCATGTTTGCCATGATGCTGGCGATGATGTTTAACCAAATGAGTCATATCCCAAGAGTAGGTAGGCTCACCTTCAAACACCCCAACTAAATTAACACCCAGGCTTCATCATTGCCAAGGCCCTATTGTTATCGGAAATTTAAAGTAACAATTGTGTCTAACTAGGCAGTCACAAAATCCCACGAAGTAACAGTGCAAGACACGAAGTTGAGCCTACTAATGCACGAGCTTAGCCTCTTCTACGTTTATCACAAACAAAATAGTACGACATTGTTTTTCACAGTATTACTATAAGAAGAATAGCCGCAAAGTTGCGGTTTTGTGGGCCCTTGCCTTTCTTTGGTGGCGAGTCCGCGACATGGCGCCGGTTGAGCTCCTGCATGGTGGCCGCTTGCTCGACGCCCTTTAAGGCTAGTTTTAGATGCAAAGCATCTCTTAGTCGACCCTCCGTCATCCCTCGGCGTACGGCGTCCGCACCTCTCCTACTTGTCCCCCTCTCCACGACAGCCGCTCTCCTCCACGTCGCTCCACCTCGCCGCTCGACTCCTCTCGTGCCGGCTCAGGAAGACACCGGCAACACTGTCGCTCCAGGAGCCCTAACCAGCTGTGATAACACTGCTCTCCTCCTCACCGCTCGGTACGTCCCGTGCCGGCTCAGTAAGACACCGGCGACACTGTCGCTCCAGGAATCTGATTGTCGGGGCTATGTCCTTCCTTTGTTGTTTACGCCGTCCACACCCCCACTGCGCATGTGCGTGTCTCCTCCATTCTCCTCTCTTCCAGCTGTATAAAAGCAGGTGCGCGCGCTGAGCGGCGTTCAGTCTGCTCCGAGACACCGCCTGCGCCGGTTCTGCTCCGGTGTGGAACCTACACGGAACCCTCATGCTTTGCATCACCATATACTTCCCTTCAGGGAGATGGTGTAATTTTTGTTTTTGGTGAACCACCGCCATCTACGGTCGACATCTTTGCCGGGTCGATGTCTCTAATGCTGTCCATTTCTTGAGGGGGCGAATAGCCTCGAGCTGATGCGTCGACGAAGCCGGTGGGCGAGGCATGGTAGCGGCTATGACTGGCGAGGCTTAGCTCATCCGTTAGTGTGGCACAATCTTCTTGTAGCAATACATGGCATTCCGATGGCCTAAAAGGTTGCCTGGTAATGTCCGGTGAGTCCTTCCACCTTGCCCGTTCACCTAGAACAATCATTACTGCTTGATAAAGGAAGCGCGTTCATTTAAAACGCAAAAACACCGAGAGGATTCGAAACGCGTCTGCGTCGTTCGGCTCCGGCTTTTTCTTCACCCAGGATAAAAACCGGTCCTGCATATGCCGGTCTTCTTCCAAACACGTCTGTGCATGAATTCTAGGCGCCCAGAGGCATGCCGTTGTTCGGCTGTACACCGCCTTCCGAAAGAATGACGTATAACCTGAGACCATAGATACGCTCGTCTCATCTTGATCACTGGTTTCCAGATATTCTGCGGCCGGTCGCTTGCCGTAATTCGGACGAGGACCGCTAGCTGAATGAAAAACGTACATTCTGGGGCCGTACGTCGGCCTCTCTCCATAACACCGGTTGCCCGAAGAAAACGAACATTTTGCCGTCCGACGCGTGGTTCACCGTTGAAAGAGCGAATGCGCGACAGTGGCACTCCGGCCGGTCTCCTTTCGAACACCAACTGCCACGAGTATATGGATATTCTGTGGCCTGTCTCTTGCCGTGCTTCGACCGAAGACCGCCTTCGAAGGAAGAACGGATGCCCTAAGGCCGTACTTCGGCCGTTCTCTTTCTCAACATCGGCAGCCGAAAGTGCACTGAATATCTGGCAGCCGGGTAGCTGCCGTTGCGCGTCTGAACACGGGCGGCCGGAGAAACACAGAAGCGCTGGTTGCCGAATGTTGGCCGTTCAACGTACGATCAGTGGCTGCCAGAACCTGGATGCTGACCGGATAGGCCAGCAAGCGGCCACAGACGGGCAGGTCTAGGGACACACTTTCTGTGCCACCTGGGAGCCTTCTACACCAGAGGACTTTGTGGGTCAACTACAACCTGGCAGTGATTGCGCAGCATTTCCGCCTACGTAGGCTACCGCCGCCGTAGGGCCCAGCCCGTGTCTACCCCCTGTTGGACTCTGAGCTCGGAGACGCACTACATGCATGTCGAGGAAGCTTTTGCGTGCACCGCATAACCAAACAGGAGTCGACGTACAACAGCGTCGTGACTTCTTTGCCAAGCAGCGCCCCGAATGAAGTTGCCGGCATCCTAATGTCCTGCAGCCTGTAGCCCCATATTATAACGTCAAGGCGGTAATCCGCTGCAAAACCGGGGAAGAGCGCAGGTCCATGCAGCAGCTTCTGAACTCCGAGGAGCTCAGAGAAAGGCGGACTTTCATCTTATTCAACGCATGCGGCCGCTATTCGACGATCCCCGCCACGACCGTAGCGAAGCACAGCTATTGATTGGAAAGTGCCTGCCTGTTAATAGCCGTGTGGTCGCCGATCAACACTTACGGTTTGCCATCGCTAAATGCAAATTTTGATTCACGTCACCCCTTCCGTTTCTTTTTAGCATAGCCGCGATCGAGAAACCATTCGTATTAGTGATTTTGTATCTTTATTTAACGTGGCCGGGACATTCATTCTAGCCGCCTGGTCAACACGATGACGAGCCCCTCAGTGCATGGCGTCCTCTCGTCTACCAAGGTGGCCGGGATTCAATTTTTTGGATCGTTCTGGGCATATGACAAGATCTTTGTGAATTTGGTGGCATCACAGTGCCTCTTATGGCAGAGTTACCAGGTAAGAAAACCATAACCCGCCACACCGTAACCAAGGCACCCCCCGCTTTGCTCATCACACTGTCTTGCAAATCTAACGATTTTGGCTAGAAAACCTGTTTTCTACATAGGGCTACTGCCTTCTTCAATCAGCACTTAGAGAGCTCAGAATATTAAATTTGCTTTCCTATTTGTTTGCACCTACACGGCTTACCGAGGTTACTTTTTTACTGTTTTGTGACCTTCTGCCACGTGATGTATATTTTGTATCATTATGAAGGGACTACACTGCCTCCAAATATAACATCTAACAGCATAAACAGTTTGCAGCTGCATTATTCCAAACATTGCAACCAGCTATTATTTTTTTAAAACATGGCACATTTCAACCATAACCAATTTGTATAGAATAACTGCAGAAGATGGATAACACAATGTATTTGAGATAACGTTTTTTCGTGCATACTACTTGTTTTTAAAGTTCACAGAGGCTGTTGCCTGTGTCATTTTGTCCGCTTGCGTTGTTAAACAATACCTATGTTCTCGCTACAAGTTTTTTTGAAAACACACAGTTCCCCTGGACCCAGGTGTTCGTAAACAAGCGTGCAGTTAGAATTTACAAGGATAGCATACCATATAGGGTCGATGTATATGTGATTTTGTACATGTTTCCTAGCAGATTAGGTTTTGGTTACACAAGTTACATTTGTCCGGTTTATTTTACAGAGAAAGCTTCAAGAGGAAGCCGAGGTTAGAGGCTGGCATCGCTTGATTGGTCGCCGGCCTTGTTGCATGTTTCACATTATCACATAAAAATATAAACGTAAACAACTGGCATGGTGCAAAGCAAGATAGGAAGTTCAACATAACCAAACAAAAATTAACCTAAGAAAAGAGTAATAAAACACACAACACAGGATTATACATTAAAAAATTAAACCCAGGGCTGATTAAACTGTGAAACAGCGCTTAAACGAAGACAGTGAGCAAAGACACAGACACGTACGTTGACTATCAACTCAGCACACAAATTTTAAGTTTGTGTGCAAAGGTGAACTCGCCTGGGCGCTTAAACGTGCGATGCATGACAAAGCACGCGAAGCGCTTCGTGGTTTGCCGCGACAGCGTCGTGTTCGAGGTGCCCCTCGCACGTGGTCGTGTGTATGTGGGGCAGGTCGGGCGTTGCCTGAAAAAGCGCCTAATGGCGCATGCGTACTTACTAAAAATCCGCACAGGAAGAAACTTGGCAACACACCGCTAGGCCTGAAAGTGCTCCCCGTGCTTGGAAGACACTAAGGTACTCAAAAGGTTTCGTGATACACGCGCACGCGAAATCTACGAGGCGTGGAAGATAGCCCAGTGAGGCAAAGATTGCGTGAGCACCCCTTCGGTAGCCATGTATAAGAGAGAACTTGGGTACGGGAACATGTGATTCGAGTTATCATGGCATAGCAGGTGCGCCTGCAGTGTGTACATTTGTGTGTGTTTCTGTTTTACGCACTGGTGTAACGTCATCGTAATTTTTCATTATATTTCCGCAATAAATAAATATTGATCACTTGATAGTCAGCACTCGTGTCTGTGCCTTCCCTTACTGTCTTTGTTTAAGAGCTGTTTCAGTGTTTAATGATCAAGCAAATAGCCCAAACGCAACCATTCACACGTTAGTTAAACACATTACTACAACGTATCGATGTAGATAGATGAAGCGGTGGAGGCGTGGGTCTATCCGTCTAATGTATAATGTCGATCATAGTCAGGCAAACATACATACCACAAAACGTACATCGGCCATGCAATATAGAGAAGGCATATACATGTATTTTTAACAATTACTAAGTGCTGAGTAGCTTTCGTTGCACTATGACGCAGGCATCATAAATGTAAGTTGCATGTTCAAACATATAATGCAATGTTTATGTGGTACCGAACCGAAAAAATAGACACCATTTTACCGTGTACAAAATAATGCGCAAGTATTGACAAGGTGTTTTCTTCATTCGCTTTTGAAAGCGCCAAATGATCTGTGAAAATTTATTTTTATGTCAATCCTATTCAATATTTCACAGCTTGATAATGTAAGATTTGTGTACCATAATTGCCTCGCATTGCGGGCTGTAGAATTAGTGGTATGCGTGTTCGGTATGGGCTACATTGCATGGTCAGTGGGTTCTATATTCGGTTTTTATAAATACGTTGTAAGAGTTTCAATTAATAAATTTGACCGAATTTAAGCGTGATATATTTTAGAAAGAGTGGTTTTTCCTTAAATCTGTTTCCCTGGTACTTCTCACGTATGCGAAGCATTTTCTTAAGCAAAATGATAAAGGTAATGTTATGTTCTGTCGTAGTTTCCGACATTGTAATGCAATAGCTTAACCTGGAATAGACAAGATGATAGTGTAGTGTTTGATTTAACGAGGCCGTAATCAGATATTGAATTCCGTATATGGTTCGCATTACTCCTGACAACTTCGCTTTAAGTTTGTTGACATGACACGGTCATGAAAGCTCCACAAAAAAACCAATCACGGAAAAATTCTTGTTGAGGCACTTGTACGAGTAAGTTACCTTTGAAGGTTAATTTAATAGGACCGGTATATCATTTACTTTCCGGCATAAATATGATGTAGTTTGTCCTATTAATAATAATGCTGAGGTGATTTGTTTTCAACCACCGCGACGGCTTCTTAAGTTACGCGTTAGCTCATGTAACCGTGCCTTGTGCAGTTTTTTTTAGCAAACAGTACGTTTGTACCGTTGGTGAGCATTATATTATCGGGGGAGGAGGCGTACATTATCATTTCTTTAATGTTGCTTCTGTATATCAAAACGAACAGCGGCACGAGAATAGAACTTTGGGGTACGCCATACTGAATCTTAATTAATGGATAACATACTGTTGATGGACACGGACTGATATCTATTTGTCAAATATTTTGATACATTTAGCACTACACTTAGAAAGTTGAATTTATGAAGGTTTGAAGTATTATATGTTGATGCAGAGTATCGAAAGCTTTTCTTCAAGCTAGGAACAAGTGTAAATACCGTGTTTTAAAGTTTCTCAATTTTTTTCTTTCATGTAATGTCAGCGCTGTTTTCGTGGATTTAAGTTTTTAAAAACATTTATGCGGTGTATTGATTCTATGCATTTCAAAAATGCGAGCGTAGAGTTAGGAGTAGTTTCAAATATATTTGAACAGCTAGCATTTCCCCTTCCCCTGCCCTGTAGACGGGAGCAACTTTAGCTACTTACAAAACAGTGGGGTAAATTGACAATAATGGAGACGAAAGACAGCGGAAGGACGGCGGAAAGACGGTGGAAGACATTGACACTAGGGTTGCATGGTGTGAAAAATGGCTCACGCTTTTTACTCTAATTAGTACCCATCCATGTCCTTTTCCCGTAAACGCAGCACCACAAATCACGCATACCATATCAGTTCAAATGAAATAACTCGGAAAGACTGCTATAGGTATCTAGGCGTTCACTTAATATCGTCATTATCATGAGTCACTCACATTGAAACAGCATGCGCGCACGCCTCACGCACGCTTGGCTTTTTGCGCCGCAATCTCCGATCTGCATCGCAATGGATTAAAAAACTTTCATATCTTACATACGTTCGACCTCAATTGCAATATGCTTCATCTATCTGGAACCCGTCAGAAGCATATCTCACCAACGAATTAAAATCAATCCAGAATCGCGCTGCTCGCTTCATCATGTCAAACTAGTCGCTTAAATTTAGAATCACTGAAATCAAACGCACACTTGGTCTTCCGTGTCTCCAATCATGTCGAATCATCTCGCATCTCTGCATGCTTCATTCTTTCTGTTACCACCCACTAGCCAGGCACCCTCGACTTCAACCCCCTCCCAGAATCTCGCCGTGCTTAACCATAGCTAACCAATCGCAGCACACATTCAGTCCCGCACATCATTGATTTATGATTGTAGGGTTTTACGCGCCGACGGAACGCAGGTGATGAGGCGCACCGTAGTGGAGGTCTCCGGAATAATTTTGACCAACTGGGGATTTTTGACGTGCGCCGAAATCTGGTACACACGGGCGTTTTTGCTTTTCGCCTCCATCAGAAAAGTGGCCGCCGCGGCCGGGAATCGAACCCGCGAACTCGTGCTCAGCAGCGCAACGCCTTAGCCACTGATCCACCGCGGCGGGTCACACTACATTATGAACGAATCTTTTTTGCCTTATGCAATAACCACGAAAAATACTCTCCCCGACAGTATTGCTTCGTCCGCCGACAGCACGGCTTTTCGCGAGAAGCTAACATTACGTCTGACCTAAATGGTTTTTGTTAAAATGACTTGCTAGTTAAACCATGTTAGTAACAAACTTTTAGTCACACATTCATTCTGATGCTTATTACTTATGTATATTGCTCTTTTATTTACAGCCTACAATTCTTAATATTTTTCTGGTTGCTTGTTTCCTTCCTGAGTCAAGGTTTTCCTTCCTTTTCCCGTCTTTTCTTCGCTTTTCGGCTTTTTTTGTGTCATCAAGAGTCCCTCAGATGTTGTTTGCCCCCGCCTTATGTAATGCCTCCGCGCCCTTAAGGTTTCAATAAATGAAATGAAATTAAATGCCCACATACGACACCGCAACTATCTCCTGGCATTTATTTTCTGACCGCGTCGGAAAACATCGGAACCGTAAACATAGAAAGAAAACACTGAAAAGGACCACACAAAGCCCTGTCTGTGTTAAAATGCTTCATAGCTCTAATCGTCACCTTTTTTCTCGCGGCCGCCTCCCCTCTATCTACTTGCCACGCGGGGAGTGCTTTCTGCAAAAGTTGAATTTTTTGTTTTTTAAAAGCACCGCTGGCTGGCTGGAGCTTGCGGCATGCCACACGGAAGGTTTCTAAAACCGCTCTGGTGGTTCTGCTGTGGGAGCGTGCCAATACTGTTCCTTTGAACAGCGGTTCCCATTTGCATTTTTTACAGTGATCAGCCAAATGCCCACGAGCTTGTATCCTCGAATTTGCGTTTTTGTGCTCTCGCTGCCGCTCGTTGAGGCACCTTACTGTTTGTCCTGTAGAGGACCTCCCACAGTCATTCGTAATTTTGCAGACGACTTGTAAATCGCACCTAACAAACCGGTTTGTATGTTTTACCTCACATTGTTGACGTTCAGCGTCATCCTTGTTGACCCGCTATCACAGTCCTTTCAACTTGTGTGGAGCGAAAGAGTCTTTCATATTATAGCTGTCGGCTACCATTTTCAGCCCGTGTGAGACAATTTGCAAGTATGGAATGTGTGTCAGTTGTTTTCCATCTTCCTTGTCTTGCTCTTGCCCAAAGCCACATTTTTATTTTTTAGGCATTTCTTTGCCACGCGTTAAAGAAAAAGCTCTCGTCATCCTTGATAGGAGCTCTTCCTTAAAGGAGCTATCATCCATAATACTACATGATAGGAGGAGCCTTGAGCTTTTATCATTTCTTTGACCTTTTTTGGCACTATTTCAGGCTCACCAAAAATATGCCTCCTCTGTAACTTCACAAAAAGCAAACTTGTTCAGGGAAGCTTAGATATCAGGAAACAAACACTTTAAAACAGTAATATTGACACCTTCTTGCTCAAAAAGACAAGCACCTCGCCGCCGCAACCTTTTACGCTCACATATGAAGCCATAAAAGGGAAGAGGGTCTTTGTCTTCCTTGGCCACGGCGATTAAAACCCTCCCTATTAATATTTGTCTCTTAGATGAACTTCAGTGCTTGTCAGCATAGAACGGAAATACAGCAACTGCGTTAGAAAAACCTGCGTCGCAGTCGAATCAACGCTGTCCCGTCTTATAACTTAAAACATTAACGCAGATGATATGTGCGACTTTTTGTCTGCATTTTTCGGATCATCGATTTGCTACGCCTTGGTGCTTCAATGCGCGACCGTTGGAGGGTTCAATCCCTATCGTCCACGTGGTCGCTCTCCTTGATCCTGTTTTCTAGCAGAAGGCCGCCTTCCAATGAGCTACCGGCGTCTTCGGCGGTGCATTCTAGGCTTGGCGTTACCTTAACTTTGGTTGTTCTCATTCGGAGGGATGTGGTAGAATACGCTGTAAGTGCCTCGTCTCGATTCTTATATAACACTTTTTCCAAGTGACCTGAACACCTTCAGTTGCTATCGTGGAGGTCTCACAGGAACAACTTTATAGTAGACGTTACTGATCGGACGGAAGGCCGTGTAGAGGCTCAAGTAGCCCCTCGATTATCGTTCATAGTTGCCTTGGCACGAACGGTGCTGCACCCACAGACTCGTGCACTTGGATTGTATGTGTCTTGTTTGTGTTGGGTGTTATATTTATGGATATGGTTTGCTTGCTGGCATCGAATTCGTGCTCGTGCAATTTGGCGTGGACGTGTGCTTGATGCGTTAGTCGTCAGGGCCAGTGGTGACTGCGATGTAAGCCTCAAACAGAAGCATGGAGTCCAGCATTTTCGTCATTACGTGTCTCGGACACGGACCGAAGGGAAAGAAGTGAAGTGTGTACTTCGTGCGTCGTCGTTATTGAATCAGTGAATGCAGCGTCAGGGCGCGGTAGAGCGATGAAATCCCATGTGGCCCTTCCACGGGCGTCGTGAGCCAATTTATCTACATTTTTGCTTGCAGCTATACCAAGGTGGCTTTGGGGCCACTGGAAAATATTATGCTACTCATGACTGATTACTGGAGCACATCAGCACCGGGTTTCTGCCGCAACTAATTGGTATAGGGCACGGGAAAGGGAAGACCAAATTCACTGAAGCGCGGGCCTCGACTAGCAGAGCACAGCCAATTTTTCCGGGTATTCCTGACGTGTAAATAAAAGAGCTTCCGCCATAGCTGTCAATTTATAGGCAATATACATCGTCAATATTGAAAGCGGAAATTAAAAAAAGAATGCCAATAGACTAACCTAGCAAACCCCATACGTAAGTACCACGGCAAAGAGCAACAACGTGTCCAGAAACTATGTAATAAATACGTCAAGGCCGGACTACCCAACCACCAAGCACCGTACGTGACAGTGCAGCCACACTGAGTCTTGGTTGCCTACAAAGCGGCAATATCAACCTCGATAGCAGACGAACGCCGCAAGGCTCTGTGTTATCTCCCTACCTTTTCAATATGGCTCTAATGGATCTACCCAACAATCTAGAGGAGATAAAGCACCTGAATTCAGTTTTTGAGCGGGCGATATCATGCTCTCGAATAAAAGCAGTGACCGAGAAATACAACGACTACAATGCGCCGCAGATACGGTATCCGCATTCATCTCTCGTAATGGTCTCACCTGCTCCACCGAAAATTCAGCACTACTTATCCACCGCCCTGAACACCGTTCCCGACGGTCAATGTAGACTAATGATCCTAAGATTGACCTGCATCGTGCGGAAACAACCACCCCGACTATAAACTCAATCGGAATCCCCAGTTTAATTATCCACACCACAGGAAGTAACAAGGAAAACATTAAGGCATTGGACAAGCAGACTACGCAGCCCATTCTCTTTATACCTGGCATAACTAACAGAAAAGTGGGGATTAAACAAGAAACCACTCTAAAACTCGTCCAGGCTTTCATTATTAGCCGCATCATCTACGTCACCACTTGCCCCAATTTAAGGAAGGGGGAAAAATCAACAACATGACTACGAAAGCACATAAACGAGCTATTGGACTGGCATTGTCAACCCCTAACGACGGCATCAATGCCTTGGACCTTCATATACGCATCGAGGAGCTCATGGAGGCACAGGAAACGTCACAATTTTAAAGGCTCTCCAAAACTCGTACTGGGAACACATTCAAACAGCACTTTGCCTTCCATACGGATCGACACAAGCCGAAGCTGTTGATAAACCCGCCGCACTACGAGAAGTGTTACGCACTACATCACTGCCCACAAATATGTATCTGACACAACAAGGGCATGAGAACAGCAAGACCACAAGCCCTCGCAAAAATACGGCAACAATGCGGAAACAGCACTTGGCGACGCAGTAGATTATCTGGACAACACCATGGTCGTGGTGGTAGTGGACCACAAACGACAAACGTTTACCACGGCGACAGTTCTCACAAAAATACTACATCTTCAGAACAGGGAGCAATTGCTCTAGCGATCAGCACAACTGGAGCCAGATACATAATCAGCGACTCCTATGCAGCAATACGTATCTACAGCAAAGGACAGATATCACATGTCGCGCAAGAATACTTCAATAGCTACGAGCACAAAATTACCGAACAATTAAACTTATCTGAACTCCTGCACACGAAGGGTTACAGGGCAACAAACAGGCAAACAGAGGTGCTTGTGAGGTCGTCACCCAAGGAAAAATTAACCTCCCCACAGTGGCAACAGAGCACTCAGAGAAGTTCGACAGCCTGAACTCGTAGAAAGAGATAACCAATTACTACAAACGCAGCAGGTGTGAATTCCCAGCCGCCCACCACACACTCAATGCTGCACAAACCAAGGCATGGAGGCCACTTCAAACAAATACCTACCCAAACACATTGACCTATGGTCACTTCCATCCAGAAATCTCGGATAAAGTGCAAACACTTCGGCCACCGCAACACACCTCACGCATATTATCTGAAAATGCCTCAGAAAACCACGGAACAAGACTTTACTACCCCCATTGACATCAAACATCTAAAGCACTGGGAAACCCTGCTCCGCAGCTCCGATCCCCTAACGCCGCTACTGCTTGTCCAGATGCCCGAAGAAGCCGCCAGGAACCAAGATCGCCTAGCTGACTAACGCGGCAAAGACAACCCAAGCTCTCTACATCTTGGCAAATGAAGATCTTTCACTATCTGTCTCCCCCCTTGAATTTCCTAGGGAATTCCACCATGTCTCCGAAGTTGAACTTTCTTCGCCCATGTGCGTTGTCTCTTCAGAGATGCTGGAGTATTGTGAATGACGCACTTATGTTGGGGTGTTAGACCACGCCGTGTGGGGGGAGTCCTTGGAGGCTGCCGAACCGATGGTACATGCACCCTGCTGTGGAAATAGTGGAGCAGAACTAGCTGCTTCTTCCTGGGTAACGATCCCTCTGTGTGGCATCGGCCGGAACCGAGGCCGGCTTTGGTGCAAAATGACACACCACCACAGCAGAGTAGTTGCGGTCATGCGCCCGTGATAGTCGCTTGCGGGTATCTCTAAATTTTATGCTCTTTGACATTTTGGTGGTGATTATTTCTTTCTCGTTTTCCATTCTCGGCATATACAGGAGTATGCTGGCTTTCTGCGCCCGGAGTTCACACAGACGTATCACGCCTTCACAAATTTCAGCAGGATGCTAAAGGAGGCACATTTGCGCATCCACATTAGTCCGGGAGCACGTGGAGCATTGATCGTAGTGTTGGCATTTTTGGCCTGGACGTATATATTGTACGTCTGGTCTGAATTTCACCTTTCGGTAACCTGCCTTCCCAGGTTTTTGAAGTACGCCTAATGCAAAGTTGACGATTATTTGCGTTGTCGGTATTTTTTTTTTGTTTTTCCGTCTGACTTTTATGACGCCGTTTTTTAAAACCTTCTAGGAAATCCTCCTCAGTCAAGTAATTGAAAGCACCATTTTAGCATACTCCAAAAACGGTATTTAGTGACCGGTGTTCGCTGATGGCTTTAGGGATCTCATTCAGAGATATTAGTTTTGAGACGTTTACATACTAGTGCTTCGAGACGCCTCTGTTTGCTAGTTTGCTCATCTTGTACGCTTCACCTATGGTGGCTGTTCAGTCCCCGTCACTAGTAATGTAAGACAACTAGTGCAGATTTTCCTGCTTCGTTACTGTGCACCACGTGAAAACGTAGGTAGTTGCGTACTTTTTTACGGAGTGTTGAGTGATTGCATCAGTCTCCTCTCTTTCTCGAGAGAGAACATTTTGTCGACAGAAGGCTTTCAAATCAAAAGACCGTTCCGCCATGGAGTCAGTCACCCACCATGGATCCCATCTACGGGACGGGGCAGAAACTTACTGCAACTTCTGCCTACGGCAGCTCTGCACGAAGACTAGAACTGGATACTTTGCTGACCCCGAGTAGTTCGCTGCGCAAGCTTAAACCCAGCATTCAGAAAAATGAAATCTGAGGAGAAACGAGAGGATAGGAAAGTTGTTAGAAGAAATGAAAGCAAAACATAGAAGGGTACAGACAAAGACGACTGCAGATACATCCCGTTTTAATGAGGTGGCGGGGCGCTGTCTATAGAAAACGAGATCCAAATTAATCTACTGACTCTGCCGACGGCCTTAAATAACGAAGCCGAAGGCGTCTGCTCCACTACCAGGGTTGACGTTTCTGTAGACACTGTGCTGTCACACATGGATAGAGGTGCGTGCTCGTAATGCGTGGTGTCGCGAAGTACACGCAACCATCTGCGTTAACAGATGCCCTGTGCAGAAGTATGGTCTCAAGTGCTTGTATGTTAGTTTTACACATGTTGATTGATAGAGGCAGCCCATAATGCTAACTACTGATAAACAGAGAGACAGGGGTAAGCGGTAACGTCAAGCCAGCTCTGAGTGAGGCTGGGAGAAAAGAAGGGAACGATTACAACTACCAAGAGTTGAACACACTTAAGGTTTCGTGCGGTGGTTTTCAGTATTTCGTTTCTGTGTTTGCGTGTTCAATGTTCTCCAATAGGGTCGGAAAGTAAAGGCCCATTTAAAGTTGCACTCTCGTATGTGTACATCTTGTGTTCCTCCGTCCTTTGTCATCGTCAACGTAACGTTAGCGAAGTCTTTTGTAAGTAGCAATGTACCAACCATGCCAGAAGCAACCTTTTATGTACTTAAGCTGCTTTTAGCTTGTCTGAATATTCTCCTCTTTGAAGCATACAGTTTATTAGTTGTGAAAATATCGCTCTAATAACGTGACAAGTATGTTTGAGGCACAAGGCTTTATACCAACATAACGCGCACCTGAGTATTTCTCCAAATAAGCCTATATTTCAAAAATTTCACATAGCGTATTCGGCACGAGCGTAACCAATTATGATTTCGTAATGAATTCTGGCTGTATACTACGCTCACGGCTTTTCCTGCGCAATTGAATATGGTAATTACATGCCGATTATTGTGTCTGCATCTGCAAGTTCCAGTCTTAGTACGCCTGTATTGTTCATCACGATGTGTGTCAAAGAATCTTCAGCTGACTTCCGGTTTTATAACTGGGTATCCGGGAGCCCATATTTTTCTCTGTTTGACAGGATTACACGTAAATTTATTTGTGTAAACGTTACACTTCACATTACTCACGTCTGAATTTAATTTGTTCCCATACCGCTTACCGAAACAGGGTCACGTTTCTGCATAAAATTATGGTATTTGCGGTCATTGTGGTGTATGCTTTGAAACGCGCTGAATATTACCCCATAATTTCTGATTGGTTTGTCCTCAAACTTATATTGCTGGAGTGGAAAATCTTCGACGTAGCAATTTTTATTGTTTCCGAATCTTTTGTATGCAATATTGGGTTTATCATTTTAGGTCGTGCTTCGGATCGCAACCGTGGAGCATATTTTTCTCCCCTTGCTTTCTTTCAAAAACCACTATCTTCTACAAGGATAATAAATGACCTACCGCATTCACCCCTTTCATTTCTTTGGAATTGTTTACTTCCTACTGTTATTTCTGTCTTAATTCAACGAGCCACTTATTTCCCATTTTGATTTACTGCTTGCATAGCGAGGGTCTCTGTTCTAGTAGTTCTGTTGCCATAGGTAGGTTAAAGGGTTTAAACCTGGTCAACCGCTCTCCACGTGCCGTAAGCACTCGAGTCAGAGCCCGAGGGTAAAAAAAAATTTCCCCGCATTTCCCCGAGGGGAAGAATGTGAAAGTGCGAATGCACGAGTTGAATTTGCGCGGTTCGGTAATGTTCGCGAAAGAGAGATCACACACACACACACAACTACAAAGAAAGAAAGATGCATTTATTCAAAGACACCTATTTGTGTTGTCGTTGTACTTGATTGCTAGAGCGGATCTAAGCTTTGAAATTTCGTGTCAGTACTCCTTTAAGCGGGTGCATTAGCCCTTCTCACGCCCGATTCATGGCTAATCCCCCACGTGGGTATGTGCCATGCACAGACACCTATTTGTGTTGTCGTTGTACTTAATTGGTAGAGCGGATCTCAGCTTTGAAATTTCGTGTCAGTACTCCTTTAAGCGGGTGCATTAGCCCTTCTCACGCCCGATTCCTGGCCAACCCCCCACGTGGGTATGTGCCATGTCAGCGGCCAGGCAGCGCGCGCCCATCTCCCCCCGTTGCCAAGGAAGACGAGGAGATTCCTGGCCAATCCCCCACGTGGGTACGTGCCATGTCAGCGGCAAGGCACTGCGCGCCCATCTCCCCCCGTTGCCAAGGAAGACGAGGAGCGCGCGCACCCGCAGCTGTTGCTATGTGGACCGACGGCAGTCGTCGGAATTCAGGGTCGCTTATAAAGTGCATTCGCACTTAAAAGAAGCTCTCCTTCACCCCGAGTAGTCGGAATGGTGCTCGCTACCACCTCTAAGCGCCGGAAATAATTACTTAACATGGATACCCGAGAATGTGCAGGGGAGCAGAGCCCCAGTTGTGAAGTAGTAGTCATCGCACCAGACGCGTATTCTCGTGGTCGTGGATTCGGATCGCCCCTGCGCGGCATGTTTTCTCGACTTTCTCTAAAAAAACTTGTATAGGTATGCAGCTGAAATAAGAACTACCACTTTTCCCCTTTGTTTTCCTTGGTTTTCTTGACTGCATACTACCCATATTTCTCCCTGTCTCTCTCTCGCTCTCTCTCTCCCTATATATATATATATATATATATATATATATATATATATATATATATATATATATATATATATATATATATATATATATATATATATATACCTATACATATAAATATTTATAGTTGAGAAATTGGTAGACGCACGATTAAAAACAAAAACAGTGGTTTACTGAATGAACGACCAGTCTTCATCTTGAGTAACATACAACGTAGAATTACGCAAGTTTATATAGGTGCAGAAGGTGTGCTACAGTACACCCTTGTCAAGAATATTGGCGGGTTGGGGGAGGGAACAGGGAAGGGAGGGCACTATACATGTGCGTACAAACTTTCGCACCGTTCTGCTCCTCACAAACTCTCCACAGCAACAAAAATAAAGAAAGAAATGCGGTACCACAGACGACAGACTCTTTCCTAAAAAGCCCAGCAATATACAACGTCATCTATAAAAAAAGACAGGGTAGGGAGCGGTTGAAAACACTTTTCGTACGAATTACACGAATAAATGAATGGTGCAGGGAACGTCTCGACACCCGAAATTCAAAGTACAAGAACAACAAATACAGAACGGAGGCGGCCGGTGACACATCCATTTCTCAAAACACCAGTTACCGGCGGCGTTGGGAATGACAGGGCAGTGTACAAGTTCACAGAAGTCACAGAAGAGCGCACATGCAAGCAACGCTAGCAATTAGAAAGCTAGGTAAGAATTAGCTAGGCGGGTCCTGCGTGGAAGCAACTATTAAATCGGTTGTCAGTAAGAGTCAACAAGTTTCCGTGTGTATGATCAAAGCATGTCACAGCAGAATGGAGGCATGCAAAAAGTGAGTAATGAATGACAAATATTAGGGTGAACTACAGTGTCCAAGAAGCGGAGGGGTGGGGGAACCACGCTCATGGCAAATGGTGAGTGGTGAGTAACAAATTTAACCCCGCAAAGGGGGCTGCCTCATAACTGGAGTGCAAGGTGGGAGCGGAGGCGTACTGGGAATGCAGCTACTATTCCACGAAAAAAAGGCGAAAGAGACAAGGGGGGAGAAGGGAACGTATGGTGGCCGACAGTGTTCGGTAGGGCGAATGAAACGAAAAGAAAAACAAAAAAAGAAAGAGAAACGGTGAAAATGGCCTAGGCACCCACTAAAGACTATAATTTCCCCAAACAGTCATTAATGCCTGAGGATGCGGATTTGAACTTGTAAATGCGCTACGATTCGCGGATTAGTCGATAATGGTGAGAGCAAAACCCAGATTCTAATATCGTGGCTCTGAGGTGGTCAAAACAGTGGCCAGGAAGGTTAACGTGTTTTGACAACGGGAGAGATGGCAGAGTTTTGGAATGTGACTTGTGATTATTAAACCTAGTTCTGAACGACTTTTGTGTTTGCCCGATGTATTGTAGGTGGCACACCACACACTCGAGCAAATATACCACATTGGAACTATCACAGTTGAGGTTTCGTCGGATTTTTAGACTGAACGGACTGCGGTATCCGTTGTGGACGTGTGCGTGCATATTTGACATCGCGGCCTCCAGCAAGGACTGCATCCGCCGGTCGTATAAGTCGTTATTTTGGATGAGGTCAGGCCATCCCTAATGTTTTTGTTTCTCCTGTACACAACCCGTGGGGGCTTTGTAAAAATACGTTTTAGGCGCTCACTTTGGGTAAGAATGTTATATTGTTTTTTTTTATTATAGACGAGACTTTGGGAACAAATGCGGAATGTGTTAAGACCAAGTTCGTTTGCGGGGTGTCGTGGGAGGTTTTGGTGCCTCTGAGAAGGTCTGAGGGATTCACGTTTCGTGTTCTCTCTATACCGTTGTCAATTATTTCAACGGGATATTTTTGTTTCAAAATCGCACTGCCTTGCTCCTGGCAATTATCATTGCAATCCTCTTCCTTTGAGCAAAGTCGACGAAAACGATGAGCTTTACTACAGAGAATTCCGGTTTTGCAATGTTTGACGTGCCTGGTTTGAAAATGCAGGTACTGTTGCTTGTCGGTCGGTTTTCGGTACAGTTTAGTGATCAGTTTACCCTCTGAGGCGGTGACGTTTACGTCAAGAAAATTAACAGTTGGTAAGAAAAAGAAATGGAGGGATACGGAGAGTTGAAGGCGTGGTTGAAGGTTAGCAGGTTCGTCTGCCCGTGGGTCAAAATCAGGAATACATTATCAATGAAACGCTTATAATAGAGTTGCTTTAGGCTCTGGCTATTCAGAAATTCTCCCTCTAGGACGCCCATAAATATATTCGCATAGATTGGCCCTACGCCTGTTCCCATAGATGTGCCACTTATTTGGACGTAGTGTTTTCCATCGAACTCAAAATTTTTAAGCTCTAGAATGAGCCAAAAAAGAGTTCTTAGTGTAGAGGCATCAACAAGATTGACAAGGTTGCTCCCCGTAAGCGTGAAGTACTGCTTGGATTCCATCGTCGTGCGGAATATTTGTGTAGAGTGACACGATATTCATTGTAACTAGGAGGGAATTGCTAGGAATATCCAAAGCTAAAATGGCCGAAAGGAAGTTGTTAGTATTGTTAAAGTAGGAAGGAAAACTAGCCGGTATGATGCTATTTATCGAGTCCACGTTCCGCGAAAGGTGTTCCGTGACGGTGCCTATCTCCACGACGATTGGGCGGCCGGGATTGTCTTTTTATGGGTTTTTGGCAGCAAGTAAAACCGGCCGGCTACAGGATTAAGCGGAGCAAGTGAATTACTTCATCCTTCACCAATAGACCTTGTGCAAAAGTGCCGCCATCTACCGGAAGAAAAACGAAACGAGCCCGCGACGCCATGTTGGGGGATTGCGGTCACCGGATTGCTTGGTACGGAACGTGTGAGGGGTTTTCTCGGCTCGGCGATCCTTTTATATTCAGATTTAAGCGCAGCAAAATGAGCGGCGAGTGATCTGTGGACCTTTCTGTGTTGCCCACATTTCCGGGCGACTTCGTAATTACGCGTTATGCATCGAAAAAGCTGTCAGGGAGGCTCCGGCAGGGAAGCTGTTGGAGGCTGTCGCGTTTCTTCTCCTTTTTTTTTTTTTGGCATTGAGAACGCAAACATTGAAAGTACATCCGTGTTGGTTCGCATCTTGCGGGTTTCTCAGTAGGTCATTCCTGAAACGCTTCGAAACTTGCGGGCTGAAATGGGGGAGAGGGGGGGGGGGCACTCGCGTTATAGCTATACGCTATTGATCCTCTGGGACGCAGAGTAAACCTGCAAAAAAAAAAAAAAAACACTTAACAACATAAATTGCATAGCTCGCATTTTCTTAACAGCAGAGCTGTTGCAGCTGGCCATAAGGTGTAGCGCGTAACGTGTGTGGCGTGTAACGCGTTAAAAATTGTCAATAAATTACCAATAAATTAGTAATGAATAATTAAAGTACCAATAAATTGCCTAGCGCTGGTGCGCGCATGCCTCGCAGCGACCGCCGAGCGTTCCCAGCACACGCAAACGTTTTAGCAAAAAAAAACTGTGAAACCTTAAAGAGCGAGAAAATACCGAGCGCTCGTGAGTGCGCGCCTCGCGGCGACCGCTGAGAGTCCTTTGCTGGGTGTACACTACCGCTTAGAAAATTCCGCGAGAAAAATTTGATCTTGGGAAAATAGGCTACGGTCGAACAGCAGGCGACGAGCGGTAAATGACCGATACACGGAATTACTACGTACGTTACTTGCGCTACTCATGGCTCTACGTGAAGGTTGCAACTCTCGCGCATCCTTTATTTCCTGTAACGTTTGGCAAACGAAAGTATGCGTAGTACTTCCATCAAAGCCTACCGAACGTCCAGAATAAAAAGAAAACGCGAGCGCGCAAAGCACGAACGGCCGACTCAAAACTCTGCCCGCACGGTAAAGCATGAGCTGACCGATTCAGTGCTCCGCGGCAAATACAGGGCTAGAAAATAGCTCACTTTGGGACCTTTTTAGTCCTGCACATATTATTCGTTTCGTGGCTATGCATGCGATCTAGCTATAATATTACTGCGCGAAGGGACGTCGACACCCGCAAGCGACTTCACGCAAGGATCGAGTCATGCTTCCGTTGAGAAATAAAAAAATATGTGTACGCTATTTACGTGGTCGTCCTCATATCATCTTTGTGAACAGCAAGTTACACGGCAGTATTTGGGCATCTTGGACAACAATAAATGCCGACGTGCGCGTCGCTAACCCCGGGCTATCACGTATACACAGCGGTATCCGGAGATCCGGGAAGCCCCCAACATGGCGGAAGCGCACGCGGTTCCCGCAAGAGGGCGCCAGTTTCTGCATAAGGTCTATTGAGGGAGATATTCGGTAACGATTTCTTTAAAGTCGATTGTAGGATCATTTTCGAGTGGTTTGTAGAATGACGAGTCTGATGGGTGCCTCTAAACTTCTTTAACGCGGTCAAGCAGGTTAAGTATTACTATTGCACCACCTTTGTCAGCTGCTTTAATTACAATATCAGTGCGGTGATAGAGGGTTTCTAATGATTTTTTTTCACTGATGGAGAGGTTATGACGGATAGTATACTGCTTTTTGTAAGCTCCAATGATGTCTTATTGCACAGGTTTAACGTATATACCTAAGCACTCGTCGCGCGGGGGGGGGGGGTCCAGTGTTGAGAGCTTGGAAGCAATTTAGCAGGGTCGCAACATGTTTCGCGGTCGTGAAAGTATTCCTTTACCGCATGGTACGGTGGCAAAATTTTCCAGATATAAAAAGCAGGAATTCGAAAAAACCCTGTTGTTGCGCAAAGACTCAAACCCCTAAAAAGTATGCTCAAATCGGCGTTGGACAAAACCGCATCTGGCAAGTTGAATATGTTAGTACTCTTAACATCTTCTTGCTGTGGGACTGGAAAGGTGCGAGCAGGGGGCCCATCTGGTTTAGAGATAACATTATCACGCGAGCATTTTTTGGCCTTGACATGAGACAACCTACCTCAAGTCTTTAATTTGTGCGAGGCCAATGACTCGATCTCATGCTTGCTGAGATGGGGAAAGAGCATTTTTTCTTTCCTTACCAAAAGGTCAAAATTTTGTCTGGTAGTGATCGATAATTATTGCGTATCAATTCCAATGAAGCTGATTTGAGCACACTGTAACACGTTTTCTTACTCGCAGGCGACAAGTCAGACGTGGCTGGTTTTAATTCTATTGCAAGACCTTTGGGCACAATGGAGGAATTGAGGTACTGTTTAAGAGTGGAGACGTGCATTCCATATCGGACGTTTTTCGGTTAGTTTTCTGGCATCTAAAAATTTCCCAGAGACATTATGGTTGGTTGCGTTACGGGCATCAGTAGGGCACAGTCAATCCTGGCGGCCGCGGGGCAGGAACTTTGAAGTGTTCGAGCGGAGGTTGTACTGCCGGCTCGAAGAAGCTGCAGTCGAAGGCGCTGCAGGGGCAACGGCCGAGGCGGCGTAGCTGCGCAGCGGTGATGTGGAGGGCATAAGGGATGGCTGCGCCGGCGCGGAGTTGGCAGGCCAGGTCGAAGACCAGGTTGTAGACGAGCCCCTCCTACTGAAGCACATACCATGGAGGTGGCTGGCCATGACAGCGACGTCTTCGAAGCCGGGGTGAAGGCCGTCTGCTGCAAGAACTCGAGTTCTTGCAGCACGAGTTCTTGCAGCAGACTTCCTTCACCTCACCTTCGAAGGCGTCGCTGTCATGGCCACCCACCAACATGGCATGTGCCTCAGTAGGAGGGGCCCGTCTACAAACAGGTCTTCGACCTGGCCCGCCAACTCCGCGCCGGCGCAGCCATCCCTTCAGGCCTCAACATAACCGCCGCGCAGCTACGCCGCTTCGGCCGCTGCCCGTGCGGCGCCTTCGACTGCAGCTTCTTCGAGCCGGCAGTACAACCTCCGCTCGAACACTTCAAAGTTCCTGCCCCGCGGCCGACACGATTGACTGTGCCTTACTGATTCCCGTAACACAACCAACCATAATGTCTTTGGGAAATTTTTAGATGCCAGAAAACTAACTGACAAACATGTCCGATATGAGATGCATGCTTCTACGCTTAAACAGTACCTCAATTCCTCTATTGTGCCCAAAGGTCTCGCAATAGAATTAAAACCAGCCACGTCTGAGTTCTCGCCGGCGAATAAGGGAAAGTGGGACAGTGTGGTCAAATCCGCTTTATTGGACTTGATACGCATGATTATCGACCACTAGCAGACAAATTTTGAACTTTTCATAAGGAACGAAAAAATTCTCTTTCCCCATCTCAACAAGCATGAGATCGAGTCATGGGCCTCACACGAAAAAAAGGATCGAGATAAGCTGCCTCATGTCAAGGCCAAAACATTCTCGCGTGATAATGTTATCCCTAAACCAGATGGGCCCCCTGCTCGCACCTTTCCAGTCCCACAGCAAGAAGATGTTAAAAGTACTAACATATTCAACTTGCCAGATGGTGGTTTTGTCCAACGCCGATTTGAGCATACTTTTTAGGGGTTCGATTTTTGCCCAACAGCGGTTTTTTTCCGAATTCCTGCTTGATAGACATTTGGAAAATTTTGCCCCGACCATGAGGTTAAAGGAATACTGTCACGACCGCGGAACATGTAGTGACACTGCTAAATTGCTCCCAAGCCCTCAACACTGGACACCATCCCCCCAGCGTGACGAGTGCTTAGATATGTATATCAAAGCTGTGCAACAAGCAGAGGTCGGCGAACTCACTCATGAGTCCACTCACTCAGACTCATTTGGACTCAAACTCACGCGTGAGTTAGAGTTTGAGTGAGCGCGTGGCTAGTGTGGCATGGTGAGTTTCAGCTTGAGTGAGTTTGAGCCGAGTGGTCCCGACTGAGTTTGAGTCCGATTGAGTTTGAGTACGCCTGAGACCTAGTGAGTTCTGAGTTCATTTTGAGTTCTGAGTACATTTTGAGTTTGAGTCCATTTTGAGTTCTGAGTTCATTTTGAGTTTGAGTTCATTCTGAGTTTGAGTCCATTTTGAGTTCTGAGTACACTTTGAGTTTGAGTCCATTTTGAGTTCTGAGTACAATTTGAGTTTGAGTCCATTTTGAGTTCTGAGTACATTTTGAGTTTGAGTCCATTTTGAGTTCTGAGTACATTTTGAGTTTGAGTCCATTTTGAGTTCTGAGTACATTTTGAGTTTGAGTACATTTTGAGTTTGATTACATATTGAGTTTTGAGTGCATTTTGAGTTCTGAGTACATAGGAGTTTTGAGTCCATTTTGAGTTTTAGTACATATGAGTAGCCTAGCAGGCAGCTATGGTTGGCTGTAAAGTTTCATGCGTCACTGTGGGCTCGGAATTCAGGTTACCTGCGGGTACGGCACCAATCGCGATCGGCATGATCGGTTGGGAGGGAGGGGGTGTCTGATTTTTTTTTTTTTTCTTGTTGAATTTTCATGGCCATAAGCACTTGCTGTATACCTATTTTCGCGGCTGGGCGCGTGAGTGATATTTGACTGGTGAGGTCTTAAAAAAGAGTTGTCTTAACTTTTACTCCTGACGGATCCACTAAGAGCGTGGGAAAGGGTGGTGGGAAAGCACACGGCGGCGCTGGCGTGCTGGTTGCTCGCCTGCTACTCTTAACGGCCTGATATACTAGGGGTCACAAAGGAAGAGGTGAGAGCCGGGGGGAAATGGGGGCAGGGGCTGTCCTTTCTGCTGTTTCAAATGAATTAGCTGAATTGACTGGGCAGTGCCCCTTAAGACAGAATAATGACCACATTAGATTGGGTGAAAAGTGAAACTGATGAGGCTAAGGCGTGTAAGTTATCAAATGAAAGGTCCGGATTAACGGTATCAAGTGGGGTAAATAACAAAAATGCTGCCTGATTGTAGTCATCAGGCAGTCATAATGAGTCATAGATTGGGTTAAAATTCAAAATGACGCGGCGAGCATGTGGGGAATCAAATTCAAGGTCTCAATGTGGGGAATCATTCGGGACGAAAATATGTTATGGATATATAATGACGTAGTCATGGTAAGTCATAGATTCGGTTAAAATTCAAGTTCATGACGCTAGGGCGTGTGGCGTATCAAATTAAAGGTCTCGATAAGGGTAATTACGTGCTTCCTGATTATTATCATGACATAGTCAAAATGGGTCATAAATTAGGTTAAAATTCGCAATGATGCCACTGGGTGTCCGGGGCATCAAATAAAGGTTCCGATAAGGGAAATCACGTGGGACAAAAATGTGGTAGGGCTATATCATGAGATAGTCATGGTTAGTCATTGATTGGTTTAATTTCAAATTGATTCCGCTAGGATGTGATGGGTATCAAATTAAGGGTCTTGATGAGCGGAATCACGTGGGAGAAATACAAAAATGCTTCCTGGTTATAACCATTAGATTGTCATTGCGAGTCTTATATTGGAGTAAAATTCGAAGTCACCCCGCTAGGGCGTGTAGGGTATCAAATTTACAGTCTTGACGAGGGGAATCACGTGGTAAAAATAAAAAAAGGCTTCGTAGTTCGAATCATGAGATAGTCATTATGAGTCATAGATTGGGTTAAATTCAAGGTGAGGCCACGGAAGCATGTGGGGTGTCAAATTGAAGGTTCCAGTTATGGGAACCACGTCGGACACCTAAATAATGCATCCTGGTTACAGTCATGAGAGTCATGGTTGTTTTGACCGGTATGAATTCCATATGACCCTGCTAGGGTGTGTGGGGTATCAAATTAAAGGTCTCGTCGAGGGGGATCACGTGGGACAAATAGAAAAATGCTTTCGGGTTTTAATTATGAGGATATAGCAAAAGGTATATAGCAAAAGGACACACTCACACCCCCACGCTCACTCACTCACACTCACACTCTCACTCACAATCACACTCCCGGTCACACTCACACTCTCACTCACAATCACACTCCCGGTCACACTCACACTCTCACTCTCACACTCTCACACACTCATACTCTCACTCATAATCACACTCACACTCACACTCACACTCACACTCCACTCACACTCACACTCACACTCACAGTCTCGCTCTCACTCTCACTTACACTCAACTCACACTCACATTCACACTCTCACTCTCACTCTCTCACTCACAATCTCACTCACACTCTCACTCACACTCTCACACTCACACTCTCACTCATACTCTCACTGTCACTCTCACTCTCACTGACACTCACACTCACACTCTCACTTACATTCACTCACACTCTCACTTACATTAACTCACACTCTCACTCTCACACTCACACTCACACTTTCCCTCTTACTCTTGCTCTTAGTCTTACTCTCAATCACACTCACACTCACAGTCTCACTCACACTCACACTCTCACTCTCACTCTCACTCTCACTCTCACTCTCACTCACACTCACACTCTCACTTACACTCACACTCTCACTCTCACACTCACACTCACACTCTCTTACTCTCAATCACAGTCACACTCACACTCTCACTCACACTCACACTCTCACTCTCACTCTCACTCATACTCACACTCATACTCATACTCTCACTCTCACTCACAGTCACACTCACACTCACTCTCTCACACACACTCACACTCTCATTCTCACTCACACTCACACTCTCACTATCGCTCTCACTCTCACTCACACTCACACTCACTCTCCTTTCACTCTCACTCTCACTCACACTCACACTCTCACTCTCACTCTCACACTCTCACTCACACTCACACTCTCATTCAATCTCACTCTCACTCTCACTCTCACATTCTCACTCTCTCTCCCACTCTCACTCACACTCACACTCTCACTCTCACTCACACTCTCACTATCACTCTCACTATCACTCACACTCTCACTCGCACTCTCACTATCATTTACACTCACACTCACACTCACACTCTCACCCTCACTCTTACACTCACACTCACACTTACTCTTACTCTCACTCACTCTCACTCACACTCACACTCTCACTCATACTCTCACTCATACTCTCACTCTCACTCACACTCACACTCTCACACACTCACACTCACACTCTCACTCACACTCTCACTTTCACCCACTCACACTCACACTCTCACTCTCACTCACACTCACCCTCACACGCACACTCACACTCTCACTCACACTCACACTCTCACTCAATCTCACTCTCACTCTCACTCTTACTCTTACTCTCACTCTCACTCTCAGTCACACTCTCACTCTCACTCTTGTTCTCACTCACACTCAGACTCTCACTCACACTCACACTCTCACTCAATCTCACTCACTCTCACTCTCACACTCTCACTCTCTCTCACACTCACTCTCACTCACACTCACACACTCACTCACACTCACACTCAAACTCTCACTCTCACTATCACTCACACTCTCACACACACTCTCACTCTCACTTACATTCACACTCACACTCATACTCTCACTCTCACTCACACTCACACTCACACACTCAAACTCACACTCTCACTCATACTCACACTGTCACTTTCACCCACTCACACTCATACTCTCACTCACACTCACACTCTTACTTTCACCCACTCTCACTCACACTCTCACTCTCACTCACACTCACCCTCACACTCACACTCTCACTCTCACTCACACTCTCACTCTCACTCTCAGTCACACTCACACTCTCACTCTCACTCACACTCACACTCTCACTCTCACTCGCACTCTCACTCACACTCTCACGCTCTCACTCTCACTCACACTCACACTCTCACTCTCACTCACAGGCACGCTCATACTGTCACTCACACTCTCACTCTCACTCACACTCATACTCTCACTCACTCTCACTCTCACACTCTCACTCTCTCTCACACTCTCTCTCACTCACACTAACTCTCACCCTCACTATCACTCTCACTATCACTCTCACTATCACTCACACTCTCACTCATACTCTCACTCTCACTTATATTCAAACTCACACTCATACTCTCACTCTCACTCACACTCACACACTCACACTCTCACTCACACACACACTGTCACTGTCACCCACTCACACTCATACTCTCACTCTCACTGTCACTCACACTCTCACTTTCACCCACTATCACTCACACTCTCACTCTCACTCTCACTCATACTCATCCTCACCCTCACACTCTCACTCTCACTCACACTCTCACTCTCACTCTCAGTCACACTCACACTCACACTCTCACTCACACTCACACTCTAACTCTCACTCGCAGTCTCACTCACACTCTCACCACGCTCTCACTCTCACTCTCACTCTTACTCTCACTCACACTCACTCTCACTCTCACTCACAGGCACACTCATACCCTCACTCACACTCTTACTCTCACTCACACTCACACTCACACTCACACTCAACTCACACTCACACTCACACTCTTACTCTCACTCTCACTCACACCCACACTCACACTCTCACTCTCACTCTCACTCACTCACACTCTCACTCTCAGTCACACACTCACACTCTCGCTCTCACTCACACTCACACCCACACTATCACTCACACTCACACTCTCACTCTCACACTCACACTCACTCCTACTCACTCTCACACTCTCACTCTCACTCACACTCTCACTCTCACACTCGCACTCTCACACTCACTCTCACTCTCTCACTCTCACACTCTCACTCTCACTCTCTCACTGTCTCAATCTTTGTGAGGCCATTTGAGTTCTGAATTCATTTTGAGTTCTCAGCCCATTTTGAGTTCGGAGTTCATTTTGAGTTTTGCAAAGTACATTTTGAGTTTTGAGTACATTTTGAGGTTTGAGTACATTTTGAGTTTGAGTACACATTGAGTTTTGAGTACATTTTGAGTTTGAGTACACTTTGAGTTTTGAGTAAATTTGGAGTTTTGAGTTAACTTTGAGTTTGAGTACATTTTGAGTTTTGAGTCCATTTTGAGTTTTGAGTCCATTTTGAGTTTGAGTACATTTTGAGTTTTAATTCCATTCTGAGTTTGAGTACACTTTGAGTTTGAGTACATTTTGAGTTTCGAGTCTGTATTGAGTTTGAGTACATTTTGAGTTGGAGTACATTTTGAGTTTTGAGTCCGAGTGAGTTCTGAGTTTTGCGCTCAATGTGAGTTTGAGTTTGAGTGAGCGCAGAAGTGCTGCTCAGCATTGAGTCTGAGTTTGAGTGAGTGGTGATTCGAAAAAAAAATTGTGAGTGAGTTTGAGTGTGCCGCGCCAACTTTGCCGAGGTATGGCAACAAGACATCATTGTAGCTTACAAAAAGCAGTCTACCTTCCGCCATAACCTCTCCATCCGTGAAAAAAAAATCATTAGAATCTCTCTCTGACTGCACTGACATTGTAATTAAACCAGCTGACAAAGGTGGTGCAATAGTAATGCTTAACCAGCTTGGCTAGGTCAAAGATGCACAGAGGCAGCTATCAGACTCGTCATTCTAAAAACCACTTGAGAATGATCCTACAGCCCACTTTAAGGAAACCGTTACAGAACATCTCACTCAATTCGTGAAGGATAGAGTAATGGAAGAAATAACAGCCCATTCACTTGTTCCGCTTAATCATTTCGGCGGCAGGTTTTACTTGCTGCCAAAAATCCACAAAAAAGACAATCCCGGCCGCCCAATCGTCGCGGAGATAGGCAACGTCGCGGAACACCTTTCGCGGTACGTGGACTCGATAATTAGAATCATACCGCCAAGTTTTCTTTCCAACAAAAAAGATACTAACCACTTCTTCTGGACGTTTTAGACTTGGATATTCCCAGCAATTCCTTACTTGTTACAACGGATGTTGCGTCACTCTACACAAATATTCTGCACGAGGATGGAATCCGAGAAGTACCTCATGCTTACAGGGAAGCAAGCTTTGACAAACTTGTTAATAGCTCTAGACTAGGCACACTTCTCCGGCTAATTCTAGAGCTGAAAAATTTTGCGTTCGATAGAAAACACTACGTCCAATTAAGTGGCACATCTATGGGAACACGCGTAGGGCCAAAAATATGCTAATATATTTATAGGCGTCCTGCAGGGAGAATTTCTGAATAGCCAGAGCTTAAAGCCACTCTTTTGTATGCGTTTCGTTGATGATGTATTCCTGATTTTGACCCACGGGCAGACGAACCTGCTAACCTTCAACCACGCCTTCAACTTTGCGCATCCCTCCATTTCTTTTTCTTACCAATACTCCCCGTCAAATGTTAATTTTCTTGACGTAAACGTCACCGTCTCAGAGGGCAAACTGATCAATAAACTGTACGGAAAACCGACCGAGAAGCAACAGTACCTACATTTTCAAAGCAGGCACGTCAAACATTGCAAAACCGGAATTCCCTGTAGCCAAGCTCATCATTTTTGTCGACTTTGCTCAAAGGAAGAGGATTGCAATGATAATTGTCGGGAGCAAGGCAGTGGATTTTTGAAACAAAAATATCCCGTTGAAATAATTGACAACCTATAGACAGAGCACGAAACGTGAATCCCTCAGACCTTCTCAGAGGCACCAATACCTCCCACGACACCCCGCAAACGAATTTGGTCCTAACACATTCCGCATTTGTTCCCAAAGTCTCGTCTATACTAAACAAAACAATATAACATTCTTACCCAAAGTGATTGCCTAAAATATCTTTTTACGCAGCCCCGACGGGTTGTGTACAGGAGAAACAAAAACATTAGGGATGTCCTGACCTCATCCAAAATAAGGACTCATACGACAGGCGGATGCAGTCCTTGCGGGAGGCCGCGATGTCAAATATGCACGCACACGTCCACAACGGATACCGCGGTCCGTTCAGTCTAAAAATCCGACGAAACCTCAACTGTGATAGTTCCAATGTGGTATATTTGCTCGAGTGTGCGGTGTGCCACCTACAATACATCGGGCAAACACAAAAGTCGTTCAGAACTAGGTTTAATATACACAAGTCACATTCCAAAACTCTGCCATTTCTCCCGTTGTGAAAACACGTTAACCTTTTTGGGCAGACTTTTGATCACCTCAGAGCTTCGAAATTAGAATCTGGTTCTCGCGCTCACCATGATCGACTAATCCGCGAATCGTACCTCATTTACAAGTTCAAATCCGCATCCTCCGGCATTAATGAGGGTTTGAGGAAATGATCGTCTTTGGTGGGTACCTAAGCCATTTTAACATTTTTTCTTTCTTTCTTTTTTGTTTTTGTTTTTGTTTCATTCGCCATACGGAACACTGTCGGCCACCACACGTTTCCTCCCCCCCTTGTACTCTCCCCTTTTTTTTCGTGGAATAGTAGCTGCATTCCCAGTACGCCTCCTCGTCGCCTTTCCCTCCAGTTATGAGGTGGGGGGCATTTACTGCGGTTAGCAGCCCCCTTTGCGGGGTTAAATTTGTTATCGCGAACGCGCCGTTCGTGCGTTTACTCACCATTTGGCATGAGCGCGGTTCCGCCACCCCTCCGCTCCTTGGACAGCTTAGTTCACCCTAAAATTTCTCATTTATTACTCACTTCTTTGCCTGCCTCCATTCTGCTGTGACATGCTTTGATCATATACACGGAAACTTGTTGACCCTTACTGGTGACCAATTTAATAGTTGCTTCCACGCAGGACACACCTAGCTACTTCCTACCTAGCTGACTAGCTGAAGAATTGGTTGCGTTGCTGGCACATGCGCTCTTCTCTGACTTCTGTGAACTTGTAAAGTGCCGTAACATTCCCCACGCCGCCGGTAATTGGTATTTTCAAAAATGGATATGTTACAGGCGGCCTCCATTGTGTAGTTGTTGTTCTTGGTATTTGCATTTCATGTGTTAAGACGTTCCCTGCACCATTCATTTATTCGTGTAATTCGTACGGACAGTGTTTTCAACAGCTCCCTACACTGTCTTTTTTATAGATGACGTTGTATAGTGCTGGGCTTTTTAGAAAAGAGTTTGTCGCCAGTGGTACCGCATTTCTTTATTTATTTTTGTTGCTGTGGAGCGTTTGTGAGGAGGAGAACGGTGCCAAGGTATGTACAAACATGCATAGTGTCCTCCCTTCTCTGTTCCCTTCTTCTACGTGATATGTTACTCAAGATGAAGACTGGTCCTTCAGTCGAAACGTCAGTAAACCAGCGTTTTTGTTTTTAATCGTGCGTCTACAATTTTCTCAACTATTTCCTCTGGCACCTTTCCTGCTCTTTCTGGTGGTAGCCAGTGCCCCCCAGCCTCCTCGCGGTGAAGGGGACCTTCATTTTCACCCCCGGGCCGTGATTCGAGTGTCTACGACAAGTCGAGAGTTGTCGACCAGCGTTTAATCCTCTTAAGCTCCCTGTAGCACCAAGACTGTCAGAACGAACAGAGGCCCTCGCTGTGCAAGTAGCGATTAGGATTAGGATTGATTGATTGATTGATTGATTGATTGATTGATTGATTGATTGATTGATTGATTGATTGATTGATTGATTGATAAATCGTTATTTGCGAGCATGAGGCGCAGATGTTAGGGCACCCGCAAGGTGGAGGGAATCATTAGTCAGGATACCCTGGCTGCGGCTGGCTGTCCGGGCCCTCGTCACAAGGTCTTGCTGGATCCTGAGGTCAGGGCTAGTCAGGAAAGCCATCCACTGCTCATAAGATGGGGTGGCATTAGGAGGGAGGTCCGGGGTTTTTTGTCACTCCCATACCTGATGATACAGGGTGCCAGGAGAAGGACAGAAATTGCAGGTGGCGGGATATTGAGTTGAGTAGATGGCGTGAAGAACGGTGCTGTGGGGATATGTATTTGTCTGCAGTCTTCTCAGAGTGGCGGCTTCATGTCTGGATAGTCTTTTTTGCGGTTCTGGGTATCTTCTTCGGTCGACAAGGTAGTGTGCTAATATTTAGGCGTAATTCGTGAGCCGGTCCATTTTGGGTGCAACCAGCGAAGATGTTCCCTCTTCGGTAATGGCCCGCTGTGTATGCGCGCCGGAAACGGCATGTGCCGCCTCATTACCTTGGAGGAATTCATGTCCAGGCACCCAGACGAGCTGTACTTCGGGGAGTCGGGGTGTGCTCTTGAGGATGTAAAGCGCTGTTTAGGAAATGCGTCCCTGTAGGTAATTACGGCAAGCTGCCTGGGAGTCTGTCAGCACTGTGATGGCCTCGTCACCCGTGGTGACGGCTAGGGCAATTGCAACTTTTTCAGCACCCTCTGCAGATGTTGTGCGGACTGTGAGAGCGGTCACTTCATGCACTGTTGCATTTGTTACAGACACAGCATGGGCTGGCCGATGCGTATACGGGGACACATCGGTGTATCGTGCAATTGGGCTATTACCGTACTTAGCGCATATAGCTCGCACTCTAGCGATGCGACGAGCCTTATTGTGAACCGGATCCATGTTTCTCGAAATCCGGGCTACACGAATGGCTTCTCGTACGTGCAGTGGTATTCGTTGTTTGTGCTCTTGTAAGGGTGGTGTGGAATAGCCTAACCTGCTCAGCATGGCCCGTCCTGTCGGTGTTAAATTTATGCGTTCTAACTGAGAGATGTGATGCGCCTCTTGTATCTGTTTCCATGTGTCATGGATTCCTTGACGCAACAAATTCTTGGTTGATGTCTTTGGAGGTAGGCCTAAGGCAGTCTTGTACGTCTGGTGGAGCAAAATGTTAAGCCTTGCTCTTTCACTGATTTTGAGGGCCAAATATGGTGCGCCATAGGCGACCAGGCTAATGCGTACAGCTTGTACAATGCTTAATGTATCAGACTCTTGCATTCGGAATCTTCGATTGGATACACGGTGTATTAGGTGAATGAGTTGGGAGAGCGTTCGTTGCAGTGGTGCGATCGTATGGAGACCTGATCTGTTTTTCTGAATCGTAAGACCCAAGATGCGGAGATGGGCAACGTTGGGGACTGCTTTTCCTGCAATTGTGAGCACCGGGACGCGGATGCTTTGTTTACGATGTGGCGCTGTCTTGGTGCAGAGACTAAGGAGGGCCGATTTTTCCGACGCACACTCAAGGCCCCGGGCGCCTAGATACTGCTGTGCTTCTTCGATATCGCTTTGCATGGCGTCTTGTTGCTCGCCCATGGACCCCGTATGGGCCAATAGGGTGAGGACATCTAAGTAAAGTGCGTGCTCAGATGTGGGATATTTTCCAATAGGGGGGGAAGGTCCTTTATAGCGATGTTTAACAGCAGCGGTGACATGACGGATTCGTGAAGGGTGCCTTTAGGAATGGTCTTGAATGTGGTGGAACGGAGATATCCTATGCCGATGGTTGCAGTGCGACAGGAGAGGAAAGCCACGACATAGTCGTAGGTTCGCTGTCCCCAATCAATCGAGGTTAGTCCCTGAAGGATGGTGCTGTGGGAGACGTTGTCGAAAGTCCCCTTGATATCCAGGGTGAGGATGCAACGCTTGTGTGTGGTGATGAGCCGATCAATTATTTCTTCTATCAGTTGCAAGAAGATATCTTCGGTAGACAGATTTGGTCGAAGCCTTACATTGTGGTGGGAAAATGGCCGTTGTCTTCGATATAGGGAGATAGGTGGTGTTGCACCATATGTTCAAGGAACTTTCCCAAACAAGACGTGAGGGTGATGGGTCGTAAGTTAGCGGCAGCAAGCGGTTTTCCAGGTTCAGGTGTTAGAGCGATGTCGGCATGCTTCCACTGGGGGAGGGGAACCTGTCGAAAATTCAATGCCCAATGCTCGGTAATATAGTCTAGGAGAACATCTAACGCTGTGATGTCGAGGGTCCGTAGCAATTTATTAGGAATCTTGTCATTGCCTGGCTGGGTGTTTCTGGTTAAATGGTGAACCGCTGCTTCCATCTCCACAAGCGTGAAAGGGTCATCCATTTCAGGATTGGGAGCACCCGTCTACAGTTGGTGGGGAGGCTGGCTCTTGTCGCTGCTATATTGCCAAGGTTTTGTCAGCTCCTCAAGGAGATCTTCTGTGCCGTGGTAATTGTGAATAAGCAGTCTGAGCCGATGTACCATGGCCGATCTAGATTCTTTGTTCCCCATAAGAGACCGAAGCATATACCATGTGCGTCGGGTGCCGAGGGTACCTTGTAACTGCGTGCAGAACTGCGACCAGTTCTGCTGGCTGAGTTGCCTGTCACACGACGCCGCTTCTTGTGTTAGCTGGGCTATGCGAAGACGAAGTTTTCGATTTGTTCTTCGTTTTTACACCGTTTTATAAGCCCTCGCCCGGCTTCCCAAAGTGGCAAGAGGTGTGCATCGATTGCGGGGCAGTCTTAGAACAACGGTAATTCCTTGGTATATTTTTTAGCTGCCTGCAACATTTGTACAGTCCATTCTTCAATCAAGTGGATGGAGTTCGTCGGTGTTGCTTCGCAAAATTTTCTCCAATTGTTGAGGCGGGCAGTACCTATTCGTTGGCGTGCAGCCTTGTGATGGTGTAGCTCTAGCTGCACGATATAATATTCCCTTCCGAACGTTTCTGTGAGGCACTCCCAGCTTGAATCTTTGAGACCATATGTAAGCGTAAAGTCCGGAGTAGTGTCTCGTGAGACACTATTACCCAAGCGAGGGGAGTATTCGCGGTGTTACACAAGTGCAGATTGTTCATTGTTACCTCGTCGTACAGTTGCTGTCCTTTTTTGTTCAGATTACGAAATGAGGGGCTCGTTTAAATAATACAGAAATAAGGATTGGCAGTCAAGAAAACCTCGGAAAGCAAAGGGGAGGATGTGATATGGAATTAAACAGAAAATAAGTGTATTTACATATATATATATATATATATATATATATATATATATATATATATATATATATATATATATATTGAGGCGGTGTTTATTGGCAGGGAATGGTAGCGTTCCAGGTGACAGCATTCAGGTAGGCACTGAGAGCACTAGCCGGAGCGATGATGACGATGCGGCGAGCCAGCAGAGATCGTGGCGCTTTCGCCACGAGGCCGGTGCTATCTGCTCGTCGTCTTCACAGTCCCCATTCACTACATACCCAATATTTCCCGTGGCCACCGTATCAGAGCATACCCACACGGGGCATAGTACGTCTTTCGCAGTGTCTGATAGCATACTATAAATGGGCGAATCTTTCTTACTACAATTACCCCCCGCGGAAAAAAAGAGCCATCCTGGTGACCTAAGGGCAAGATAAAACCATCGGTTCGTGGTAAGCCTTGACGCGGTCAATGTGCACAGTTTCGCAACGGTGACAACGTAGGTCCGGAGACAACGTCAGCGGCTCAACTACGTAGTTCACTGGGGATGCGCGCTCGATTACCCGGTAAGGGCCATGATATTTCGACAGTAACTTCTGAGCAAGACCAGGAACAGCCGAGGGTATCCACAGCCACACAAGTGAACCGGCAGCGAACTCAGGGGGCGCTCTTCCACCGTCATGACGCTGCTTCTGGCGAGATTGCTATTCGGAAGTCAGGGTCCTGGCCAGCTAGACACTCTTCGGCGTGCCGAGATGCCTGTGACACGGGGGTACATTCAGATGCATTTGGTCGGTACGGCAGGATGGTGTCGAGCGGACATAACGGCTCGCGGCCGTAGAGGAGAAAGAAAGGCGAAAACCCCGTGGTTGCTTGAATGGCGGTGTTGTACGAATAGGTTATGTACGGGAGAAGTTGGCCCCAGTCGGTGTGGTCTGCCGAAACATAAGTTGACAACATATCGTCCAGTGTCCGATTAAATCTTTCCGTGAGCCCATTGGTCTGTGGATGGTAAGAATTGGTGGTGCGGTGGATAACGTTGCGCTTTGCGAGCAGGGCTTCAGTTACTTCCGATAGAAACACACGGCCTCTGTCGCTGAGCAACTCTCTAGGGGCTCAGCGAGAGTTGCTGAGAAAGACAATGGGGGTGCTGGTACCGCAGCGGCCGCACACGACAGAAGAGATAGTTGACGCGTAATTTCTTGGCGAATAAAATCTTGAATGCGGGGCATGAGGAAAGACTCCTCGCTGCCGACAACCAATCCCGAAAGGGGCTCTCCCGGCTGTGACGCTAAGCGCCGCGTGATAAGCCGCTGCTGGCGGAGCTCCTCGAAGCTCTGACACTAGTTGATGGCGTCTCTGACACTCTCAGGATCCTTACTCAGCAACATCTGAAAGGCGTCGTCGTCTATCCCCTTAAGGAGATGCTTGATCTTCTCAGCCTCGCTCATAGAATGGTCTGCCCACTTGCACAGGCAGACAACGTGTTCTACGTAACTCGTGAATGTTCCGCCTGCATTCTGCGCCCGCTCTCGCAAAAGTTGTTCGGCGCGAAGTTTGCGCACGGCTGGGCGGCCAAATACTTTCAGAAGATCTGTCTTGAAAGCTGACCAAGACTGCAAGTCGGCTCCTTGGTTCAGGTACCACGTCTCAGCGAGTCGCTTGAGGGAGAATGGGACATTGTTTAGCTTCATCTTGTAATCCCATCTGTTATGTGCGCTCACCCTTTAAAAATGACAGTCAATCCTCGACGTCCTGGTCGTCATCGCCATTGAACATGGGTTGGTCTCGCTCGCGGAATGCACCGGCACAGACGATGCGGGGTTGCGAAGGAGACGCCATTTCCCGAGAGCCGTCAATGGACAGGACGCGACGGAAACTTCTGCTTCGTAACTCCAGGCTGCGGTGAGGATGGGAACCCGCACACTCCACCAATTGAAGCGGTGTTTATTGGCAGGGAATAGTAGCGTTCCCGGTGACGGTATTCAGGTAGGCACTGAGAGGACTAGCCGGAGCGATGATCACGATGCAGCGAGCTATCAAAGGTCGTAACGCGTCCTCCACGAGGCCGGTGCTATCTCCTCGTCGTATTCACAGTCTTCATTCACTACATACCCATTATTGGCCATGGCCACCGTATCAGAGCATACCCCCCACACGGAGCATAGTGCGTCCTTCGCAGTGTCTGATAGCATACTCGAAATGGGCGAATCCTTCGCACTATAACGTCTATCTATCTATCTATATATACATACATATATATATATATATATATATATATATATATATATATATATATATATCTATATATATATATATATATATACTGAAAAGATAAAAACTCACACAGAGCGCGAAAAAAATAAGGTTAGTAGAGACAGAGACAAACGAGAAAGACTTAGAAAATAAAAATAAGTTTACTGACGTTTCAGGGAGAGGACTCCCTTTCTTCAGAGTACAAAATAAGTTCGTTTCAGAGCTATATATACAGAAAATGTAGCAAGCGCGAGGGCAAGGTAAGAGGAGGGAGAGTTTGTACAAATGGATTCATGGTTGGTGGGTAGCAAAAGAATGAAGGGAGAGCGGGAGAAATAATTACAACAAGGATCATAAGAACACACAGTCACGCGGTACGAACTTGGAAAAAAAGAGAGAGAGAAGAACCAAACACAGAGAAAAAAATAATACATAGTTAAAAAATAAAAATAATAATAAATAACAAGGTAATTTTCCTCCCCCGTGGCAACGGGGGTGAAAGAGGGGTCAAAACAAGATAGGCCCATGCCCGTGTTTGACATGGGCAAAAAGATTAGTCACGCGGAAGACGTTCCAAAGAAGATATGCACACAAAGGGCGAACATCTGCCCATTCACACCCGTTCTAGGAATTCAAGTAAGGTCATTGAAACAAGAGACACGTGGCTTCTGTTGGTGGGAGGCGGGGGTCGCGCCCAAAAGCAGTAGGACAGGCAGTTTCGACAGGAAAGAGTGTACATTGGTATACAAAGAGCGAAAAAAATAAATAAATAAAAAATAACCAGGTAATTTTCCCCTCCCTTGTGGCAACGGGGGTGAAAGAGGGGTCAAAACAAGATATGCCCATGCACGTGTTTGACATGGGCAAAAAGATTAGTCACGCGGAACAAGGAAACGAAGATATGCAAATGCACACAAAGGATGAACAACTGCCGATACACACCCGTTCTAAGAATCCTGGTAAGGTAATTGAAACGTGAGACACGTGGCTTCTGTTGGTGGGAGGCGGGGGTCGCGCCCAAAAGCAGTAGGATAGGTAGTTTCGACTCGAAATAAGTTTACATTGATAGGGGAAAAAAGACAAGGTCAAACAAGGCAGGTGCACGCGTATGACGCGGCAGCAAGTGGTATTCATCTGCCCGGCGCATGGTGCCAGTTCAGAGAATGCCGAGGCGGTCAGCAAGGAATATTAGAAAACAACAATACAAAAAAGAAAGACACGAAAACAATCACACACGCTCGCGTTCACAAATTAATTGCAAGGTGAGAATATCAAAGCTAAAAATGGTACTGCAGCCTTCTACCCAGAACACAATGTCCAGACTTGTGCATCGAATTTGCTTCAGTGAAGCCATTGTGCTAAAAAACGTCGTGCTAGCACGAAACTATACCCAACTACGAGAGCTCGCCAACTAATGGGAGAATATTATTGAGGGAAAGAAATGAACAGGCATAACACTAGCCTGAGAAATGCAGCCGAAATTGTAATCGGAGGAAAGACAGGTTAATTTCCCATAACTTTCATTTATGCCAAACGACGCTGATTTAAACTTATAGATAAGGTAAGACTCACGAACCTCGCGATTTTGATGCGTTTTAAAACTAGATTCAAGAATTGTGGCCTTCAGTTGTTCAAAAGAATGACCAGGAGTGTTAACATGCTTTGATAGAGGCAAAGAAGGGCAGGTTTTTGCATGGGAGCGGTGATTGTTAAACCTCAACGAAAGGGTGTTTCAGTCTGGCCAATGTACTGTTTGCCGCAGAGGGTGCATTCCAGCAGGTATACGACGTTGGCGGAATCACAGTTAAAGTTCCCTTTTACATTAACATAATAGTTTGAAGCTGTGCTGGCAGCGCGCTGTGTGGTGGTCATTTGTGGGCATACCTTACACCGTGGTTTGTTACAGGGCATGCAACCAGTAGTCTGTGGTCGGCTGATGCTGGATTTAGTGAGAACGTCGCCCAAATTTTTGCTGCGTCTATAAACAACACGTGGTGGCTCGGGGAATATTATCTTTAGGCGTTCACTTTGAGCGAGGATATTGTGATGTTTCCTTGGTATGGAAGCAACTTTCGGAGAAGAGGCCGAATGGGTCAAAACGAGGTTGGTTTGTTGACTGGGTTTTGGAGCTTTTTTCGGAGAATTTCGGTGCGGTTCAACTGGTTAGCTCGTGTAATCGCGTCATCGATCACCTGCTCTGGGTATTTTTGATTTAAGAGTGCGGTTTTAAGTTCTCTGCAGTTAGAATCGAAATCCGCCTGGCTTGTGCAGATTCGCCTAAAACGGTGAGATTGGCTGTAAGGTATTGCAGTCTTGCAGTGCCTGACATGGCTGCTGTGGAAGTGCAAATACTGGCGCGTGTCCGTAGGTTTCCTGTAGAGATTAGTCTGAAGTCTGCCCTGAGAAACTGTGACAGTAACATCCAGGAAATTTATGCTGTGCGTAGAGTAGGAATGAGAGAGGGAGATGGTAGGATGCGCAAGGTTAAAAGCCTCAATAAACGCAAGAAGTTCGATTTCACCGTGCTGCCAAATCATGAATATATCATCTATATACCTTTTGTAGTACAATGGCTTCAAACTTTGGGTTGCGAGGAAGTTTGTCTCTAGACATCCCATAAAGATGTTCGCATAGTTGGGCCCGATTTTGGTTCCCATTGATGTTCCGCTGACTTGCACGTAATTGACACCATCAAACTCAAAATTGTTAAGTTCAAGGATAAGGTGAAGGAAAGTTTCAAGGGTGAGAGAATCGATAGGTTTGTCACCCGCCGACCCCTCATACGCACATGATACAGCGGTGATCCCATCGGCATGCGGAATGTTAGTGTACAGCGACACGACATCTAGGGTAACAAGTAAACAGTGGTTGGGAATTTCCATCTTCATGATATCTGAGAGAAAATCATTTGTATCCTTAATGAAGGATGGAAAGCTGGGGGGAATGTCGCGAATGAGAGAGTCGACATACCGCGAGAGGTTCTCGGTGACAGTACCAATGCCAGAGACAATGGGGCGACCTGGGTTGTTATTTTTATGAATCTTAGGAAGAAGGTAGAATCTACCGGTAACTGGGCTTAAGGGGATAAGAGAACGAGCAGTTGTTTCAGTTATTTCCTGATTTTGAACAAGTTCAGTGAGTTTTTTTTTACAATTAGCTTATAATCATTAGTGGGATCGCTAGGGAGTACTTTTTAGAACGCAGATTCTGATAGTTGTCTATGAGCCTCGTTGACATAGCTTTGTCGAGGATCACGATGGCGCCTCCTTTATCGGCCGGTTTGATTACTATTTCGGGGCAACCTGCGAGTTCCTCCAAGGCTTTCTTTTCCTTGTTGGTGATGTTACAGCGGAAAGGGATTTGCTTTTGGTATGCTGCTCGTACATCGCGATGAACGGCTTTAATATACATGTCGAGGCATGTATCGCGCTGCGTGGGAGGGGTCCAGTGCTTATGGCTAGGTAATGCGGTTCGGGCTTCGTCGGTTGGAGGACGGTCATGGAAGTACTCTCTCAGTCTCATATTTCTGGCGAAGTTGTCTAAGCCCTTAAAAAGTTGAAATTCGTTGAAACCGCCAGTCGCCGGGCAAAAATTCAGACCTTTTGACAAGGCGCTCATCTGATATGGTGACAGGGTAATACTAGAGAGGTTCATCACATTTCCGGTGAGATTTTTGTTAGTTTCAGTAGCCTGGGGAGAGGTTACAGAAGGGGAATAAAAATTTGGGTTTGCGTTGGCAGACTCGCTAGTACTGGCACTAATGAGAGCTAGTGAATGGTTAGTATTTGGCGCGTTTAAGGGACGATTTTCATGTGCATTCCCAGATAATGGACAGCCATTAGTAATGGGGCTAACTTTATTCTTGCGGATGTTGTCATTGCTAGGGATATTATCTCGGGAAAATTTACGGACTTTTGTTTCGGATATAGCGGATGCCTTTTTGGATTCGTAGCTACGTAGAAGGCCTGATTCTCTTTCGCTTAGATCCTTACTAAGAATTTCTTCTTCCTGGCGGAGGGAATGGGACATAGTCTCGTAGTGATCTAGAATTATCTGCGTTAATTGCAAGGATGCGTTGTCTAGTACTTGTTGCCACTTTTTTTTGTTGGAAGGGGACAGTTCGGCAGTTGCAGGTCTCAGTCTAACCCTCAAACCCATGGGAGCTACCTCGGCAGACAAATACTGTGAAAGTGCGGAAACGTGCATTTGGGAACGTATGCGTTTTTCAGTAATCTTTCTTAATTTTAAGAACTGTTTTGATACTGGGTAGGAAGCTGCATTACCGGGTTTTTTGGAGCTTAGTCACTTTGTCGGCGCAGAAGACACTTTCTTGCGGAGGTTGTAGGCTGGCTTTGGGGCGTCCGATAGCAGTGCGGATCTGCTGCTGGCGTTTCGCAGTGGCTCGGTGGTGGTTGAGGCTCCGGTGGGCGTTGTAGTTCCCGAGGGCGGGCGCGGCAGGCTCTTGGCGCGGCGCACTCCCGGGGTTGGGCTGCAGGCGATGCGTCGGTGCTCCGAGGCCGTGGTCGCAGGAGCACGTACGGGTTGCAGGCTGCGGCGGACGTCCGGGGACTCTGGGTGTGGGTCCCTGGCGCTCAGCTGAAGGTCCGTGGCCACGGTGGTCACGGCGGCACACGGGGCTGGCTGGTTAGACCGTGTGTCCGGGGACGTCGTGGAGGAGGTTGGGCTGGAGGGGAGCAGAGGCCGCGGTGGGAAGTCATGGTCGTATGAGGCCCCTGCGCGAGCTTGGGCGGCGGTGCATGCGACCTCGCGCCACCCGGGAGGGTTGCAGCGCTTTTGCGTGAAGCAAAGCTCGCGGATGTGGCTAGCAAGCACAGCCACACCCTCGAAGCTGGGGTGCAGGCCATCCGCAGCAAGGACTCGGCGGGCGGGAAGGTGCTGGAAGCCGTGGTCAATGAAGCGCACGCAGCGAGAGTGGCGGCAGAATTCACGCAGGAGAGAGTTAAAGCGTCGTGCTTTTTCATTGCAGCCAATGGCAAAGCGGGAGATGCGGTAGTCACGGCGGCGGTTAGCAGAGCGCGGAAGAATCAAGCTGGCATAGATGGTGGAGACGTTAGGCCGAGATTGAAGGATCAGGTCAGTCAGCGAGCGATAGTCACAGAAAGCGCGTTCAGCAGAAGAAGAGGTCAGGTCATTCGTACCAACATGCAGAAAAACTGTGTTAGAGCAAGCAGGTACAGAGTCAATGAGTAAGCGTGCGTCAGAAATGCATGCGCCGGGTTGCGAAACAAAAGCAGGGGTTCCAACACAGAGCGGGTCAAAATGTTCAAAAAGGTACTTAGTCTGAGAGTCGCCTATCACAACACTAGACGGGGCAGTCTGCGGGAACTTCCGGATGACGTCTTTCTTCGTTGTCCTGGCAGCGCTCATGGTTAAAGATAGACTGAAAAGATAAAAACTCACACAGAGCGCGAAAAAAATAAGGTTAGTAGAGACAGAGACAAACGAGAAAGACTTAGAAAATAAAAATAAGTTTACTGACGTTTCAGGGAGAGGACTCCCTTTCTTCAGAGTACAAAATAAGTTCGTTTCAGAGCTATATACAGAGAAAATGTAGCAAGCGCGAGGGCAAGATAAGAGGAGGGAGAGTTTGTACAAATGGATTCATGGTTGGTGGGTAGCAAAAGAATGAAGGGAGAGCGGGAGAATTAATTACAACAAGGATCATAAGAACACACAGTCACGCGGTACGAACTTGGAAAAAAAGAGAGAGAGAAGAACCAAACACAGAGAAAAAAATAATACATAGTTAAAAAATAAAAATAATAATAAATAACAAGGTAATTTTCCTCCCCCGTGGCAACGGGGGTGAAAGAGGGGTCAAAACAAGATAGGCCCATGCCCGTGTTTGACATGGGCAAAAAGATTAGTCACGCGGAAGACGTTCCAAAGAAGATATGCACACAAAGGGCGAACATCTGCCCATTTACACCCGTTCTAGGAATTCAAGTAAGGTCATTGAAACAAGAGACACGTGGCTTCTGTTGGTGGGAGGCTAGGGTCGCGCCCAAAAGCAGTAGGACAGGCAGTTTCGACAGGAAAGAGTGTACATTGGTATACAAAGAGCGAAAAAAATAAATAAATAAAAAATAACCAGGTAATTTTCCCCTCCCTTGTGGCAACGGGGGTGAAAGAGGGTTCAAAACAAGATATGCCCATGCACGTGTTTGACATGGGCAAAAAGATTAGTCACGCGGAACAAGGAAACGAAGATATGCAAATGCACACAAAGGATGAACAACTGCCGATACACACCCGTTCTAAGAATCCTGGTAAGGTAATTGAAACGTGAGACACGTGGCTTCTGTTGGTGGGAGGCGGGGGTCGCGCCCAAAAGCAGTAGGATAGGTAGTTTCGACTCGAAATAAGTTTACATTGATAGGGGAAAAAAGACAAGGTCAAACAAGGCAGGTGCACGCGTATGACGCGGCAGCAAGTGGTATCCATCTGCCCGGCGCATGGTGCCAGTTCAGGGAATGCCTTGTTATTTACCTTGTTATTACCTTGTTATTTATTATTATTTTTATTTTTTAACTATGTATTATTTTTTTCTCTGTGTTTGGTTCTTCTCTCTCTCTTTTTTCCAAGTTCGTACCGCGTGACTGTGTGTTCTTATGATCCTTGTTGTAATTAATTCTCCCGCTCTCCCTTCATTCTTTTGCTACCCACCAACCATGAATCCATTTGTACAAACTCTCCCTCCTCTTACCTTGCCCTCGCGCTTGCTACATTTTCTGTATATATAGCTCTGAAACGAACTTATTTTGTACTCTGAAGAAAGGGAGTCCTCTCCCTGAAACGTCAGTAAACTTATTTTTATTGTCTAAGTCTTTCTCGTTTGTCTCTGTCTCTACTAACCTTATATATATATATATATATATATATATATATATATATATATATATATATATATATATATATATATATATATATATATATTGTGGAAAGGGTAGTAGCGGAAGCCCGCACCCACCGGCGCGGGGCACGGAGGGGCGATCGCTCCTCGCCCGGAGGCAACGTCGTCACCTCACGTCACGCACCACGTGAGTCCAGACGGGCCAATGGGGCGCGGGGGAGAACGCAGTGACGTCACGAGCCGTACGGCCGGGCGGGAGGAAGGACGGCGCGCGCGCCTGGGCAGTCTGGTTCGGGACAGCGAGGAGATCGGCTGCCAGGTAATCCCTCTTCCCTTTCCAGGCGAACTTCATACGCGGGCGGCCCCGTCACGAGCCGAACGGCTCCGGCCGCCGCCACATCGGACCAAGAAGAAGAAGGGGGTACTGGGGTTCGCCCAATAAACCCCGCCATTGCTTGTTGGACGGTTGTCTTTGTGTTGCCTGCCTCTCACGCCGGCCCCTATACACGGAAGCCACGTGCGGAGGACCGTCCGAGCCAAACCCACGCAACAATATATATTAAAATGTATATTGTCACGAGTGCGTCTGCTATGAGACGGAGCCCCGAAGACGACGAGGACGAAAGGCTCCTCCACGTGGCGCGTGTAGAAGAGTTCGTGGAACGGCTCGTGGTTTGGAACACTGATTTGGCTGATCGGCGCTTCGCGTGAGACAACGTCTTTTTGGTGGCTTTCTTTTTAGAGGCGCAAGTTCGCCTAAATAAATCTCCGTTTGTCTTTTCCCCAACTTCGCCTGCTGCACTTCTTGCAACGGAACACTGGTGGCGGTTCGGGGTATGTCCAGCAGTCCTACCGGCAGCCGCTCATCTAGCCCCGTCAGCCCTCATCTCATCGACACGCCTGTCCATCACAGCAGCCGTCGCCTTCTGGGCCTAACCGCTGAATTCGGCCTCATGCCCGGGAACGCTCAGGCGCGTCAAGCTCGCGAAACGCAAACCATGGAGTCCAATATCTCACAGGTGGTTTTCCAACCACCTCGGCAGCCACCCAGCTTCCATGGCGAAGTGTACGAAGACGTCGACGACTGGCTAGACCAGTACGAACGAGTCGCTTCATGCAACCTCTGGAATGCCGTCCACAAACTAAGAAACGTGTACTACTCGCTAGAGGACGTCGCCCGTATATCGTTTGAGAACCATGAAGCAAGCCTTCGAACGTGGGACGACTTCCGTCACGACATTCGCGAGGCATTCCCGAACGCAGATCGTCGGGACAACGCATTGCAGCTCCTTGAATCACGCGTGCAGAAGCCAAACGAAAGTGTGGCAATGTTTGCTGAGGACATGGCGCGCCTTTTTCGCCGAGCCGATCCCGACATGTCCGAGCCGAAAAAGCTCCGGTACGTTATGCACGGCGTGAAGGAGCAGCTCTTTGCCGGACTCGTGCGAAACCCGCCACAGACTGTGCCACAGTTCATAAAAGAAGCTACCGCCATCGAACGAGCTCTGCGGGATCGCTGCCGCCAATACAACCGAATGGACAATGCGACTTCACCAGCCAATGAAAATTTGCTGTGTGACCTCGTTTGGAGCATTGTCCAAGAAGAACTGAGAAAGCTTACCACGAGTTCCTCGCAGCCAGCCATTGCTACCATCGCTGAAGTCGTCCGCGAAAAGATTCGTCAAGCGATTGTCCCACCTGAACCCAGCTACGAAGTTTTACAAGTGAGCTATGCGAATGCCTTGGGTCGTCCGTCGTCTGCACGGCCCTCTTTCCCAACGCAACGAAAGCCGCCTTCTGGGACATGGCCCCACCTTGAGCCAATCTTCCAGCCAATACGCAAGACCAACGTATGGCGCACCGCAGACCAAACACCGCTATGCTACCACTGCGGTGAGGCGGGTCACGTTTACCGTCGCTGCCCATACCGCGAGATCGGACTTGCCGATTTTTCACCCACCGCTCGTCGCCCTCCTCGTTTCGGAGAACGACCCCCTGACATTTGCCCCCTCTCTAAAGGGCATTGTCCCGATGCTCAGGGTAGTAGCTACCCGTAGAAAATGGTAGAAAATCGGCACAGTCCCGGAGTGTGGCGGCGTGAACGTCGGTTCATCTTGAATAGTAGGGTTTCATGCGCACCACATGAACGGTTTTAGGCTGAAGTTTACGACGTCCTGCGGGTAAGGTGCTGACCGGGATAACTTCACACGTAACGTCACTCAGCCGACGCAGAACTTTGTATGGTCCAAAGTATCGTCTAAGCAGCTTTCTGGGAGCCCGCGGCCACGAACAGGACTCCACACCCACACATGGCCGCCATGTTGGAAGTCCGCGTGCCTGTGGCGAGAGATTGTAGCGGTTGGCGTCATGGCGTTGCTGATTGCTTGTGCGCACGCAAGCAAGTTCCCGTGCCTCTTCCGCTCGCCGTGTAAACTCTTCCGTGTTGACATGGTCGTCGCTGTCGGCATGTGGTAGCATAGCGTCCAACATGGTCGACACTTCGCGACCGTAGAGTAACCTGAAGGGTGACATTCGGGTCGTCTCCTGTCGCGCCGTGTTGCATCCGAAAGTTACGTAGGGCAGAATGGTATCCCAGGTTTTATGCTCGACATCTACATACATGCAAAGCATGTCCGCAATCGTTTTGTTCATGCGCTCGGTCAAACCGTTGGTCTGCGGATGGTATGCGGTTGTCTTCCTATGGGAAGACCCACTGAGCATCATGACAGCTTCCATGAGCTGCGCCGGGAAGGCTGTTCCGCGGTCTGTGATTACGATCGATGGAGCGGCGTGTCTGAGCACAATATTCTCGAGGAAGAAGTGGGCCACTTCTGCAGCTGTTCCAAGTTGTAAGGGCCTTGTCTCGGCGTAGCGGGTGAGATAGTCGGTTGCAACGACTACGAATTTGTTCCCGGAAGATGAAAGTGGGAAAGGTCCAAAAAGGTCCATTCCAACTTGTTCAAAAGGTTTTTCAGGAATCTGAACTGGTTGAAGCAAACCGGCTGGTCGTCCCGGTGGCGGTTTCCGTCGTTGACAATCACGGCATGTCCGGACATAATGTCTAACGGTGAGGGTAAGCCTTGGCCAATAATATTTCACCTGGATTCTGGCCAACGTGTGTGTGAAGCCCAGATGACCCGCGGTGGGTTCGTCATGACACGCTTGTAATATTTCATTGCGTAGCGTTGCGGGGACGACTAGGAGGTGAGTATTGCCATTAGGGGTGAAGTCCTCTTAAAGAGCACATTGTTCCGCAACGAGAAGGATGACAACCCTCTTGTGAAGGCTTTTGGAACACTACTTGTCTGTCCCTCCAAAAAGTCGATGAGTGGCCGCAGTTCTGGGTCTTCGCGCTGCTTCTGGGACATGGTGGTTGTGCTCACAGCTCCTAAAAACGGAATGTCGTATTCTTCATCGTCGCAGGCGCTACTGGAGCTCGGGAGAGACAGTCCGCATCGGAGTGCTGTCGTCCAGATTTATAAACGACGGTTATGACGAATTCTTGGAGCCTCAGGCTCCAGCGCGCAAGGCGCCCCGAAGGGTTTCTAAGGCTCGTCAACCAGCATAGTGAATGATGGTCGCTTACGACTTGAAACGGCCGCCCATACCGGTAAGGCCGAAATTTCAACACCACCCATACAACCGCAAGGCATCCTTTTTTAGTTGCCGAGTAGTTCGACTCCGCATGGGAGAGCGTCCTGCTTGCGAAAGCGAGAGCCTTTTCGGCACCATCTCGCTTTTGTACTAAAACTGCTCCTAATCCGATATTGCTTGCGTCCGTGTGGATGCTGGTCGCTGCGTCTTCGTGAAAATGGGCTAAAACCGGCGGTGTTTGCATGCGCTGCTTCAGCTCATTAAATGCTGTTTGCTGTTCCTTGTTCCACACAAATGGGGTATCATCTCGGGTTAGGTGGGTTAAGGGGGCTGCGATGTGGGAAAAGGCTGCAATAAATCGGCGGTAATCCGAGCAGAGTCCCAAAAAGCGGCGTACGCCTTTTTTGCCCGTAGGTTTCGGGAAATCGGCGACAGCTGCAATTTTGTCAGGGTCTGGCTGTACTCGAGGGCATGACGTTTTGCTGGGACTAGGAAGACACCGTCTTTTCACCTCACGTGTGCTATAATGCTACATTTGCTTGCAGTAAACATGCAGGGCCGCTGTAACAAGGCAGTTCAACACTTGTTCGAGGTGGGTAAGGTATGTTGCAAAATCAGTGGAGAACGGCTATGTCATCCAAGCAGCAGAAGCATGTTTTCCACTCCAGGCCACGAAATGTCTTATCTACCATCCTTTCTAAGGTCGCCGGCGAATTGTACATCCCAAATGACATGACGTTGAATTTGTGCAACCCGTCAGTTGTGAAAAGGGCTGTTTTGGGCCGATCCATTTTTGCTGTAGGCACATTCCCATAGCCGGATCCTAAATCCAATGAAGAGAAAAACTCTCCGCCTTACAAGAATTTGAGGGCGATATGTGCGCGAGGAAGCGGATACACGTCTTTTGGTGGGATTTCGTCGAGGCGCTGATGCATTATGCAGAAGAGAATTAAGCCCTATTTTTTATCACAAGTACCACCAGAAAGGCTTAGAGGCGTTTCGCAGGGCAAAGAACTTCGCCTTTGATCTCGCTTGCACAGAAGGACCATGACTACATCATCGAGAATATTTCGACTCGCCTTGTCTTTTACGTAACAGGTTACGTAGCCCGAAAAAATATCCAGAATACAGACTGCCGACATTGTTCTGAAAGACGCGCTATTCCTGGTAATCTGCTGGGTCAGATGCACAGAACGAGTTTATTCAAGAGTTCGACCGTGGGGGCCTTCTTTATCCGTCTGACGAGCTCGCGAAGCTTGTAACACTGCATGACTCGTTTACCGTCTTTTTAAACCCTAACAAGGTCATCGCAGCAAGCGTGACTGACCTTGCCACCTGCTACGCACGCGCATTGGAGACTGGATATTGCAAAGAGGAGGTGTGAGTGCGTCGCATGGTTGTGGCCGATCCTGGCGAAGGCAACTTTCGTGTGTATGTTGCATGTGTCTGTAGTGTGGTCCCAAGTGGGGTTTTATTAAGTTTAACTTGTTGCCCGTCTCTGCGTTTCAGTGTTTTGGCTGTGTATTACGAAGGTGCTCTCTGATGTATGGTCAGTGTGTGGTACTGTTGGCATGGGCAGGTGTATTTGTAAGCACAGCAGCAGCGGCTATCTGATCCTCCGTCTAATTACCGGCCACCCCAGAGTAGCCAGGGACCCCACACACAGTCAGTTCAATATTTGAGGCATATGCTGAGATCATGGTTTTCAGGACTAGATTGATGACGTAGTTTTTACATGACTATGTGGATGACAATGCTTGTACCACACCCAACAAATCGGTATAGAATACAGACATAGGAACAATATATTTAACTATATGACTTGCAACAAAAACGAATGGCATACGCCTCCACCGTAAAGATACTGTTGTTTATTTTCATCGTTTTATTGCAGCAAAATTGGGATCGTGCCCACCAGAGGACTAGGGAAGGATGTTTCGGAGGCATCGCTGTGAAACTCTGCGCAGTCATATCTATCCCGGAACAACAAGTGCTGCAGAATTGGGCATCTTAAAACCCTATTTTTCCAATTTTTAAGAATGGGAAGTCGCTTAGCAAAGGGCGCATTTGCCATGGCGGTAAAAGCGTGCTACAGGATGTTTTATTGGTATCAAAAAAGGAGACAGCCAGGTCAGACACTTGCGCTTTGACTCTGAGTGAGAAAGATGCAGAAATTGTTGGGTGATTTAAGAAGATCTGGAATGGGATTGTATCATTAAACAGGTTTCAAATGACTGGCATCCATTGATAAAAATTGAAATGCGCATAAAAAGTCAACATATCTGCGCTGGTGTGATCAGGCCTATTAGCTGAACTCTGCATAAAGACTGTGGACAGGGCTAATACAAAAATTCGCCACAAGAAAGGCAATGCCCCAAGTGCAGCACAGCGTCGAGCATTTTCAGGGCTGTTTTTATTGCTGACCCATAGACCACACGCACACAGTCCAAACGAGACCCCACTCAACTGGTAAAAACACGGAGAAGTAGTTGCCTATTCCCCCCCCCTAGTATTGGTTCGAGTGGACCTTTAGAACGTTTATCCTTTTGAGACATTTGTGCTTGAGTTGTTTGATTTGTGGAATGAATGTGAGTTTTTCACCTAAGACTAAAGTACACCTTTTGCGGGAATGGGGTCGCTATGGAGCTTAATGTCAGGGTCCGCTTGCATCCCTCCTATCTCTGATAATACAATGTCGACGCGTACGTTTAGCAGTATTAGGTTAAACCCATTTTCGCCTGCCCAGCGAGCAAGTTTTTTAACCCGAAATCGGGTCTGACGTTCATATATAGACATGGTACATAATGTAAAAGACATTTTAATAATATCTACGTACACCAGGCAGGACATGGTAGGCGGCAATGTCTTTTGGAGAGAGCTCATGTTAACTATTATCCAGGTGCAGTCTTGCCTATATTTCTTACAGCACAACCCGCGCAAATCAAGCACCCCGCCAGCACCCGGTCGACGCGTACCCTGTCGGCGCGCGTTGGCGAGCGAGTACGGCAATTTCACGGCGCCCAACTTTGTAACCAAGCTTCACAAATACGACACGCGTATCAGAACGCCTGTAATCCGGCCGTCATCCGGTTATCGCTGATTTCAAACACAGTCAAGGAAAACAGCTAGACAAGTCGCTCAAGATGAGTGCATAGTTTTTAAAATGGAAAAAATGGCGCAGAAAGCACGAAACTGCATTTGAACTGCCCCCATCAGCACGCCCGATCAGAACTAGTACAGCAGGCAGCACCCGGGTAGGAGTGACCGCTGCAGCAGCAGCTGCAGCCACGGGCCCTGCTTACAGCAGTATTTCCTCAGCAAAACTTTTCATTGCGAAGAGGACCCCACTAATTGTTCCCCAACGAAACACCTCTCTCTTCTTGTACACTGTACCCCTGATGTAACAAGAAGGCCCCCTTCTCCCGGTGTGGTCAGAGTGGCGCTGGCTATCACCCTCCAGTGTCAGATACAGTTGTAGTAAATATATATACCCCAGAAAGTGACGGAGGACACGGTCGTCCAGATAGCGTAGAGTATGCATACAGTCGGGGTATGGCCGTGGTACAAAAACAACAACAAAGTTGGCATAGCACGACTGTGTGTATACTCTGCATTTCCGAAACAACTTCCTCTCCTCAGTTTCCCGCAAAGATATTTCAGAAATGTGTTCCAAATGTTTCCACAGCAAAATCATCTAAGGGTACACCCATGAAGGCAAGTCCCAATGCCACTACGGGAGTAAACCGTCTTGGGTATTGTTCTCGCTGTGTATCCGACTCTTTACTTATATATATATATATATATAGTAAGGAAATGAGGGGCTCGTTGGGGAAATACAGAAACATAAGTCGGCAGTCTACAACGCCAAAGGAGGCATAGGGGTGTGGTTAGGCTCTTTTTTTTTAGTACGGGAAATGAAGTTAATATTTTTTTTAAATATACGGAAGAAAGAAAGAAAAACACGCGCCCAGAGTGGGGACCGAACCCACGCCTTTCGATTATATCTCGAATGCCTTACCAATTCGGCTATCTGGGCGACTGTGTTCTCCTTCACTTTCTGGGCTATTTATATTTACAAGAAGTGTATCTGACGCTTGAGGGTGGTAGCCAGCGTCACTCAGACTACACGGGGAGAAGGGGACCTTCTTTTCAACCCCCGGGGCGTGACTAGAACGTCTACAGCCTGTCATGAGCGGGTAACTGGCGGGAAGCCCTCTTATGCTACCTAGGCATCAAGGCTGCCAGAATCGAAACCCTCGCTAGGCTTTCGCAGAATAATATAGTAAGGAAATGAGGGGCTCGTTGGGGAAATACAGAAAGATAAGTCGGCAGTCTACAACGCCAAAGGAGGCATAGGGGTGTGGTTAGGCTCTTTTGTTTTTTTAGTACGGTTAATGAAGTTAATATATTTTTATAAATATACGGAAGAAAGAAAGAAAAACACGCGCCCAGAGTGGGGACCGAACCCACGCCTTTCGATTAGATCTCGAATGCCTTACCAATTCGGCTATCTCGGCGACTGTGTTCTCCTTCACTTTCTGGGCTATTTATATTTCGGTCCCCACTCTGGGCGCGTGTTTTTCTTTCTTTCTTCCGTATATTTAAAAAAAAATATTAACTTCATTAACCGTACTAAAAAAAGAGCCTAACCACCCCCTATGCCTCCTTTGGCGTTGTAGACTGCCGACTTATCTTTCTGTATATATATATATATATATATATATATATATATATATATATATATATATATATATATATATATATATATATATATATATATATATATATATATATATATATATATATATATAGGGTTTGGAAATGAGGGGCTCGTTAGGGGATACAGAAAGAAATGCCTGCAGTCTACAACGCCAAAGAAAGCATAGGGAAATGGTTCGATAGACTACTTTTTACCGTTAGTGACGTTACATTATTTTTATTAAATATTTCAGAAAGAAAGAAAAACACCCGCCCAGTGTGGGGATTGGTAAGACATTCTAGATCTTATCGAAAGGCGTGGGTTCGGTCCCCAATCTGGGCGCGTGTTTTTCTTTCTTTCTTTCTCACGTAATTAATAAAAATTATGGTAACGTCACTAACGGTAAAAAGTAGTCTAACCATTCCCCTATGCCTTGTTTGGCGTTGTAGACTGCCTGCATTCCTTTCTGTATATATATATATATATATTGTCACGAAGACAAGGACGATGCAGTTGTCTTGAATGAGAAACACGTTTATTGGAGCGAACTTGTGCTCCCCTAACTACTCAAAAGAATACAGAGGTGGCGAAGCAGCGGTCAACAAAGTGACTTGCACAGGCGAGTGTCGTCAAATCGAATGCCCCGGCATCCGCACTGCAGGTTTTTATCTTTCGGCGCGCGGTTCTCGAAACGTCGATTCAGATCGAGAACATAGTAGATCCAAGAAGATTATTCTGGGCTGTTCACGTTAGATCGGAAGGCTCTCCCTGTCACAACAGATAACACATGGGGCACAGAAAGAAAGAATGGAACACGCGCTTCCCTTGGCGCAGAGATACTACAGACCGGCGCAGCCGGGCGGTAAAAGCAAAACACAAATAAACAAACCCAATGTATGGTTCGCGGCATTACTCCCCCCCCCCTCTAAGAGTGCATCGACCCGATCCTAACATAAGCGACAGTCAGAAAATAAAAATAAAACTCGTTATAGTCCGTAGAAAGGTTTTAAACGAACCACGTGCACGACCTCAGGCCGCGTGCGTTGTCGTGATGTGCCGGAGTCGCCATCGGGGATCACTTCGTAGGTAAGTTGGCCAACACGTCGAAGAATCTGGTAGGGTCCGAAATACCGTCGCAGGAGCTTCTCACTGAGTCCGCGTCGTCGGACGGGAGTCCAAACCCACACACGATGCCCTGGTTGGTACTCGGCGTCTCGGCGTCGGAGGTTGTAGCGGCCGGCATCCACCAGCTGCTGGTCCGTTATACGAATTCGAGCGAGCTGACGGGCCTCCTCCGCACGTTGAAGATATCCGTGGACGTCGGCGTTGAGGTCGTCGTCTTCTACGTGCGGAAGCATGGCGTCGAGCATCGTAGTCGGCCTTCTACCGTGGACAAGTTCGAACGGCGTCAGCTACGTCGTCTCCTGGATAGCCCTGTTGTACGCAAACATGACATACGGGAGCACTTCGTCCCAAGTTTTATGTTCAACGTCAACGTACATTGACAGCATATCTGCGATTGTCTTGTTCAGATTTTCTGTTAGTCCGTTCGTTTGGGGGTGGTACGCCGTAGTTCTTCGGTGATCCGTGTTGGTGTAGCGTAATACTCCTTGCATCAGCTCCGCAGTAAATGCCGTTCCGCGGTCTGTGATTAGAACTTCCGGGGCTCCATGTCGCAGCACAACTTGGCTTATAAAGAACTTTGCCACTTCTTGTGCAGTCCCCCTCGGAAGAGCGGCGGTCTCAGCGTAGCGCGTCATGTAGTCTGTCGCTGCGACAATCCACTTGTTCTGTGATCGCGACGTAGGGAATGGGCCTAAAAGGTCCATTCCAATCTGTTGAAATGGTCTCGATGGCACGGCGATCGGTGTGAGCGGGCTGGTCCTCGGTTGGTGGTGGACAGGTATTCGTCGATCTCAGTAGGGCGCTGGCCGGGTCGGGGGCGTGGGGCGTCGACGGAGAAACCACGCAGTCCGAGTCTCCTGTACGGGTAGCGACGATAGATGTGATCGGCCTCTCCGCAATGGTAGCACAGCGGACGATGATCTGGCGTTCGCCAAACGTCAGTCTTCCTCGGCATCTGGGTGTGGGCTGTGTACGGCGGTACGGTCGACGGCGGCGACAGTGGGGACGGCGGCGAGAGTGGACGGCGGTACGGTGGAGCTTCTTGTAGAGGGGTTGGAGCAGGGCGGGGTCGACGAACAGCTGCGGATTAGGTCATCGGCGGGGTGCCTCGGATGGGATAGAAGTGCCCAAAGCGTGTTGAACCTCTTCGCGGATGACGTCAGTCAGGGAAGCCACTTGAGGTTGCTGCGTCATCGGAAAAAGCTTCCGAAGTTCCTCCCTGACCACTGCTCGGATGGTCTCACGCAGGGTGTCAGAGCTTGTAGCCCCGGCACCGATCGTCTCGGAAACCAGCACGTTGACCGGGCGATCGTACTGCCTTGGTCGAACTTCCAGCGTCTTCTCCATCGCGGCCGCCTCAGACACGAATGCGGCCACCGTCTTGGGAGGATTGCGGACAATGCAAGCAAAAAGCTCGCGCTTTACCCCTCTCATGAGAACCCTTAGTTTCTTTTCTTCTGCCATCTCCGGATCCGCACGTCGAAACAACCTCTTCATCTCCTCAACAAAGATCACTACCCCTTCGTTGGGGTGCTGCGTTCGAGTTTCAAGTAAAAGCGCTGCGCTTTCTTTTCTGACCATGGTTGTGAAGGTCTTAGTGAACTCGATTTTGAACTGAGCCCAGTTTGTCAAGGAGCTCTCGTGGTTCTCGAACCAAGTGCGAGCCGAATCTTCCAAGTAAAAGAAAACGTGCCGGAACGTTTCTGCGTCGTCCCACCTGTTGAATTTCCGGACGCGCTCCAGTTTCTCCAACCATTCTTCTGGGTCTTCTGCGGGGGCTCCTCGGAATGATGGCGGTTCCCGTGGCAGCTGCAGAACGACAGGAGGATTGGCCCGTTTGAGCATGGTGCTGGTTGCGACATCGTCTTCGTCTTCTCCGGTAGTAGAGCGAACTCGGGTGGTAAATCTTGCACGCGGAGGCTGGCTCTTGTTGGACTGGCTTGGGGGCTTCCAGAGGTTGTAGTGGGCATGAAGGGTGCGTACCCCGCACCTCCACCAGATGTCACGAAGACAAGGACGATGCAGTTGCCTTGAATGAGAAACACGTTTATTGGAGCGAACGTGTGCTCCCCTAACAACTCAAAAGAATACAGAGGCGGCGAAGCAGCGGGCAACAAAGTGGCTTGCACAGGCGAGTGTCGTCGAATCGAATGCCCCGGCATCCGCACTACAGGCTTTTTATCTTTCGGCGCGCGTGGTTCTCGAAACGTCGATTCACATCGAAAGCATAGTAGATCCAAGAAGATTATTCTGGGCTGTTCACGTTAGATCGGAATGCTCTCCCTATCACAACAGATAACACATGCGGCACAGAAAGAAAGAATGGAACACGCGCTTCCCTTGGCGCGGAGATAACACAGACCGGCGCAGCCGGGCGGTAAAAGCAAAACACAAATAAACAAACCCAATGTATGGTTCGCGGCAATATATATATATAGATATATAAATATATATTGTAGCGACAGGACAGTGCACGGTTGTTTTACAACTACTCTATTCAGGCAAACTTGTGCCCACAACGCCAACACCAACTGTTTGAAACGTGTGCCCCACGAGCATCTCCTTCCAACCTCACCTCGCCGCATGAGGGCGCATTCCACGTAGCTTCGTGGAACGGCACCACGAGAGTGTGCTCCTGATGCTGAGTAAGGTGCCTTGTGGAAAACCTGTGTTCGTGGCATTGCTACACTGATTAGGAGCATCGTCCCGATGCTGCGACACCAAACAAATGCGACAATGAAGTGAGAAACAAATAGAAGCGTAACACAAAAACCAGAAGCAAAGAAACAAATTCGAACCCAAAGACGAGGAAAAAATCAAGGACGCCCAGACTAACGCGCAAGACTTCAAGGTAGCGAAGATGTACGGAACCTTCACGACCATCACGAAGGTTTCAGTCCACGATTCCAGCCGATTTGCTTCTTCTGCACTGCGCAACAACCTTTACTGCAATTGTGGCTATAAAAGTGAGGTTCTTTCATTTTTTGAAGTGATACTCCTTGGATATCACCTTAGAGAGGCGTAAGCTAAGACGTGTCTTTCTTGCTCCCAGAAAGTGTTGCCATGATTAGGGTGAACGCTGGAGTTTTTGGCCTATTTTGGCCATTCTTCCTAAGTGGACTTGCTTGGTTTAACAAAGCTGCGCCGGGGACGCTGGGAGGTCGTCGCAACGCATGCTTACTCGAGGGGCGAGCATTTTATTGGTTTGTTAACTGCCGGGCGGTCGCCATCAGGCCCGCGCTCACGTGAGTGGGCTCGGAAATGTCTTGGTATTTTGAACAACATACACTAAAAATAGCGATTTGCAAAACAACTTCTCTGTTAAAAATGAAGCTAGGCTAACAAAATGACACATCAATGTCTTTTGCCATAAAGTCTTGAATAGTTATATTAAGCACAATAAGAATTATGCGCCCAACATGCACGAATTCTTTGCCGGGTGATCTTCGGCCTGTATTGGAGCGGCAACCGCGAGGAAAAAGTTCATAGTTCACGCCACTGTATCAGCTGATCACTTCATAAAGCTCAAGATACTGCCGAAGGAGTTTTTCTGAGAGTTCTCTAATGGGCGGATTGGCGTGCTTACCCCCACGAGGTCTCCTGGCATACATCTTGCATCTTGGTGGGGAGGCTATAGTGTCGCCCGTCACCTACATTGCCATGCCCCCCCCCCCCAGCTCTGTTGTCACCTGAGTCACCATCATAGAGGCGAAGCATGGCATCGAGTGTTGTTGCTTGACGTCCATAGAGCAGTTGGAATAGTGCAATCCGAGTCGTCTCTTGTACATGCGTATTGTAGGCGAATGTTATAGACGGCAGAATTTTGTCCCACGACTTGTGTTCCACTTCGACGTACATGGATATGTCTGCCAATGCTCGCCTTCCGATGGGGGCTTGCAGTCAGTCTCAGTGCGTCTTGCATCAAATCGGTGAATGCGGCTGTTTTCCTCGCTGTAATATTAACTGCGGGCGCACCCCGCCGTAAAACAATGTCGTGCACAAAACTCTTTGCAAGTTCTGCTGCTGTTCCGCGAGGAAGAGCTTTTGTCTTGCCGTACCGGGTTGAATAGTCCGTCGCTACTACACCCCACTTCTTTCCTAAGAAATACGCTGGGAATGTCCCGAGCAGGTCCATGCCAACCTGGTAGTATGGGTTGTTTGCTGGTTCCAGTGGATGAAGTAGTCCGGCAAGCTTTAATTCGGAGTTCTGCACCCCTAGAAGTTGTGACAGGTCTTCACTTAGTGTTGCACGGTAGTAAGGAGCCTTGAACAGTAGTATTTTTGATAAATACTCGCGTACCTCCGGCTAACACTTAAGTGACCGGCTGTTTGCTCATCGTGGCTCATTCTTCACGAAGCACTGAGAGTACTACACCAAGGAAGGCCTCTTTGGTGCTGCCATAATTCTTTTTGTATAGCCCATTTTTTCGTAGGCAGTACGACGCAAATCCTCCAACGAAGGCACGCGGCACGTCAGTGCATTTTTCATAAAGGTATTTGGTGAGTAGGCCAAGTTCCAAGTCCTCATAATGTAAGTCAGATATTTGGGATGTGTTTATTACCCCAGAAAATGCTAACTCTTTATCGCGGTCGCATGACTATAAAGTCTTCGGTTCTCGTGACACGCAGTCAGCGTCACTGCACTTCCTTCCAGACCTATATACTGCATTTATGTCGTATTCCTGAAGCCGAAGGCTCCAAAGAGCTAATCTTCCCGATGGGTGTTTAGGGTATCCGAGCCAGTACAGGCAGTAAATATCGCTGACTGCTTCGAATGGCCTGCCATGAACGTAGGGCCTAAATTTGGTGATCACTTAAACAACGGCCAAGTATTCCTTCTCGGTGGTAGAACAGTTTGCTTCAGCTTTTGAAAGGGTTCGGCTCGCATAGGCTATGACTCGTTCGGCACCCTGTTTCCACTGAAAAAGCTCACTTCCTAGGCCAACGTCGCTGGAATCAGTGTGAATCTCTCTGCCAGCGGTGCGGTCGAAATGGGCGAGCACAGTAGCTTCCTGCAGCCGTCTGCGTAGTTACTCAAAGAGGCCCTCTCGTTCACAGCGCATGCAAATGGCACCTCTTCCCTTGTAAGCCAGGTAAGAAGTTCAACGATCTTGGAGAAACCTTCCACAAACCGTCTGTAGTAAGCACGCAGGACTGCAAAGCGTCGCAGAGCCTTCGTATCGGTAGGTGTGAGAAACCAGGATACCGCAGACTTTTTGTCATGGCCTGGGTGGATACCTTGTCGATTGACTATTTGTTTGAAGAATTGAATCTCTTCGAAACAAAGACGGCATTTTTCGGCCTTTGTTTATTTCATTATTTCATTTCATTTCATTTATTTATACTGTTAGCCCTCAGGCCGTTACACGATGGAAGGTCGAAATAGTAAATGGTGCATTCTACAAGAGGGGTTCAAACGTTTTTCATTTTCACTTTATAACTCACTTAAAATGCGATACATAAAAACAAATACAACCTACTATACATGCAAATACAGGTTTATAGTATTTCGAAGAGTCAAGATGTGGACAATGTATCGACACAAGATTGCCAAAATAAAACATGTAAAGTTGCACGCTTTGGTACTACCGCACGCCGATAACACAGGCCCAGTCGGCACTCTCAAATGCACCAACGGAGTTCAGCGGCGTTATCTCCGGTGGCAGTTGTTCCACGCCTCGATGGTATGTGGAAAAAAAGAGTCTCTTAATATGTTTGTTCGTGCTGTCATAGGCATGATTTTATTGGGACTGCTGTATCTTACTGGCCGTGATGCTCTTTTCTAGACTTAATGTTCAGTTTTAATATTAAATAATTCACGTAAAACAGGTGGAGGAATTCCAGTCTTGCAATGGCTCGCCGTTCGGAGAGCGTAGGCAAACTGAAGTGGTTATCAGATCAGTGACAGAATCTGTTCGACTGTATTTCGAAAGAAAAAACCGCGCAGCTCTCCTCTGGATTCTTTCAAATTTATCGATTCGGTTCTTTTTGAAGGGAGACCATACAACCCTAGCATAATCTAACATAGGACGTACAAGAGATAGGTAGGCTTTCAATTTCACATTTAATGGAGTACCTTTTGGTTGGCGTCTTAATACCAAAGCTTTTTTTCGGCCGAGCTACGCATATTTTTAACGTGACGTTTCCAGTTTAAATCATGCGATATAGTTACGCCGAGGTATTTAAAGTGACTGGCTTTTGAAAGAAGTTTTACGTTTAGCTGATAGTTGAAAGCAAGGACGTTTTTGTTTTTTGGTTATTGTTGCATACACTGTTTTATTGTAGTTTATTTCCATTTTTCATCTTTCACACCAATCTATAATAGTTTTTACGGCTAAGTTTAGTGCTATCTGATCCTCCTGACATAAAACATTCGAGTACATTAGGCAGTCATCAGTAAATACAAGCAGCGTAACACTCTTCTCCAGTCCTTCCGTTATGTCGTTGATGTAACATAAGAACAAAACAGAGTTCCCGACCGAGAACTGCGGTATGCCTTAAGTTACGAGTAGTATTTTTGACCTTGCTCCTTTGAATTCCGCAAATTGCTTCCTATTACAGAGATAGACATTAACCCAATTTACCATGTTATTATGAACGCCATAGTTGAATAATTATGTGAGGAGTTGTGAGTGTGAAACGCGGTCGAAAGCTTTTGATAGGTCTAGGCATGTGGCGTCTATTTGGGATCGTTCGCCCGTTGCCGCAGCCAGATCATGAATTGTTTCTGTGAGTTGGGTAACCGAAGACGAGACTCTTTCTAAATTCATGCTGAGACGGGATTAAAATATTAAACATTTGGAAATATTCAAAAAACCTCGTAGATAAAATATATTGCACAATTTTGCAGCACGCCCAGGTGATCGATGTGGGCCTAGTTCTCGACCCCATGTCTCTCGCCTGATTTATGGATAGCTACTACTCTTGCAATTAACCAATTTTGAGGCAGACTATGCTGCTCTAGGGATGCTATAAATATATTTTAACGATATTTTGAGAGCCATTGTGCGTAGCACCTTACAAATTTATTAGGGATGCCATCCGGAGCAGCTATCCCTTCCTCTGTTGTAATTATATCATTTACTGCACTGGGTGCTTAATTTCTTGGGCTCTCGATATCATCATCCACCGGTGTTTCACCAAACAGAGAGTGAAAAAATTTGTTGTACTTGTCAGCACCTTCTGAAGGGTCAGTAATTACATCTCCGTAGTCATAGACAACTAGGCAGTTGGTGTCTTCGTTAGATGTAGCTAGGTGACGCCAATATCGCTGCTAGACTCGTCCATGAACTCGGATAATGTATGTGAGTAATACGTTTCCTTTGTGGGCATTAGTGTATCTCTCAATAGCTGAGAGAGGTGCGATATCTAAGATTCATTTGTATTTTTTGTCTTTCTTTAGCGTTTCAGCTGTCGTCTCCAATGTATGATGTCTCGGTTCACCCATGAGTTTTGTTCCTTCACCGTTTTTCATTTCATTTTATTTTATTTCCTTAAGGACCCCACTGGGGGGTATTACATAAGGGGTGGATACGCAGGAAAAGAAAACATTTGAACACATTAATTTTCGCAGCACAGGCGATTTGCAACATTCGCAATGAAGGATGATGGGCAGGTGGTTGATACAATGGAGCAGGGAAGGTAGTTCCAATCCTTGACGGCGCGGAAAAAAAAGAAGCGGAAAAAGTGACAGTTCTGTTGCGATAACGGCACACTTGAAGTGGGTGGCTTGTTCGGTGTGAAATGTATGTCGGGGGGAGGATGTAAGGAGCTGCATTGAGGGAAGAATGAAAATAATTATGAAAGAGGGAAAGGGTGGTGATACGGCGGCGAACAGAGAGGGAAGAGTTTTTCTTTCAAGGATGAAACGCTGATGTCGTACGAGAACTGGGAATGAATGAATCGAACGGCGCGATTTTGGACACATTCGAGGTCGTTAATGAGGTATGTTTTGGGTGGGTTTCATATGGGAGACGCATATTCGAGTTTTGATCTGATGAGGGACTGATACGCCAGCAACTTCACATGTTTTAGTGCATGATGTAGGTGACGCTTCATGAAGCCCACAGTTTTATTTGCCGATGAAATGACGTTAGTAATATGCGCATTCCAAGTAAGATTGCAATAGAATGTGACACCTAGATATTTGAAGGATGGTTGTGACTGTACAGGGACGTTCGCGATATAATATGAAAAAATGAAAGGATATTTACGGCGGGAAAACATAACAAGTTTGCATTTTTTAGGGTGAAAAGACAAAAGCCAATTATCGCACCATTCTTGAATGTGGTTAAGATCTTCCTGGAGAAGAGTTTGGTCGTGAATGTTAGTTACTGTCTGATAGATTACACAGTCATCTGCGAACATGCGGATTTTGCAGAATACGCTGAGGCGTAAGTCGTTAATATATATTAGAAATAGGAGGGGGCCAAGAACTGAACCTTAAGGTACACCTGATGTCACTTTGAGATACGCGGAAGATTTATTATTGACATGCACGAACTGTGAACGGTTAGGTAGAAATGCTTTGATCCAATTTAGTACACTTGGGTCTAAGTTTAACTGGGATAGTTTTAGCCTTAGTCTTTCGTGGGGTACTGTGTCGAAAACTGTTTGCGTAATCTAGAAAGATTGCGTCAGTTTATAAGTTGTTGTCAAGGTCAGCCTTCAGATCGTGAAAAAATATTGCTAGTTGTGCTTCGCAGTAGAATCCTTTCCTAAAACCATGCTGGCTGGGGTTAGAAGAAAGGGGCTAGAATCTAGAAAGTTGACAATCTCAGAGTAGATGACATGTTCGATGACTTTTCACGGGACGCTTGTTAAAGAAATCGAACGGTAGTTGAATGGACAGTTCTTATAACCTCATTTGTAGATGGGAGCGACCTTTCCCATGTTACAGTCATCTGGAAGAATGCCTGTGAAGAGCGACTGCGCATACATCAAGCACCGAATAAAGCGATGGTGTCATGGATGTTTTTTTAACACTTTTGAATTAATATCGTCGACGCCACCTGATGAGGACAGTTTCCTGCTTTGAATACCACAAGAAATACCATCTGCGCAAAAAACAATTGAACACATACAGGATGTCAACAGCACCGTGCAGGAGGGGAAGGTACGCTAGATTCGTTAGCAAATACAGACGAAAACGCGGTGTTAAAAACATCAGCGCATTGATTATCTGAGAGCACGTGGCCGGAGTGACTAGTAAGGTGGATGGTGATGTTAGACCGAGGGTTCACGATTTGCCAGAATTTTCGTGTGTTATCGGTTAGCATGCCTGGTAAATCTTCGTTCAAAAACGTGTATTTCGCGTTACTAAAAGCGGTGGCATATTCTTTTTGTGCGGTGTGGTATGTCGCCCAAGCGTCAGTCGTTTCTATTGCTTTTGCTGTGTGAAAAAGGTGCTTTTTTCTATTCGCTAGTCTCTTTAGTTTGTTTGTAAACCACGGTTTCTGGGACGTGCCAAATAATGATGTTGTGGGGATAATTTTGCCAGTCAATTCGTTATCGTCCACAGATCGAGAATGAAAGCTATGTTCGAAGACTGGAAAGAAGTTTTCGAGCTCGTTGTTTATGGCTTCATAATTATCTTTATCGTATAAGATGATTGTTTCCTCGAGTTTGTCTCGCCGCTCAAGAGGGAAGGAAAAATCTGCATGTATGACTTTGCGGTCACTATATTCTGGTAGGTATGAAATTGACGATAAGGAATCCGGACGGTCGGTTAGTATTAAATTTAGGATGTTAGCCCAGCCCCCTGCAATGCGCGTGGACTCTGACACTACTTGAGATAAGTTAAAATTCAAACAATCGTCTATAAAATCTCTCGTTTCGACATCGTATGCCGACGAGGGTGAAGGGTTATGCCAATCCATTTTCGGAAAATTAAAGTCACCAAAAAGTAAGATGTGAGCGTTAGGGTAGGTGGTCGGGAGTGTGCTCATTATATTGTTCAAATCAAGTGAAAAACCTCTATTGGTGTTTGGTGGCCTGTAGCACACCCAGAGTAGGAACGTTTCAGGCGAAGCGTGGCAAATCAGCCACGAAATTTCCAGGTCAGAGTTTATGTCGACAGCAGAACAGGGTATTTCTGGGCCAACAGCGATTAGCACACCACCTCCCCGTCCGCGTTTGCGGTCGGCGCGGAATAACTGAAAATCTGGTACATCCGAGAGCACTTCGGCGTCAGTAACTTCATTGGTTAGCCAAGGTTCTGTTAGTACCAAAATATTGGAAGACGCCACAACGTTAGACACGAGTTGACACTTCGGCATGAGACTACGCATACTAGTAAAGATAAGAGAAAAAGAAAGTTCATTTCGTGATTGGATTTGGCGGTGGTGCGGTTTAGTCTGCGGGCGCGTTGATCGCTATGCGACTTATATGACCGATTGTGATGCGTGGTCAAACATGTGCCGTTTGGGGCCCATGTGCAAAGTTTTGAAGCGTATTTGCATTTTTAAGGTTTTTGCTTTGCCAAAGAAATGAGATGACGACGGGAAGTACGAACCGAAAGGGAATAACCTTCACCAATGCTGAAATCTGTTCCTTTCAACTTTTTGGCATTTGAGAGGGTGTTCTCTTTGGTTTTCTAGAATGTGAACCTGACAATTATCGGGAGGCAGCGATCAGTGGTGTGGCCGCCGAGGCGATGCGCTGAGTCCATTTCTTACGGGACAATTTTTACTTCCAAGTTTTCAAGACAGTGGTTAATAATAAGTTCTTCTGTTTCAATATTTGTTCCTTTGGCGTTAGTATCGGGAAGGTTATAGAAGATTAGGCAATTGCAGTGTGACCGGTTTTCTACGTTATCCAGCCGTTTTTGAAGTTCGGAAACTAAGTGTGTGGTTGCGGTAGTGTCGGCTTGAATTGCGGCGATGTCCGCTCGTATGGGCACAATATTCACGTAATGGCGTTCTAGTTCGGTCATGCGCTTCACCAGATCCGACAATGCCTTGTCGGTTGTTTGGAGCTGCTTCTTTACTTCTTCAAAATCGGGTATTAGTTTGTTTTGTCCAGTGCTAATTTTTACGAGTTCTGCGGGGAATTCCTTCATTTCCCGACCAGCGTTAGTTTCAATATTGCCGGAAAACAACAAGAAAACAGAGTAAACAGCGTGTAAACACTCGGCAAGCATAGCGATAAGACACTGTGGTCCCGGCAGCTGCACTAGAAAGTAATCACTTGATTTTTTCGCGTAGAGAATGCTGTGCTTACTAACCTGCATTGTTGGGATGACTGGGTAAGCGAACTGCATTGTGCCGCAGCTGCCAAGCCGACAAGCGGACGCCGGTGACCTTTCGCGATATAAAGGTGTTTGGAGTGGTGATAGTATTGAATTCGATGGGGCTGTCTAAGGTGAAGTGGGGGAGGAGTAGTCAAGCTACGGCGCTGGCAACAGCGTCGGAGATGGTAGCGCAGAGGGGAGGACCAGTGCCTGCTTCGCCATTGCCAGGAAGGAAGGTGCATTTCGACCACGGGTCCAACGGAGTGATTGCCAGGCCAGGCAGCAGCAGCAGGCGAACGACGGTTACAAGGAACACCTGCATTGTTTGGATGAACGGGTAAGCGAACTGCATTTTGTCACAGCTGCCAAGCCCACAAGGTGACGCCGGTGACCGTTCTCGATATATAGGTGTTTGGAGCGGTGATGTTGACTTCGATGGGGCTGTCCAAGGTGAAGTGGGGGACAAGTAGTCTAGCCACGGCGCTGGCAACAGCCTCGGAGCGGTAGCGCAGGGGGGAGGACCAGTGCCGGCTTCGCTATTGCCAGGAAGGAAGGTGCATTTCAACGACGGGTCCAACGGAGTGATTGCCAGGCCACGCAGCAGCAGGGGAACGACGGTTACAAGGAACACCTGTATTGTTGGGAGGAACGGATAAGCGAACTGCATTGTGTCACAGCTGCCCAGCCCAAAAGCTGACGCCGGTGACCGTTCGCGATATATAGGCCTCCTGCGCTGCCCAGGGGGCGCTGCGCAAGCGGCTTCCGGGCAGTACTTCCGGGTAGTACAAAGCTGAGCAGGTCCCATACAATCCCGTGTTGACAGAAGCAAAATGAGCTCGATGGTCCAAATTGTTTTGCGACATGGTCACCAACCCATTCCGGACGAGTCCGATCTCTTCTGGCGATCAACTTGGCATTAGGGGAAAGCTTTGCTGCGCGAAATACGTCTACAGCATCTGCGAAAGTGTCGGGACGGTGAAGGCGCTCGGCCCCTCGCAGCTAGGTTCACCGATCGATGGTCGTATGAAGTGAAATTTAAAGTGAAACTAATTTAAACTAATACTCTAGGTGAAGGATGTTTCAGCAACAGCCGATGAAAAAAGAAAAGTGACGCAAAGGGCCATGATCGCGCTTTAAAAAGCCAGCGAGTCCGGCGGACCGCAGGCTCGTCTGCTCCGGTGCGCCGCTCTTTTGCGTACCTGGGCACGTGCAAACAGTGCTCGCTTGCGTCGCCTTTACGAATAGATGGTGCAGCGTTAACTTGCCGTTTTGTTGCGTGCCTTAGTGACGAAATTCAGCCAGCGTCAGAAGCGTGAAATCTGTTTTGCGATTCCGAAATTAGTGGCCGTAAAACGTCGGGCGAACCGAAAGGCCGTTCGCTTTCATTGTTTGTGCTCACTTTAATTAATTACTCTCTTGCATCATATATTCCCAGTTCGCACTTAATAGGCTAGAATGAGTTTCAGCAACGCTTTGAAGTGTAGGGCCGAGTTGCATGCAGCCGACACAGCGCAGGGCTGGACGGCAAATGAGGTGGGATTAGAAGGAGGGCTTTGAATGCAAAGCGAAAAATTCAGTGAATCGCCAATAATATTTGACAATTATTTGGCGAACTGTGAAGATGGGGGACAATTCAACTGGAAGCGACCAATTTTCTGTTCTTGTCTCGTGGTCTAACTCCATTTGAGGACAAAACTGGCGTGTCGGCGTTCAGATATTGTTAGCGATGAAGATAAACAACAGAGTCAGTGATGATCGTATGTAAATATTCGGGGCCACTCCGTGTATGCGGCTGTGTTATGTTATGTAATGCAAATATAGAAGTACACATTTCTGCAGGCAGCGGGCGTGCGATTTAGTGATTGTTTTGCGTTCTTTAATAGCGAATAATTTGTTTATTTCACGTAATGCCTCACCTACTCGCTAGTATACATGTACCCTGCTGTTCGTAAATATTGCGGCGTAAAACCTTATGCAAGGATCATTTAGTTTGTGAAAATACAAAACAAAATTTACACTAGTTTTCAAAGCGCCGCCAGGCTAGCAGTGTCTGCTGAGCCGGCTGCGCAATTCTTCTGTTCGCTTGCATGCTCCCGCTGAAGCAACCTTTTGCAGTTACCTAGCGTTCCGTGTTTATGTTACTCGTGAACATTCCTTTGTAGATTGCACGCTAGAAGAAAGAACGGTAATTGTCGTCAGGAAGTTGGACCACCCGACCTGGCCATACTGTACCACGCCGCGACGACCGTGAAAGCTCGCTCAAAAGAAAGCCGATAAATCGGCTTGTTGAGTGGATATTATTTTGTTTAGCCTCTACAACTAACTTAAAGACTGTTTCATACAGTATGCAGTAATATAAACACACCATAAAGCGATTAAACTAAGTACAACCAAGTTTCACTCTGCCTTGTAATTGAAAACACATGGAGGGCGGCTGAGGTCGTCTGCTTTTGTACTACCCAGAGGCGTCGGCCACCAGGGGCGCTGCATGTCACCTAAACTCCAGCGCAGAAAGCCTATAGGTGATCGGAGTGGTGATGTTGACTTCGATGGGGCTGTCCAAGGTGAAGTGGGGGAGGAGTAGACTAGCCACGGCGCTGGCAACTGCGTCGGAGCGGTAGCGCAGGGAGAAGGACCAGTGCCTGCTTCCCCATTGCTAGGAAGGAAGGTGCATTTCCAAGACCGGTCCAACGGAGTGATTGCCAGTCCAGACAGCAGCAGGCGAACGACGGTTACAAGGAACACCTGTATTGTTGGGAGGAACGGGTAAGCGAACTGCATTTTGTCACAGCTGCCAAGCCCACAAGCTGATGCCGGTGACCGTAAGCGATATATAGGTGCTCGGAGTGGTCATATTTGACTTCGATGGGGCTGTCCAAGGTGAAGTGGGGGAAGAGTAGTCTAACCGCGGCGCTGGCAACAGGGCCGGAGCGGTAGCGCAGGGGGGAGGACTAGTGCTTTCTTCGCTATTGCCAAGAAGGAAGGTGCATTTCGACGACGGGTCCAATGGAGTGATTGCCAGGCTAGGCAGCAGCAGGCGAACGATGGTTACAAGGAACACCTGTATCGTTGGCATGAACGGGTAAGCGAACTGCATTGTGTCACAGCTGCGAAGCCCACAAGGTGACGCTGGTGACCGTTCGTGATATATAGGTGTTTGGAGTGGTGATGTTGACTTCGATACGGCTGTCCAAGGTGAAGTGGGGGAAGAGTAGTCTAACCACGGCGCTGGCAACAGGGCCGGAGCGGTAGCGCCGGGGGGAGGACCAGAGCCTGCTTCGCTATTGCCAAGAAGGAAGGTGCATTTCGACGACGGGTCCAACGCAGTGATTGCCAGGCCAGGCAGCAGCAGGCGAACGACGGCTACAAGGAACACCTGCATTGTTGGGATGAACGGGTAAGCGAACTGCATTGTGTCACAGCTGCCAAACCCACAAGCTCACGCCGGTGACCGTTCGCGATATATAGGTGCTCGGAGTGGTGATGTTGACATCGATGGGGCTGTCCAAGGTGAAATGGGGGAGGACTAGTCTAGCCACGGCGCCGGCAACAGCGTCGGAACGGTACCGCAGGGGGAGGACCAGTGCCTGATTCGCCATTGCAAGGAAGGAAGCTGCATTTCGACAACGGGTCCAACGGAGTGATTGACAGGCCAGGCAGCAGCAGGCGAACCACGGTTACAAGGAACACGTGCATTGTTGGGATGAATGGGTAAGCGAACTGCATTGTGTAACAGCACACAAGCTGACGCCGGTGACCGTTCGCGATATATAGGTGTTCGGCGTGGTGATGTTGACTTCGATGGGGCTGTCCAAGGTGAAATGGGGCAGGAGCAGTCTAGCCACCGCGCTGGCAAAGGCGTCGGAGCGCTAGCACAGGGGGGAGTACCAGTGCCTGCTTCGCTATTGCCAGGAAGGAAGGCGCATTTCGACAACTGTCCAAGGGAGTGATTGCCAGGCCAGACAGCAGCAGGCGAACAATGGTTAAAAGGAACACCTGCATTGTTGGGATGAACGGTTAAGCGAACTGCATTGTGTCACAGCACACAAGCTGACGCCGGTGACCGTTCCCGATATATAGGTGTTTGGAGTGGTGATGTTGACTTCTATGGGGCTGTCGAAGTTGAAGTGGGGGAGGAGTAGTCTAGCCACGGCGCTGGCAACAGCGTCGGAAAGGTACCGCAGGGGGGAGGACGAGTGCCTGATTCGCCATTGCAAGGAAGAAAGGCGCATTTCGACGACGGGTCCAACGGAGTGATTGCCAGGCCAGGCAGCAGCAGGCGAACGACGGTTACAAGGAACATCTGCATTGTTGGGATGAACGGTAAGCGAACTGCATTGTGTCACAGCTGTCAAGCCCACAAGCTGACGCCAGTGACCGTTCGCAATATATATGTTCCCGGAGTGGTGATGTTGACTTCGATGGGGCTGTCGAAGTTGAAGTGGGGGAGGAGCAGTCTACCCACGGCACTGGCAACAGCCTCGGAGCGGTAGCGCAGGGGGGAGGACCAGTGCCTGCTTCGCCATTGCCAGGAAGGAAGGTGCATTTCGACGACGGGTCTAACGGAGTGATTGCCAGGCCAGGAAGCAGCAGGCGAAGGACGGTTACAAGGAACACCTGCATTGTAGTGATGAAGGGGTCAGCGAACGGCATTTTGTCACAGCTGCCGAAACCACCAAGGTTTCTGGCGTTTAGACACAAATTTACTCAGGCTCTAATGCACAATGGTTTTAAATTGGGTCCATGGAGTGTTTACGCCCATTGCTTTCTGCCTAATTTCCTCGCTGGTTTCTTTCTCGGTTTCGGGAACCCCAAAGACCATTATGTTAATTCGTCGATTACTATCTTTCAGATCTGCCATTTTCTGGTACTTTGACCGGACGTAGGTACCAATGTCGTCGAGCTTGGCAGTAAGTTCATCTTTTTTGCCATTGTGTTCCTTAGTGTTCTTCATGGTATGTTCACTATCTGAAGAGATCTGCGGAACGAATTGCTTGTAATGCACTTTTAGTCGTGTGACATCTGAAAACCTAGTCGATAACACCACCATGGCATCTACGCAAACTAAGCACGTCTGCCACTTCAGTCCATCAAGGACAATGTCTATCATCCGTTGGAATGTTGCAGGAGCAGAGCACAAGCTGATGGAGAGAACTTTGAACTCATACAAGGCATTATATGTCACGAAGGCCGGTTTCTCCCTGTCATCCTCGTCGACTTCTATCTGCCAATATCCTAATTTAAGATCCCGCGATGGGAATAATTTTGCATTCCGCCAGCGTACCAGTACGTCATCAATTCGAGGTAAAGGATAAACGTCACGTTTTGTCACACTATTCAGTTTCCTTTGGGCGACAGAGAAACGCAATGTGTTGTGGTTCTTTCTCCCCAGGACTACATGCAAAGGCTTTACTATGCCTAAATGACGTCATCTGTGAGCATTTCCGGTACTTGTTGGTTGATTGCTTCCTTTCGATCATCCGGACTGGCTCTACGCAAGCCATTCATGACATTCGTCGCGTGGCACAATCGACATCTTTTTCCGATGCCATTCATCGCTTGGCAAGAAGCACGGGGCTGCGGATACGCATCGAATGGGTGCCCCGCTCATCTGTGCCTTGCAATACAGAGGCAGACTCAGCTAGCCGCCCGAGCACAGTCATGCGGCCACTCCTACCTTTCCCCGAAGACGCTCGCGGGCACCTGGAACGACAAAAGAAAAATCTTCGGCGCACCACACGAGCACTCATACCACCGTGTGGTTCAAACCTCCCTGGCGACTTAACTCGCCGAGAGGAGGTTGCGCTGCGGAGATTACGCGTTGGGGTGGCCCTTACGCCGTCTGTGACTGCCTCCTGGCCATCGGAATACCGCGGCCCATACGGATCCCCCTGTCCATTCTGCCATTGGGGACGTGAATGTGCAGCACCTTCTCTGGGCCTGCCCGGGATTGCATCAAGTTCGCCTGGAGAACCTTCGTGCAACCGGTCTCCACCCTGGTCGCCCTCCTGACCTGCAACGCTGGGTGCATGGACCGTGTCACCGACAACTCCTGAACTTTATACACGAAACTAACTTGTTCGTGTTTCGGTAAGCGCCTACATCTATTATGCCGCAGGGCAAACTTTCCAATTAAAAGATTGCTTCCTTTCTTTTGGCGACACTCTGTATCGGTGCCGGCGGGTTGGTCTCGCATGCTCCTCTGTATATGTGGCGTTCCGTCACGGATGTGCGGCGCACACGGGATGATGATGCAAAACATTAAGAAAACTCATTTACCTGTTGCAGTAGCGACTCCGTATGGGCAGAGTTCAAGTCGCGGTTGACTTCTACCTGTGGAAGCAGCGCACACCCGGCGAGGTGCTCGGACACTGTTTTTATCAACATCCAAACGTCCGTTGCATACCCACCCTCCTCGATGAAAGCTATAATCATCATAAGCCTATCTACGCCCACTGTAGGGCAAAGGCGTCGCCAATAGATCTCCAATGATCTAGGTTCTGTGCTAACTGCAACCAATCTAATCCAGCGAACTTCTTCATCTCATTTGCCCACCTAACCTTCTGCCGCCCCCTGCCACGCTTGCCTTCTGTAGTGCTCCACTTTGTTACCCTTAATCACCAACGGTTATGTTTCCTTTGCATTACATGCCATGCTCACGCCCATTTCTTCTCCCTAATTTCTAATAAAATGTGCTGAACAAGCTTTCGTTCCCTGACTCACTCCGTTCGCTTCTTGTTCCTTAATGTTACACCTATTATCTTCCGTTCCAAAGAAGCTATAGTTGTGCCTTTTGTGACATGTTGACACTTTGCGGCGAAATTTGTCACCAGCCCCGTTGTCTATACATTTTCTAGCTCAACGAGTCCCCTTGCAATGCAAATTCCCCTGTGAAGCAAAGTAGCGACACTTCCTCCTCTAATTCCTTTGTAGTCCCCGAAGGCTTCATCCTTGAAAGGAATAAGCCTTATGGTTCGAAGGGGCAGCGTTATGTTGTCGTCGGTGACTAGGAAGGCAGTGTTGCGTCGGTCGTCGATACCCTTAGCTACCGCTTTCTTCATCGGGACGCTTACACTTGGTTTCTGTAGATCGATGGCAGCACAATTTTTTTGTAGAAAGTTAATGCCGAGGGTTTGATCCCTCGAGCATGCGGGAAGCACGATAAAATTCCCAGGTTTGTGAAGTCCCTATATTAATGTGTGCTCTGCCACTTCCGGACAGAGTAATCAAGTGGCCGCCAGAGGTGCGAGGCAGTGGTCCTGTTGACTGTGTTAGCACCTTTTTCAGGAAAGTAGCAATGCTTGGCCCCTAACTGAATGATCTGCCCTGGTGTCCACCACTGCCACTATTTCTTGCTAGTTGTCAACCTGCGCAGGTATATCGAAAAAAAAAACCGCTCCGTCGTCCGTTGGTAGTCGTAGTTTCATTGCAGGGTCTTCAGCGCTTAGATGGTCAGCTGCCTTACCTCCCAATGTCTCTGCGCCCGGTTTTCCCGGGGGGAGGGCATCGGAGGATGGTGCCGCGAAGATTGTGGCGGGCTTGGACTAGAAGAGCGGTGGCACATCGGTCACCGCAATCGGTAATCACAACCTCGCTTCGCAAAATAATTTCAACGTTCGGCCAGGTAGATTTAAATTTTGGTTGGCGCTCACCGTACCTTGAATTTGGGGAGTCTGGATCCACAAAGACCACGTCGCCGGTAGGGACAAGCTCTGTATATGTGGCTTGCCTCCCAACAATGCAAACATAGGGAACGGCGATCCGTCGTGCGCCTCTCGTTTTTCTTGTAAGGCCACCTCTCCTTCTCAGTAGGCAGCATGGAGCGGGGTCTAAGGCTTAATGTCGCTTCTGGTGCAGCAGCGGCAATTGTTATGGTTACGTAGCGCTCTCACTGCCTCAGGGAATCTGCATATGATGCAACCTGGGTCTGTTGTTGCGAAACCCCGTACAGCTCTTGCGGCACGCAGTACTGCCCCAGTGGTGCTTCACACTGCTCGGACGGTCCAACAGCTCTCCTGACTTCGCGTCTCATATCCTCCACTAGGGGTATGGATGTTTGAAGCTGCTGTACCCGGGTGGCTTTTGGAATTTGGATTGAACGATCGACCTGACAATCTCAAGGAGTCCGCAGTTTCCTTGCTCCACTAGAGGACGTCGCTTGACATAGAAGCTATGTCCCTGTTGTACTGCCTCACTCTTTCTCGCAGTGCTTTTTGAATTGCTGTGGCCTCGGGCAGAAAGGCGCTGACGGACAGCGGCGGATGGCGTACCTGACCAGCAAATATATCCTGATATACACCTTGCATAAGGTGTCTCAACTACTTTTCCGCAGGTATAGCCGGGTCCGCGTGCCTGAATAGGTGAGCCACGTCTTCAACGTAGATGGCGACGCTTTCTTGTTGCCATTGGTTTCTGGCTTGAAGCGCCGACTCAGCTCGTTCGTGCTGACATACGTGAACAACAGCTCCGGCTAAACTCGCTCCACGACGTCAACTTTGCATCGTGGTCTTCAAAACGCGTGCGAGCTGACTGTTATAAGGACTAGTACTCGTTGTGTAGCCTGCGTTCTTCGTTGTATGCATTAAAGTTCGTAACGCGCTCGAATATGTCGAGCCGATTTTCGGCGTCCTCGAAGGAGTACCTATGGGAAGATCTTGGTGTGCTGTGCTGGTGTACAATGAAGTAGAAAGGTGCCGTACTGGTATCGGAGTTCATAGTACTGGCGTCCCGCCTGTCTTCTCTGTAAGTCTTTCGGTGATGGGTTGAAATTCCACGGCCAAGCCTCGCCCACGCCTGCTGACTGGCTCGTTGACGAGTGTCAACTTCATGGTGGAGTTTCTTGCCGGGCTTGCACAGGTGGTGAATGTAGGGCTCGGTGAATATCTACCCTAGTCCTTCCACCAGTTTTGTAGCGACAAGGCGTTGCACGGTTGGTTAACAATTAGTTTATTGAGGCGCATTCTACCAACCACGCAAACACCGACCGCTTCGACGTCTGCCCACGAGCGTTTCCCTCCAACGTCGCTTGCTGCGCAGGCGCACATTCCACTTTTCTTCGTGCAACAGCGCTGTGGGAAACGTTTCTGAGCGGAAATATATGCATATCATAAGCGTCATGATCATCATCTTAATCGCCATCATCGTCTTAATCATCATAATTATAATCATCATCATCAGCCTATCCACGCCTACTGCAGGGCAAAGGCCTCTCCCATGGAACTCCAATTATGGCTGTCCTGTGCTAACGGCGACCAATTTACCACCGCAAACTTCTTGGCCTCATCTGCCGGTCTATCATTCGGCTGCCCCCTTCCACCCTTGCTTTCTCTAGGGATCCACTCTCTTGTCCTTAATCACTAACGGTTATCTTGCTTTTCATTACCAGCCATGCCCACGCCCAGTTCTTCTTAACCTCTCGACCTTTCCTTTCGTTTTTTCCTCCTCCTACAATTTCTTCAAGTTATTTCGACTAATATGTCCTTAAGACGCGTTTGTTCCCTGACCCACTTCGGTCTTTTCTTGTCGCTTAATGTTACTCCCCGCAACTTCCGTTCCATTGTTCGCTGAGTCGTCCTCAATTTAAGTTGAACCTTTGTAGTGATGGTGCAAGATCCTGCCTCGTAGGTGAGTACTGGGAATATGTAGCTGTCATACACTTTCTTCTCCAGGGACAATGGTAGGCTGCCTGTCATTATCTGAGGATGCCTACCAAATGCACCTCGCCCCAGCGCCTAAGGCATCGGTGTTGCATCAGCTATGCCTATTGCAGTTTGCAAAGCTCAAACATATTGTTTTAAAACATCACGTGGGGTTACATTTGCTAGCTGGGTATCAAAATATTGAGTCACAGGCCAATCAGTGTGGGTCGAGCGACTTCGCGCTTTTTTTTGTTAACGAAGCGGAATAATAAAAATAGGCCGTTGCACAATGTGGGAAAGTAAAAAAGGGTAGAAATGGGATTTGAATGAATCTGACGTAACAAATAAGTTTGATGCAGTATGTAGATCAGATCACGGATCAGTGCTCTGCCAACGTTGTCAAAAATGCCGAAGGCAGCCATAAGTATAAAACAACAAATATGAAAGAACTGGTGCTGAAGAAACCAGTATCTTCGAATATTTTTATTCTGGTAAAGCGTCCACACGTCTTCCAACACCCCTGTTCCTTTTCACGCCCACTTAACTGCAAGCGTGGGAGCCACTGTGTGCAATAAAACTTTTTTGTGCAGTGTAAAGGGTTAAGAATGATGAAGAAACGGGTGCATTGAGGCTACGCAAATCCCTCAAAAATACTGTTCTGAATTAAGATTATGAACAAGCTTTTAAAATGCAACCTCAGATTACAGTAGAGTCTGGATAAACGGAACTGCAAGGGACCGAAAAAATGAGTTCCGTGTAGCAGGAGTTCCGTTTACTTAGAGAGATGTGCAAAGGTGCAAATTTATGAGCGTACACACTTTTAATGGCATTTCATGGAAATATATATGCACTAGAAGGTGAATGTAGGTGATAGTTTTTCAGAAAGCAAGAAAACTTCAAGAGGGTTAAGCACGCATTCACAAAGTTATTTTGGCAACAATAAGTTGCTGTGCACTACTATAGTGCCTATAATATACTGGCAGCTTATTATAGGCACTATGCACTACAAAATGCATCAATTATGTTTGTTCAAATCCTGTCAACTGCATCTTTACGGAGGCTAGAGGGCTAACCTTCGCGAGTGCTTACGAGCCACCGAATTTAGAGGACGGCAACGTCGTAATAAAGTGCGAATAGCACCACGATGGCACGAACGAGGCGGCAAGAGCTGAGCACTGTAACCTCGGCGTCTTGAATCGAGACCGAACGAGTGGAACAAGAACTGCGATGTTGCATTCGTTGCACCATCACGGCTAACCGCTTACGAGACGAGACTTACGAGGCCAATGCGGCTTAAAAAATCATGGTGAAAGAAAAAAAAGCGAAACATCCAGAACCGTAAAAAGCTGATTCTCATGCCAATGGGTATCACAAGAAGTTGCAATTCTGGTTCCGTTTAAACGGTAACGCAGAAATTTTACTTCCAATTACGGGGAGTTTTTGCGTTATCTGAATACAAAACCAGCCAACTTACAGGGTACTGTTCCGTTTAAGCGGCAATTCCGTTTAAGCGATTTCCCTTTATCGAGATTCTATTGTACCTAATTAGCTGGAAGGCGCCGGCGATGGCAACACCGTCGTATAAAAATCACCATTCTATTTCCATTCCATTCTGGGCAAAAGGTACCTAATACCATTCCCATTTCATTCCTCAATTCAGTGTTCTCTTTTCATTTTCACTCCATTCCGGCATCTTGAAAAGGTGAAATACACCCGGAGAAATTACGATTCTGGAGTGGTAATTCCGCAACACTGCAGTGGACAGTTAGCTTTTATCAACGCTTAAGGAGAGATACCGTTAGTTTTTTCCGAGGTGTAGCTTTGGAAGCTATTTGGTGAAGTCACCATTCATTCTTTCTAGGCGCTTGACAGCACCCAAGAAGGCGAGAGAATAAGATTCGTAATGCGGTTGTGACAGAATCACGTACCGGTTGCATAATTGGCGAAATTGGTACCCCTGTCGTTAGGAGATGCTTTTTGCGTTGCAGTTGCTTCCAATCCATGTCGCACTTCGCTTTCTTTACAGGCTTATGCAAATGACGCTTTTAACATGCTTCGCAATACGAGAGAACGAGCCATCGATGGCTTGTTGCTCTCCACCGCCGACTGCCAGGTGACTCCCCGCATCCGTGGTGAGCAGCGACTGAAACCGATGAACTATCGGCGTTCTTCCTCCTTTCCACACCACCGTGGTTACTGCGCCCGATTGTAGATTAGACGAGCGCTGGTCTGTGTCTCCTGAGCCGCCTTTTGAATCTGGTCGTCACAAAGCCCTTCCTTGGTGGCTTGATGGACACGGCTGATCTCTAGATGCGGCTCGGACAGCAGCCATAACAAAAAATCCTCGATATTTCAGATGAAGCTTTTGTGTTTAAAAGGGCAGTGGAGGCAACTGGAGTAATCTACCGCCAATAAAACCACATCTTCGTACTGCTAATCGGTGTCGATTACGTGTCAATGCCGCTCGTGATCTGCGGCATGAGAACGTTTGCTTTGGAGAAGGGACATCATGGTGGGGGGGAAATGCAGCATCCTATCTTACAAAGGGCTGGGCTGGAGTACTGCGGATTCAGAATACACTAAATCAGTGAAATCAGAACACAAAATATGGGTAAACGTTGTAATAATTATACACACTAATATTTTATGTACTGATTGCTAAATGATCGTGGCCCTAATTTATTCGTAGAATGAAGACAACTGAACCGGCTCACCATTGTGATGGTTCCCCGTTTTCGCCAAATTCCTCATAAACTTAGAGAAGGAACGTCAACCACTTCACTCTAAAATAAAAACTGACGTGTCGAAGCCGTCACCAATATCGCATGGACTGACGGATTGGAACGTCATTCTTGTTATGCTGAATTTTTAAAAAATGCAAGATTGTTCAGATGGACAGTGAAGACATATGCATAACATGCGATTCTTGGAAATGCATCCATTATGATCAGTGGGTCATCTCTCTGGAGCGTTGTCTGGTCAAGCGTTCGCAAGCACCATGCTTTTCGGTAAAATTCTCAAAAAGGACGGCGCTACGTTCATGCAGATTTCTCCTGATAGAATTCTCTGTGTTTGTGGAACGCCGGAGGTCTAAATACGGCGCATATACAGGCCAGACGCGCAACCAGTATGTCCCAGCCTTTATCGGTTCATGCGTCTACGTGAACTATGCTTTCACAAATGTCACCTGACTTCGCAGTCTTATGTACTTGATGATATTGTGTAGATATGAGTTCTTCATATTGCAGGCCTTCTTCGAAATGAGCAAAATCCAGTATCCATAAAGAAAGTCAGATAAAAGTGCCGCTACCAGAAAAACTCACTAACATGCCTCTAAGAAAGACTTGGCAAAAATAGGTGAGAAAACGTACTGCAAATGTGTACTCAGATCGTAGTTCCTATCGAAAATGAGCCAAATCCTGCTGTTTCACCCAACAAATGGGCCAGATCCATTTACCCAATAGATTTTGCTCTTCGCTTGACTGTTCCGAATGTCTGATGGGTGTTTTCATAAGTTTATTTTTTCGCTTTTTCGAACTGGCTTATAAGAATTCACTCTGTAATTAGAAGATCGGTGAAGGTCTGTCCACCTATGTTCGCGACGAAGTTAACTGAGACGCCCTTGTCTCCTGCGGAGGATGAGCTTGTGGCCGTAGACCAACAGCTGGCTTTGCTGCAAGTTGAAATGAAGAAACTCGACACGCGAAGGTCTCAATTAACCCGCCGGCGGCCGAACTTCCATCAATCCGCTGGAGATCCACCACGTCCACCTCGTGCATTCTCAAGGCTCATCAGCACGCCCCGTCTACGACTGACCTTTCCTCACAGCCTGCCCCCTCTACTCTGACCCACAAGGAGCTCCTCCAGTTTGTGGTGCACCAGCTACAGACACTGGTTTCCGTGCTCGCCGCCCAACTTCGCTAACCAGTCCGCTACCATGCCTGAATCACACCAATATATCGTTCAGTGGAACTGTCGGGGTCTCTCTACAAAAATTTGAGAAATCCGTGAAAGGCTACGTCTGGGGAAGCTCCATGCCTGGGCTTTCTTGCTTCAGGAGACGAACTCCCTCCCTCGCTTGCCTCAATTTACGGCGTATGCTGAGCCGTCCATTCCTGATCGGCGGTGCAGCTCAAGTTCTACTCCTCCGGGCAAGGCGGCCGTTTATGTCCTATCTCGGTTTCCTCAAAACCCCATCCCCCTAAACTCGTGGTGTACAGACTGGCAGGAAGTGGTGGCGGTAAAAGTGCAGCTCCCGTGTTGTGCGGTAATACTGGTGTCGTGCTACGTGCACGAAGGGTCGTGCTACGGGGAGCACGACCCTTATAGTGGTCGTGCTCCCCGCCTGCGGCTGGGTTGGCTTACCCAACTAGGGCGAGCTAACCCTGGGTGTCCCATTCTTGTGGCGGGAGACTACAATGCTCCGCACTGCGACTGGGGATATCCGTCTTCAAGTGAGCGTGGTCGAGTGGTCTTGGAGCACTTCACCGATGCCAGCTTTACACTTTTGAATGACATTACTAGCCCAACACGCCGGTGTACCCACGTACGGATGCCCCCCTATTCACCTGACTTGTCGTGGTGGCTGGGTGCACAAACGGTATCCTGGCAACGTGAAGCTGACTGCTGGGGCAGCGACCATCACCCCATTCGCCTGGGCCTTATTCCAGAGTCGACGGGTCGCCTTCGTCGCCGTTGCACAGTGGTGAACTGGGACACCTTCCGTTCCACACTGAATGCATCCTTCTCGGAGCCCATTCCGGATCCCACCGCTCTTTTTCGGCGTGTCCTCATGGACTCCTCTCAACATACGTAGGTGGAGGAGTCCCGCCCAAAGCCCGATCTTCGGCTCCTGCAGCTTTGGGCTCAGCGCAAGCAAGCTGAAGTAATTTCCGCACGGGAGCCTTCGTCCCTACCAGCCAGGCTTCAGTATCAGCGCCTTACCGCTGCTGCCAGGCGGCACGAAAAAAGACTGTCGAGGCAGCGCTGGCTTGACTTGTGTGCCTCTCTAGGCCCATCTTCCTCAATGGCGTCTGTCTGGCGCATGTTTCGCGCAATGGAATCGGGCAGTCGGCCTCCAGATGCAGCTGCCAGCGCTTGTATTGCGTCAAACAAGGACCCGGCACAATTCGCCCCCGACGTTGCTCGGGCCTTGTTTCCTGCATTTGACGTTGTGCCAGTCGCCATGCCGTCTCCGTTCCCCCTGCCTAACGGTGTTGGATTACGGCCTACTCATGAAGCCGCTTTGGGAATCCAGGCACCGGTCACAGTGGCTGAATTCCTAGCAGCGATCGATCACGCTAAACAGCGGACTGCTCCGGGTCCTGACGGCATAACTTACGAGGTGTAGAAGAACATCGACGACCCAGCCCTCGTGCCGCTTTTGGACTCGGTTAATCAGGTGTGGCTCTCCGGTCAACTACCTGACTCTTGGCTTCGGGCGGATATTGTTCCCATTCCGAAGCCCGGGAAACCACCACATGTACTTCGGAACTTGCGCCCCATCGCCCTGACATCGACGCTGTGCAAGTTGTTAGAGCGAATGCTGGCAACACGGCTTCAGTGGTGGCTTGATACCTTTCAATTGTATCACCCGGCGCAAATTGGATTCAGGCCCTATCTCGGTACTGAGGATGGGTTGGAATACCTCTCATCTATGGTTTTAGTTGAAGGCCGATCCCGCCGTGTGAGATCTGTGCTCGCCATGGACATATGCAAGGCGTATGACAACGTTAGTCACGCTGCCATCCTACAAGTTCTACATGGCCTCCACCTTCCAGATGCGATTTCGTCCGATACTTCCTTCAACGTTCTTTTTCCATCCGCATCAACGGAGCAAGTTTCGGTCACTTTACACCAGTCCGAGGCGTACCACAAGGGTCTGTTTTGTCTCCGCTTCTTTTAAACATCGTCATGTTGCCGCTAGCTTGGCACCTTGCTTCAATCCGAGATCTATATTTCCTCATGTACGCGGATGACATTACGGTGTGGTCAGTGCATCCAGACCTGTCACGACAAGCTGAGTGCCTCCAGCAAGCACTAACAGACTGCCAGAGATGGTGTGAGTATGCGGGCCTCTCTCTCTCGCAAGAGAAAACTGCTTTACTTCCCGTGGCCAACACTTGGGGCCGCCGCCTCCTTGCAGCGTCTCCCGTTTCACTGCAACTGAATGGGAACGACATACCCGTGTTTGACCGTCTTCGGGTCCTAGGACTACAAATATCGCCATCAGGGTCAGCAGTTCAGTGGCTCTGATCTGCTCGGCAGAAAGCCGGACAGATGCTACACCTCGTTCGCCGCATCGCTCAGAAGTCTGGCGGGGCCTGCTGGACTGTTGCCCGTCTCCTAGTGCGCGCCGTACTACAGCCACGGCTTGTGTATCAGGCCCAGTTCCAGCACATGACGCAAGCGGACTGGGCTCGGCTTGAGGCCATCAACAGGGCCGCCATGCGCACCATTACTGGCCTCCCTCGCATAACACCAATCCCGCCGCTACAAGCATAAGTCCAGCTAAACACCCTAGATGAGATCATCCATCAGCGTCGTTCCGCTCGCCTGCTAAAGCGTGGATATGTACCCAAGGCAGCGGCTCTCGCTGCGTATATGGGCCACGTTCCTGATACGATGCCAGCCTTTTCTGCGGTTAGACCGCCCTGGCTCTACCATCAGGTGACGGACAACAAGCCTCTGGCAAGGCTACATGTCCCAACCTCTGGCCTTCATCAACCTCCGTATGCAGCCCTCCTTCATGTCAGTCACTGGGCGCCTGCGACGCGGACACGAGTCATACAGGCTTTCGTGGACGCCGGGGCACACGACTGCCTCGTAACCACAGCCTTGCCTTGTCCCTCTCACCCAACCTTATACCAGTGCTGCGCCTACGAGACCCTCCGACCTCTCCCAAGCCTGTTGGCAGAACTTACTGCAATTCGGGATGGTCTCCAAGCGCTCTCATCGACAGTAACTACCGGTATGAAACTGGAAATTTACACGGACTCAACGACGGCGATACGTGATCTACGTCGTTGCGCGTAGCACCAGCATGTCGGCACGTATTCGCGCGATCCTGGACACATACCCATGCCCTGTGCGTATATTGTGGGTTCGCCGGGACATGCTTCCTGCCCACATAGCGGCGGATCGCGCCTCTCGCCGTATAGACCTACAAAGGCCGCTGCCACTTCTTCCGGTGGCCACCCTAGAAGAACTGCTGGTGGAAAAGGAGAACCTCCGCCGCGCCACGCGTACTTTACTTCCACCGCGTGGAACCGACCTCCCCAGTGGGCTCGCTCGCTTGGAGGAGGTCCTGCTGCGGAGGCTTCGAGTTGGGGTGGCATTATCCCCAGCAGTGACCCACGCTTGGCCTGCCCGCTATCACGCACCGTTTGCGGACACCTGTCCCTTTTGTACGGTCCCTGCGTCTGAAGCTGACACGAGCCACCTTCTATGGACCTGCCCTGCCCTTCAAACCTCTCGCCTGCAACACCTCCGGGGCACAGGGCTCCATCCTGGGAGACCCCTTGATCTACAGCGGTGGATATGGGGCCCTCAGTACCGGTCTCTGTTGAAGTTTCTGCGTGAAACCAATGTAATGTTGTATATCTGACTGTTATGCCGTAAGGCAAACTCTCGCAAAAAAAAATTTGGCAAGGCAAAGAAGAGGTTGCCTACTTCATGAGTGCCTTCATAGTTGCACAGTAAAATTACGCTACGGAAATATTCAAAAAGAGGTCCTAATAGGGCCAAGGGCCCTACACCTGCCCTCCGTGTAAAGTTTTAATGTTCTTGGACCAGTGTTGCATACATGTGAACCTTTTCCGCCAAAAATAAATCGCACAATTTTTGAGTCAATTTAAATTACGTTTTTTTATAAAATGGTGCATCAACTTCAGTATTTTCATTCAATATAAGCCAAATCTAAACTCGCGATCCCAATATTGCTCAAGTGTACCTAATATTTTTAAATACTTCTGGCCAGAAACTTCACAAGCTGACATGTAAAACATGTCATAACTTAGCTTTGACAGCGTCGCATTAGGTCCCGTAACAAACTTCCGCGGGTCCTCTCAAACTCGCTTTAGGTAAATATTAGGTGTGGGCGAATAGCGAATTTGAGGTTCCAAGCTAATTCTAATCGAATAGTGATTTGGTCGAATAATTTCGAATCGAATAGTTCGAATAGTACACATTGCAAATCACAAAAAAATGAGCAACTTGTGGCCTGACTAATGTACACACTTTTTTCTAATAATTAGAACTCACGTAGGCACAGCATTGTGTAAAATATTACCAGTTGAACATTTATTGCGAAATCACACACACAGCTTTCCTTTTCTGTATTAACAAGGTTTTATGAAGAACTGCCTGTTGCGCCACATGCTCTAGGTGCAGCAGTTTCTGCCGGTTGCTCATTCACAAGTTTTCGTGGAGAAATACCAGTTGCTCGCCATGCTCTGGGAGCAGCCGTTCCCGCCAGCTGCTGAGAACATTTCCTGCCGTTGAGAAGAGCCCCTCACTCCTCGCCTGTGTTGCAGGAATCGAGAGATACTTCTGTGCCACCCTGGCCAGCGCTGGGTACAGCCGGCTGCCATTTCTCTTCCACCACTCCAGAAGGTTTTCAGACCGCGAGAGCACAGAGGTGTTCAAGTAGTTGTGCCACTTGGCGAGGCACACTGTCGTTTGCACTCTGCTGCACTGCACTTGAGCTTAGTGAAGAAAAAACCCCCCACAGAGTGTTAGCTGGAGGCTTCTCCATGTCTCGGCAACGAGATGTCTGGGCACAATCTTGTGGCAGCAGCTGTCTGGACACAATCTTGTGGCATTAGTTGCTCCAGCTGCAAGTGTGGTTTTTGACCACTTTTTTTACTCTCTTTGGTGTAACAATTGTCTTTGCAGCTAGGGTGAACTAGCATGGAATTTGCTGGAACGAGTGCCATTTTTACGTCAGGAAACCTCGTTGCAATGCTGCGCAGAAGGTTCCTTCCAAATGATACTGCCTCCTCACCTTCACGAACACGCTCACGCAGCACCCCTTCTGTGCAATGGACAAGAGAAATCACTTGTGAAAGTTTAGGGTAGCGGTCTGCGCACAGCTCGGTCGTTCCTTGGTCCAGGGGCTGCAACACCTTCACTGCTGCCGCCATTAACTTTCACTCTCTCGAGCTCAAGTTCTCCACATCAGACTCGCAAAGTTCGAATGATATTGGGGCATGGAGTTCGACGAGTCTCTCCATCGTGGCATGCTCGCTGTTCCAGCACGTGGGGACGTCTTGGGTCACTTCGTGCTGGGCCATGTGCATGTCCTTTCGGATGTCCTTAAGGCTGCACGTGCACGCGCGCTTCTTTTGTAGGGACCTACAATTTATTTATTTATTTATTTATTTATTTATTTATTTATTTTTATTTGTTTATTTTTATTTATTTATTTTCATACCTACATTTCGCCTGGAGGGCATTACAGTAGGGGCGTGAAAACGCATTTTTACACACAAAATGCGCCAACAAAGTGAAAGATATATAGAATAACAAGGAACAGGGAAGCAAATAGCAGACAGTAGGGGGGTGAAAAAGCATTTTCACACACAAAATGCGCCTACAAAGTGACAAATATAAAGATTAACAAGGAACAGGGAAACAAATAACAGACAGTAGGGGTGTGTAAAAACCTATTTTCATACACGAAATGCGCCAACAAAATGAAAGATTCAAAGAATAACAAGGAACATGCAGACAAATAACGGGCAAAAATTAACAAATGACCGCATCAAAAGTAGCATAAAACGTAACACTGCCCAGCATTCAAAGTAACAAAAGTATACAGAAACGTATGCATCAAGTAACGTATAAAAGAAAACAACTATGGAAAAACATAAATGCAGGCTAGTAAAAATACCGTTCAAATTTTAGCATTCAAGATGACTGCGTAAAGCCACCAGGAATTGATTGTCGCTTGCGAATAGGATGACGTCCCGGGCAAGCTGGTTCCAGGATTTTATAGTGCGGGTGAAAAATGAATTCATAAAGCAGTTGTACGAGCGGGTATTTCTCTTATTTTGAGCCTGTGGTCAAGCCGATGGGAGACATATGTGGGCAGCACCCGGTAAGCATCTTTGCTCAGTGGTGTTCGGTTGAGGTATACGTCTGTCAAAGAAGTCAAACGAAAAAAATTGCCACCATCTTCTGCGAGGGGAACCCTGGGGTGATGCAAGGAATCTCACGGGGTTCAATTTGCGTTTCCGTTATGTTGGTTACCCAAATGTGGTTGAAGTGTAGCGAACATTAAATGATGCTGAATCACACGTACATTTCCAATTACGCGGTAGCAGGTATGTTAGTGTCCATTTCAACTCATCGGAGCAGCAGTCGGAGCAGCAGCAGCAAGAGCGACTAACGGAGCGACTGAGGAGCGTCCTGCAAATACCGCGGTTATATAGCCGCTCTGCGAGAGAGAGAGAGTGATGAGAGACACGCATGAGCACTAACGCACAGCTGCCATGGCGAGGAGAACGTGCTAACGCAGCTGGCGGGCGAGGGGAAAGGAGGAGGGTTGCGGACGGACTGAGAGAGAAGCACGCATGCGCACTAACGCACAGCTTGCATGGCGAGGACAACGTGCTAACGCAGTTGGCGGGCGAGGGGAAAGAAGGAGGGTTGCGGACGGACGCCGGATGAATGGAAGGACAGGCCGAGTGTAAGAGATGCCTTGCATCTAAAAAGGCCTGACGCGACACTAGCCGAGGCCAGCCGAGAGAATCTTTTATCCGAGTAATGCTGCTTGGAAATACATAACTCTGCGTAACAAAACGGGCTGCGCGGTTCTGTATGACCTCGAGACTATCTATCAGATTTTGCGTGAAGGGCTCTAAGACCCTACAACCGTATTCGATAATAAGATGGATATTTGTGCTATATAGAAGTTCCTTTACAGCCTGCGGAGCCTGCTTAAAATTTTCCCAATGAGGTTAAGCGTGCGGGCTTGTGGTTATTGATTATACGTGTCGATTCTATGTTAGGTGGCAAAAAAATGTGACTCCTAAATATTTAGCGTGGGTTACCCGAGAGATAGCTTCGTTGCCCAGATTATATTGTGTTTGGAATGGTTTGCGTTTCCGGGAAAATTGAATATGTTTGCATTTAGATACGTTTAGCGACATGAGCCACTGGCTGTACCAAAAACAGATTTTGTCTAAGTTAGTTTTTAACGCCAGCCTGTCATCATCACCACGGACTTTTCTGTACAGAACGCAGTCGTCTGCGGATAGCCTTATACTTGAAGTTATTCTCGCACCAATGTAATTGATATAAATAAGAAATAAAAGTGGTCCAAGTATAGACCCTTGCGGTACACCAGATGACACAGGAGCGTTTTTTATTTCAACACCATTAATTACCACCTTTTGGGATCGACCAGTAAGATAAATTTGAAGCCAGCAAGGAATATTGTTTGGTAAGCCAGGAAAACATAGTTTGTTTAAGAGGAGGCAGTTAGAAACTTTGTCGAAAGCTTTCTGAAAATTAAGCAGTACACAGTCTGTTTGTGCACCTTTAATGAAAGATTTAAAGAAATCATGCGAAAATTTTGTTAGTTGAGTGGTGCATGATCGGGCGGACCTAAACCCGTGTTGGTAATCGACAAAGAAATTGTTGTTTTGGAGATGACTAAAGATGGCTGTATATATTATGTGTTCGAGCGTCTTGCAACAAACACTCGTCAACGAGATAGGTGGATAGTTTGGAACCAAATCTCGATTTCCGGTCTTGTGAATAGGCACCACATTTCTGATTTTCCAATCCTGCGGTAGTGTGGAACTTGAAACGGATATGTTATACAATAGTGTTAAATACTTAGATATGGCAGAAGCGCAGGATTTAAGGACAAGATTCGGAATTCCATCAGGGCCTGGTACTGAGCTTGGTTTTATGTTTTGAAGAAGCTTGAGTACTCCGTAATGATCAACAATAGTTTCAGGCATAGGAAGAAGTACTGGGTATGCGCAAGCTGGAAATTGACTAGGTTGAGATTTTGAAAAGACTGATTCAAAATACTCGTTAAAGCATTTTGCTTTATCAACATCATTAAGGACAGAGTTGGTAATAAACGTGAGTGGCGGAATACCTGTATAATATTCACGGTTGGTCTTCACCAATTTCCAGAGTTCTTTGGGCTTAATTTTAAATTTTGAGCCAAAAGAATGAAAGAACGTAGTTTTTCCAGATTTAATTTTACACTTTACTACATCGCGCCGCCGCTCAAGGCTGGCAAATAGATATGGCTCGGGATGTGCTCTATGCTTCTTGGACATTAATTGTCTCTTATTTATGAGTAATTTTTCTCTCTCGTAAACCACGGCTTGTTTGACCTTTGCTTTCCCGAAACTATCTTAAATGGTATGTTGAGGTCAATAAGGGTGAACATTTTTTGCTTGAACATCAACCATAAATATGTGATGTCTGATGCATCGCTGTAAGATTCAAATAAAGGGAAATAATTATCAAACTCCGAGGCAATTTTCTCATAATCGCCCCTATCATAGAGATAAACGTTGCGAGGCCGGGCGGCAGGTATAGGAGGGCGGTCATATAAGACATTTGCGGTTATTCCCACGTGATCACTAATACCAGGGATTGCAGAGACGGCAGCAGCGGCAGCGCAGCAAGCACGTCGCTCACGCACGAAATTGTCTTTGCAGTGTACTTTGCTGGCCGCTGTTCCTATCAACGAAAGCCGTATCTGCGTCGCCCCTTCGTCGAAAGCCCCTGCCTCTGACCGCTGCAAACCTGCACGTGATGACCGGACTGGGTGCGCAGTGACCACCTGGATGCACTGCATCATCGACGAAAAACCACCACAAGGGATCGCTGCCTTCGTTGAACATCACCATAAAAACAAGCCGGCCACGCGGGCCCACTCCATTGGCAGCAGCGGCAGCGCAGCAAGCACGTCGCTCACGCACGAAATTGTCTTTGCAGTGTACTTTGCTGGCCGCTGTTCCTATCAACGAAAGCCGTATCTGCGTCGCCCCTTCGTCGAAAGCCCCTGCCTCTGACCGCTGCAAACCTGCACGTGATGACCGGACTGGGTGCGCAGTGACCACCTGGATGCACTGCATCATCGACGAAAAACCACCACAAGGGATCGCTGCCTTCGTTGAACATCACCATAAAAACAAGCCGGCCACGCGGGCCCACTCCATTGGCAGCAGCGGCAGCGCAGCAAGCACGTCGCTCACGCACGAAATTGTCTTTGCAGGTCAGTTTTGAATTCATTTTTTTTTGTCGGTATCATTTTCGCCGCTGCCGCTGCTGTTGCCAAAGTGTACCAGTATCATGTTACCTGAAGTCACCAGGCTATTCAAGGAATTTCGGCAAGAATTTCGCGAAATGCGTGCTGCACTTGAAAGGGAGTTTCGGAAGGAGAATCGCGAAATTAAAGCAAGCTTAGACTTCTTCAACAAGCAGTTTGAAGATCTGACGAAGCACTGCTCTCAGCTGGAAAAAGAAAACCTTGAACTTAAAGTGCAGAACGCTTCCTTAGCACAAGCTTGTGCGCAGTTGAAGAAGGATGCAGCCGAGAGTGAGCAGCGCCAAACCCAGCTTGAACAGTATTCGCGCAACAGAAACATTGAAGTAAAAAACGTTCCCTTTGTTAAGGGCGAAAACCTTGCCGAAACCCTTGAGAAGCTTGGGGAAGCGATAAGTGAACCAATCACCCCATGTGACGTTGATGTGTGCCACCGCGTACCTTCAAAAGATTCCACTTGCCCACATATTATTGTACAATTCCACAGTCGGTCGAAGCGAGACACGGTTCTTGAAAAGGCTCGTAAGATGCGCCTGTCTGCAAATGACGTCGGCTTTACTGAGACTACTCCTGAGACCACTCCTATCTATGTCAATGAGCACCTTTGCCCGCAGCTCAAAAAGCTTTTGGGTTTGACGATTGCGAAAAAGAAAGAGCAAAGCTGGCAGTTTGCGTGGTCCAGGGGGGGGAAACTATTCGCACGAAAGACCGAAAAGTCCAAAATCCTTCACATCACATGTATCGATGACCTAAGCAAGATCTTGTAGTACAACACACACCACAGTTTTTCCCGGCTGCGCACATGGATCGGGAAACTCTGCCAGATTTCTCAGTTATATCGAACAACCCAAAACTTTCCTGCCTCCACTTAAATGCCCAATCCGCACGAAACAAAGAGGACCTAATTATCACCCTTCTCGATAGTTCCAACATTCATTTCGACGTTGTAATGATTACAGAAACGTGGTATCGTGATAGCAGCGAAGTCCTTCGTCTACCTTGTTATACGTCATACTTTTTAAACCGAATCGGAAAAAAAGGTGGTGGAGTACTGATGTTAATAAAAAACAGTTATCAGTGTGAAATAGTCACTCATTTTTCGCAAATTACCGATAATTATGAAATACTCACTCTGCAGTGTAATTATGACATATTCTCTGTGGTATACCGCCCCCCTGGAGGAAACGTGACCACCTTTCTTTCATTTCTTGACACCTACCTCAGTTGGGTCAATGAAAACAACTACAGGTTAGTATTAGGTGGAGATATAAACATAAATCTACTGTGTCCATCCTCACAACGTACCGATCTTTATACCACTCTTGATGCTAACGCTTTTAAAAACTTTATTAATGAACCTACTCGCGTCCAGCCTACTGCGACGTCCTTGATTGATGTTTTTATCGCTAATGCAGAATGTGAGCCTCTCTGTACCGGAGTTTTGAAGACACACATAAGTGACCATCTACCAATTTACTTGGTACTAAATCGCTCCAAACATGCTACAAGCACGACAAACCGTACATCATTTACCTATCGGAGCATAAATAATAGTAGTATGGAACATTTCAGGAATGCGCTATCTAAAATCGACTGGGAAAGTACTGTTTGTTATACTGATGCAGAAGCGGCATATGAATCTTTTATTCGCATATTTGTAACAGATTATAATAAATGTTTTCCTTACAAAACAGGAATTAAACCTCGTAACGCTCGAAAACCGTGGGTGACATCAGAATGCTTGCAAGCAATACGTAAAAAAAACGCCCTGTATAGCCGTTTCATTAAATCGAAAAGTAATCTGGACTGGAAGGCATTCAGAACGCAACGAAACAGAACAAACAGCCTTCTGCGCAGAAGCAAGAAAGTTTATTTCCAAAATCTTTTCAACAGTCACGCAGTAGGGAGACCAGATATTATCTGGAAAAATTTAAACGCATTGCTAAATCGTTCTCACTCACAGTCAGTCACGTCTGAGATAACCATGAACGGGAAACTTGTCTCCGGAACAGAGCTGTCAAATAAGTTTAATGATTTTTTCGCTGCCATTGGAAACAGCGCACATAACCCAAACTGCATGCGTTACATGCCCTCTGGAACACTGGATACCGCGTACCTGTATCCTGTAAACACGGCAGAAATTATTAGCACATTTCTTTCACTAAAGAATAGTAAATCTACTGATGTAGACGATGTACAAATAGCTCCAGTGAAACATGTAATTGATATCGTAGCTCCCGCCTTGGAACGTATAATTAACCTAATGTTCTTATCAGGAATTTTCCCAAGACGACTACAAATTGCTAAGGTATCGACCGTTTTTAAGGGGGGTGACAAAAACAACATGTCAAATTTCAGACCGATTTCTATACTCCCAGTGTTTTCTAAGGGCATTGAAAAACTGCTACACTGCCGTATGACTAGCTTCTTAACGAAACACAAGATTATAACACCTTTTCAATTTGGATTTACCAAAGGCCGTTCAACAGAAAGTGCACTTCTATTACAAAAAGAAACAATTTTACAGTCTTTCGAACGTGAGCAGTATACACTCGGAATATTTATCGACTACTCAAAAGCATTCGACAGGATAAACCACACAACCCTCATTAAAAAATTGGCTCATTACGGTTTCCGCGGTATATTTCTAGCTCTGCTGCAAAGTTATCTCGAGCACAGGAAGCAATACGTAACAATCAACGGTTTCAGTTCAAACTTTAAAAGACTCCAGGGTGGTGTTCCTCAGGGAAGCATTTTGGGGCCACTGCTATTTAACATATATATTAATGACATTGTAACTATTGCAGAAAACACTAAATTCATCGTATATGCTGATGACACCAGCTTATTTTTTTCCGGACAGGACTTAACATGGCTTACAAATACAGCAAACAGTGCACTTGCACAACTGAACAACTGGAGTAGAATAAATTCATTAATAATCAATGCTTCAAAGACAAAGGCAGTATTATTTAGGCCAAAAAACAAAGCAATAAATGCGGACGTACGCCTTATTCTCGGTACTTCTTCTGTGGAACTGGTTCCAGTGGTCAAAAGCCTTGGTGTTCTTTTTCATGAAACTATGCTTTGGAATGAGCACACTGCGCTAGTTATTACTAAACTGTCCAGAACAGTTGGCATTCTATCCCGTGTAAGCTTTCTTCCACAAAACATTAAATTGCTCATTTATAACTCCCTCTTTTACTCCACTCTCACCTACGCATTTTTGGTATGGGGAAACACTACTGCCGTTAACCTAACAAAGCTTCATCGACTACAAAAAAAGGCTATTCGCATAGTTTCAGCTTCGCCTTATGACGCCCACACTGGGCCTATTTTTGACGAACTTGGACTGTTGCCTGTACACAAACTGTACCAAACAATACTTATCTCACGTTATCACGGTGGTATAAAAAGAAATGATCGGTACCTACAGGAATTGGCGACCCTTATACCCCTAAATAAAACATACACCACACGAAATAAAGATACCTGGAAAATACCTCGCACACGTACCAACTATGGTTGCCAAATGTTAATGCACATTCTTCCAAGTACGCTGAACTCATTAGGAAAATAGTATTTTTCAATACAGCATTTGTCACCCTCTCTGATTTTATGTACATCTGTTTGTCATCTTCGCTCATTTTTATGCATTTTTTGTGTATGTGTTGTCGTTTATTTATTTATTTATTTTTTTTCACAGAACGTGTAGGGCTTAAACCGTTCTCATTGTTTTAATATTTGTTTCTCTGGAACAACATAGGATGTAATAAGCTACCGCGCGCTGTTCTTCGCTCTGCCAATGTATCAGGGGTGTAGGCCTTGGTCAAGTCTAGAAAAAGACTTTTTGCCTGCACCCTCGCGTCACTGCTTCTTTTGTAAGTGTGTGGTGCTGAATAAACTTGAAACTTGAAACTTGGATTGAATCAGAGATTGGGAGATCAAAAAGAGCAGATAAAGCGTGTTGGCATTAACGCTAGAGCACCGAGTAGGGATATCAACAAATTGAAAAGGCTATGGCTGGTAATGAGGCCTCAAAACGCAGTAGTCAATGATGCTTTGGAGGAAAATACAGGCACCTTGTTTACCCAGGTCACGTCAGTCATGTTAAAATCTCCCCCGATTAAGAAATAATCGGTCATCACTTTTTTCAGCCGGTCGAATAATTAAAGAAAAGGCTTAATACTACCGTCACTGGGCGGGCGACAAAGCGCTGCTATCGTAAGGGATTCGCCATTCTGAAGCACGACCCTGCACCATACTGATTCGCAGCTTAAGGGATTCGCCATTCTGAAGCACGACCCTGCACCATACTGATTCGCAGCTTACATTACTAAAATCGATCGGGAAACTTGGGATGGTTTGTTTGGTAATAATACTTCTCCGCCACGCGAACTTTTTGCCAAGGCGCGAATTGATCGTGCCTTGGCACAAAGCTGGGAAAAACTGACCACTTCCCTTTTGGTGTCAATTATGCAGAGCTGGAGGGTGTGGGCAAAGCAGAGAAGTCCCGACCAGTTGGACTTGGCGACCGCTGAAACAACGTTCCTGCCGTTGTCAGTACTACAAAAATCGGGATGTGGTTGGGCAGGCCACAATCATCAATCACGTCTCGTAGAAACTGAGCTATGTTTTCTCCAGTGTGGTCCTGCGGCATCGGCTTGCAGACGTGGGCGTACGCGGGCTGCCTGAAGTCGCGCTCCATCATGTGGGCCATAACGCACACGTAGCTGTCCGCGACCCTTGATGTCCACCCATCTGTTGTCAGAGTGACGCACTCGGCACCACCGTTGCCAAACACGTTCCGAACGCGCTCCTTCAGTTCATTTTTCTTGGTCTCGTACATATTCGGAACGACCGTTCGCGAAAAGGTCTTCCGCGAAGGAACGACGTACTCTGGGATTGCACAGCGGATCATGTCGATGAAGCTGGGTTCCTCGACCACGTTGTATGGTTGCAGGCCACGGGCGATGAATTCTTCGATCTTCTTGGTCATCTCCTGTGCTTTTTGCAGATGACGGCTGAAGTTGCGGCTTAAACATACTGGCCACGGTCGGCTAGAATGACAACCCCTTCGCCTCCCTTTTTTTCGGCAAGCCATAAAGCCTATGTAGTTACGCGTATTCTTTGTGCTCGCCCGGATGTCGTTTCAAATGCGTGAAGAGGGTTGTAGTCGTACCAGTAGGTGTTTTCAAAACACGTCCGCAGGTATTGCACCGCGCTTCGCCTCCAGCAGGCACTTTCCGAAAAAAGTTCCACATGGGGTTAGTGAACCCGCGCTGCTCAGACACAGGCGCGGTCGACGCCATTTCCTCATCCGGCTGCAGAGACTGCCGATAGCGAGATAAGCCAACAAAACAAAGAGGGTGTTGAATAGGCGACCGTATCCACCACGTGAATCACCACGGTGACAAGCCTAAACGTCAAAAAAAGAAAATTGATGTCGACACCAATGCGCGGCAGCTCACGCAGTCAGCTCGGTACGCTCGGTGAGCTCCCGTATTTACTCTGGTATTTACTATATCTTACTTTACTAAAGTATAAGTAAATAGTAAAAAAAAATAAAAATACACAAGTGATGGATTGAAGTACGTTAGAGAATTTATATTCGAAAGCAACAAGTACTTGCCAAGTTACACACAGTTGGCTCCAGTGTTTAGCGTCGCCTAGAAGCTCCGCTAAGAACGTATTGTACCCACTATTATACGCAGCCGTAGCCAACCAAAGCGCAAATGGCAGGCCGCCATTTTGAATAGGCTTGCTCAGTGTGGCAGTACAAGTTTGCCGGCTTGGTGCTGCTATGTTGGGAGCGGTGTCGTTTCAGCCGCTTTTTTTTTAACGGAAAGTGTGCTGGCGGCCGACAGCTTCGTCGAACCTCTAGGGAAGGCAACAACTCGGCACTGCCGGCACTGATAATAGAAATTACGGCGTTGGTGTGTCTTCAGCCAAGCCTGAGATAACATCTCGGAAAGCTTGACCGAAAAGCACGGCTTCTGGCTGCCTATTCGGGAGCATCGAAGAATTTGAAGATATCGAATACCTGTATTTGGATCGAAGCAAATAACGAATAGAGAGCTATTCGATCGAATATTCGACAACACGAAATATTCGCCCATCCCTAGTAAATATGGCTTATTTCGAAAAAACATCGCGTCATACAGTTATTCCTAACATAAAGTGCTATCGTATACACAGAACAATCACAAGTTTTCTTTTCTAGGCGAGTGTCTAGACTGTTTAAAACTGTGTTCGAACGCATTAGTCACCTTCTGAGAATGACTAATTAAATATTTTCTTCGTGCTAATTTTCTTTCTCGAAAAACCGAGCTCTATGTCAGCAATGGGGGATCCTGCAAACTAATGTTTAAAATGTTTTTTTTTTCGAACACAAAGAGGCAGTCATCCCTCCGACGATTTTGTATTCCCTGGCGTCGCTTTGCCGTCATTCATCACAAAGTGACAACACAAAGGCGCGTTCGTTGGGATGCAACATCTTCTTAACGTAACGAGCTGTGCGCCATTTCTCCTGATCATTTTCTGCGGGGGAAAGTGCTGGACTGGTTCATTGGGTCCTACAGATGTCTTATTTTATTCGAGATGAAAAAACATCGGTAAGTTCCTTTTATTCAATAGTGAGAAAAAACTGTTATGGCACTGTAGTATACTAAATTTCCACCACAAATCTGTGAAAATATGTGAATATGTGAAATATTTTCTAATAATATCCAAGGTGAGCCGCTTCCCTAAGTTTCTAAAAAGTGTAAGCGTAGATCTACTGTGAAGGCATTTGCGTGCACCACAGGTAATAATCCGCGATTGACCTGAGAAAGATAACCTACTGAAAAAAAATCGCGCCAATCCACCCCGTGAATGTGGTTGGAAAGCAAAGCTGTAAACGGCACCTATAACGATTACCCATGTGACGTCACTTAAATTCACTCACATCGCTCTACAAATAGTAAAACCAGAGAGAAGTGAAATGCACTTAACCACACTATTTATTATTTCAAAGAGATATACTTGGTAAGGTTAAATCAATGCATGATGCATGAACGGTGTTTGGTTGAGTTGTATTGGTGTAGCACAAGAGTGCAAACTTGTTTTTATAAAATTAAAGTAAGCTCCGACCCGGTGTTAGACGATCTGACTTCTCCGTCTCTGCGCCCCGGACGGAGGCGACGAGATTTGCAGCAGAGAAGGAGGTGGAGCAGGAAGAAATACTTCTGTTCAGATTTCTGAACGGCCCAGGATGCAGCCCCGGGGAGTGATTCCTTCTTCTGTGGGGCCCTTATGGACTACGCGCGGCCTGTGTTCTGTCCACCCGCTGAATCTGGGTAGGTAGAGAGGGCCTGGACAGCAGCATCTCCCATTGCTCTTGTTGGGTAGTTGACGGAAAGAGAGGACGGTGCTCAGGGCTAAAGTCGCACACCCTAATTGCGGGGCGGAGTGTTCCTACTTCTGAGCAAAATTTACACTCAGCGTCGTAGCGACTCGGATGCATTAAGGGAAGACGCGTAGATTTGGGGGAAGGAGACCGGATTGTATGAGCCGTAGGGTAGTTTGTTCTCTGGAAAGGTCAGGGTAAGGCGAAGGTACGGTCTGTCTCAGAAGGCGATAATGCTGGTTATCTCCCTGAACGTGACAAGCGGGTATCTGTCCTCGTGCAGCTCCATAGCACGGGATGTAAAAACGCAGGCTTGTTGGGTGGGCGTATTTGTTGCCCTCCATTGAAGCGTGAGGGGGTGTCCAGATGAGCTGAATGGAACCGTTTGGGTAGTGGTTTTTTAGCACGCGCAGTGCAGGTCAGGACACCCAACCCGTCCGGTAATTCCAGTAGGCTTGCTGGAAATCGGTGACTACCCTCCGAACCCCTGGTTGAGTGAGAGACAAGGTGATGGCTGCCTCTTCTGCTGCCGTCATTTCTTGCGTCCTAAGCGAGGTACACGCAAGGAGGTTGGTTCTGGAGGTAGCCACGATGATGGCGTATTGCTGCTCTCGATGTTTGGAGGCATCTGTGTAGATAACTGCATTATCCCCACCGAGGGTGGTGTTTAGCGCTTGAGCCCGTGCTTTTCGGTGACCCTCGTCATGTGAGGGGTTCATATTTCTAAGCAAAGAGAGCATCTTTGTTTTAGTCGCCAAGAGACTGAGAATACGTCAAGCGGAGTGACAGTCTGGGCTTCCCAGCCAGTCTGGTGAAGCATGCGGTCAACCACCGCAGTTCTGAGTCGGACCTTCTAGTTAGAAAGACGGCCTTCTATCAACTCTTCCACCGTATTGTAGAGCCCCATGTTAAGCAGCCTCTGTGTGGACGCACTCATGAGAAGAGCAATGGCCTGCTCGACCGCCTTTCTAATCATTATATAAAGCATCTCTACGTCTTCCTTGTCGAGAAGAAGACAGGGGGTTGACGTAAGTGACTCTCGAGAGGACAATAGCTTCAATTAATCGAAAGGTACCGGATTCCTTTAGGCCTCCCTTCTTGGTGGCAACTCGCCTGATCCTGTGTATGATTTGATTAATGCTGTTTTTGAGGCGCTGCAAGGAGACGTCACTCTTGGTGTTAGCCTCGAGATGTAGGCTCAGGATCTTGATGGTGGGGCTTGGAGTGATGGCCTGGCCATCAAGGAGTATTTGAATGTATTCCTTGGTTTGGCGTGAGGGCGGGCGACAAGAAGCTGTGATTTTTTACGTGAACACTGGAGGTCACAGGCTTTAGCCCATTGGCGTACTAGAAGTGGGATGCCATGCATTGGTGTGAGCTTCCTTTAATTTTTTAACTCTTAGCACATGAGGAAGGTGCGCATAGGGCCGCTAGACGGGCGTGAGTGGTCACGTGACCCTTTCACGTGGCATTCAGCGTGAACGCAGGGGGTAAACCCGTAGATGTGCTTTGTGAGTACACCACCTGTCTTCCCATCTACGCGTGGGCTCGTAGCTAAATCGGTAAGACAACGGGCTCTCGCTTTGTTAGTCTATTAGACCCAGGTTCGATTCCTGGCGGTGCCAGTAAATTCTTTTATTTGTTCGCTGGAGTTTTCTGGTGACACCAACGGTCGCGAAAGAACCCTTGGGGGGTAGAGGTAAAAAGCTTTGCTTTAAAACTGAACAACGAAACACCATATTCACGCCTAAGACAAAGTGTTCGTACATTTACATACTATTATAACTAATCTAAAACTAGTCCAGGAACAAATTGCAAGCGAGAGAAAAACTAACAGTTCTCATGAGTGACGACAGGTTTTCTTTTTTGCGCTCTCATGATAACAAACGGGGGATAGCTTTCTAAATGGTTACCATCTAGCGTATTTTTGGGTGAAATATTGCTCCCTACAATTGTCTCGGTGTGTTTGCTATTTATATTAAAATCGCTTCATTTAGTTAGTGAAATTGGTTGTAAGACACCTCTTTCTACCAGTCCAAATTTACGGCTTTCGAAACACGAAAACAAGTTATGTTAATAAGTTGGTATTGGTTTCTGTAAATCGGTATTGTTCTTTCATACGTAGTGCATTAGTCACGTGTGTTTAAAAGAGTATGATTGTATGTTATACACTACCTCGCCTTACCCACCACCTTGCGATAAGTTTCTTTCGTTCATTACATAGACAACAAAATGATACAATAAGAGGTGTCTTGACGGTTCACATGGCACGTTCTCTATTTGTGTCATGCATTACCTGGACCCTCCATACCAGTATTTGTAATGTTATTGCGAGCACGTTAACTCGAGAAAAATCACTTTCCTTGTGAAATGGTTTTTAATTTGGCGTTTTTGTTAAAACTAAAAATATATTGTAGGAATTCATTTTTCTTCAAGGAGCTGCGTAATATTTTTAGAAACCCATTAACCGTAATTTGTAGTTATTTTAGGAGCTCGGGCTCTCGGCGTCTCATGTCGTCGTCGTAATCGTCGTCTCATGTAGTCACGGTACTAAAACACCGCCACACTCACTTACGCCTCGCGCTAGAACGCAGCGCTTACTAGAAACACCGGGACACTCGTTTAAGCCTTGCGCTAGAAGACTTCGTGCTTGAAAGACACGAGACTTTTCCAGCAAGGCTGTACACCTCTGCCCTTGAACGGTTTCCTCTCCGTTGGGAGAAACATCAAAAAGCCGAGAATGCCCTGATAAACTGCATGACCCGCCCCTCCCCAGGTATCACGTAATGGAGATGACCAGGAATTTTTTTATGAATACAAACGCCTAGGAATCTTGGGGAATACAGGAAAACTGCTACAAATACTAGACAGAAAATACAAAACCTGAGCTGCAGAAATTTTTTTTTAGAATATGACTACATGGCAGTCCAAGAAAATATATGCAATAGCCTAAACACTACAGCAAGCCAATTCTGATATAATGATCTGAATTGGCCGAGAGATTTGGTTGAGTCAGCGACGCAGAAACCACATTCTAGACTGAATGGTGCCACTACATTTATTGCGTTGTTATATTTGTCACATAAATAGTCACTTTGATTCTTGTGTTGCTGAAAGTCAGAAGCCTTTTCGGGGTATCTTGATGAAATAATTTTTTGAAATAAGCCCGTTAGCAGAAAAAAGCCGATCTTTTTAGTGAAACTTGCAATAAACGTTTACGTGGGCGCTCTTTGCGTAAAGGTCAAAGAAAAAAGCAGAATAATAGAAACTGAACAAATATTACGAATATGCTTCCCGCGATTTAAATAACGCGAGAAGACTATTGTTTTTGTTCTTTGTCACACCGGCCACTACTTGCTCTCCCTCCTGACTCCATCAACAGCCTACTTCCCTTACAAAAATTTAGTTGAGCTTCAATCAAAATTTTCTTTAATTGACTCTACAAGTTTTATTGAATATTGAAAGATTTATTGGAATTTGGTTGAGAATTTGTTGTGGTTCCATTAAAACGTGGCCTCCGCGTTTGCATTGATTTTCCGTGGAGTTTATCACGTCGAATTCACATTGAGTTTCAGTTGGGCTTCAACTCAATTTTCTATTCATTTCCGTTCAGTTGCGTTCAATGGCGGTGAAAGCATTTGTTGATTAAACAGTCCGATGGCTCTGAGACTGTGCTGTGAATAGCTCAATGCCAGAGAATAATTGAAGGTCCATTATGTTTGCTCAAAAAAATTGTGTAACCGCAGAAAAAATAAAAAAAAATCGCGCCAATCCACCCCGTGAATGTGGTTGGAAAGCAAAGCTGTAAACGGCACCCATAACGATTACCCATGCGACGTCACTTAAATTCCCTCACACCGCTCTACAAATAGTAAAACCAGAGAGAAGTGAAATGCACTTAACCACACTATTTATTACTTCAAAGAGATATACTTGGTAAGGTTAAATCAATGCATGATGCATGAACGGTGTTTGGTTGAGTTGTATTGGTGTAGCACAAGAGTGGAAACTTTTTTTTATAAAATTAAAGTAAGCTCCGACCCGGTGTTAGACGGTCTGACTTCTCCGTCTCTGCGCCCCGGACGGAGGCGACGAGATTTGCAGCAGAGAAGGAGGTGGAGCAGGAAGAAATACTTCTGTTCAGATTTTTGAACGGCCCAGAATGCAGCCCTTGGGAGTGATTCCTTCTTCTGTGGGGCCCATATGCAGTACGCGCGGCCTGTGTTCTGTCCACCCGCTGAATCTGGGTAGGTAGAGAGGGCCTGAACAGCAGCATCTCCCATTGCTCTTGTTGGGTAGTTGACGGAAAGAGAGGACGGTGCTCAGGGCTAAAGTCGCACACCCTAATTGCGGGGCGGAGTGTTCCTACTTCTGAGCAAAATTTACATTCAGCGTCGTAGCGACTCGGATGCATTAAGGGAAGACGCGTAGGCTGGGGGAAGGAGACCGGATTGTATGAGCCGTAGGGTAGTTTGTTCTCTGGAAAGGTCAGGGTAAGGCGAAGGTACGGTCTGTCTCAGAAGGCGATAATGCTGGTTATTTCCCTGAACGTGACAAGCGGGTGTCTGTCCTCGTGCAGCTCCATAGCACGGGATGTAAAAGCGCAGGCTTGTTGTGTGGGCGTATTTGTTGCCCTCCATTGAAGCGTGAGGGGGTGTCCAGATGAGCTGAATGGAACCGTTTGGGGAGTGGTTTTTTAGCACGCGCAGTGCAGGTCAGGACACCCAACCCGTCCGGTAATTCCAGTAGGCTTGCTGGGAATCCGTGACTACCCTCCGAACCCCTGGTTGAGTGAGACCCAAGGTTATGGCTGCCTCTTCTGCTGCCGTCATTTCTTGCGTCCTAAGCGAGGTACACGCAAGGACGTTGGTTCTGGAGGTAGCCACGATGATGGCGTATTGCTGCCCTCGATGTTTGGAGGCATCTGTGTAGATAACTGCATGATCCCTACCGAGAGTGGTGTTTAGCGCTTGAGCCCGTGCTTTACGGTGACCCTCGTCATGTGAGGGGTTCATATTTCTAAGCAAAGAGAGCATCTTTAGTTTTAGTCGCCAAGAGACTGGGAATACGTCAAGCGGAGTGACATTCTGGGCTTCCCAGCCAGTCTGGTGAAGCATGCGGTCAACCACCGCAGTTCTGAGTCGGACCTTCTAGTTAGAAAGACGGCCTTCTATCAACTCTTCCACCGTATTGTAGAGCCCCATGTTAAGCAGCCTCTGTGTGGACGCACTCATGAGAAGAGCAATGGCCTGCTCGACCGCCTTTCTAATCATTATATAAAGCATCTCTACGTCTTCCTTGTCGAGAAGAAGACAGGGGGTTGACGTAAGTGACTCTCGAGAGGACAATAGCTTCAATTAATCGAAAAGTACCGGATTCCTTTAGGCCTCCCTTCTTGGTGGCAACTCGCCTGATCCTGTGTATGATTTGATTAATTCTGTTTTTGAGGCGCTGCAAGGAGACGTCACTCTTGGTGTTAGCCTCGAGATGTAGGCTCAGGATCTTGATGGTGGGGCTTGGAGTGATGGCCTGGCCATCAAGAAGTATTTGAATGTATTCCTTGGTTTGGCGTGAGGGCGGGCGACAAGAAGCTGTGATTTTTTACGTGAACACTGGAGGTCACAGGCTTTAGCCCATTGGCGTACTAGAAGTGGGATGCCATGCATTGGTGTGAGCTTCCTTTAATTTTTTAACTCTTAGCACATGAGGAAGGTGCGCACAGGGCCGCTAGACGGGCGTGAGTGGTCACGTGACGCTTTCACGTGGCATTCAGCGTGAACGCAGGGGGTAAACCCGTAGATGTGCTTAGTGAGTACACCACCTATCTTCCCATCTACGCGTGGGCTCGTAGCTAAATCGGTAAGGCAACGGGCTCTCGCTTTGTTAGTCAATTAAATCCAGGTTCGATTCCCGGCGGTGCCAGTAAATTCTTTTATTTGTTCGCTGGAGTTTTCTGGTGACACCAACGGTCGCGAAAGAACCCTTTGGGAATAGAGGTAAAAAAAAAAAAAAAGCTTTGCTTTAAAAAGACGATACGAGGTTCCCGGCCGCGGCGGCCGCTTTTCTGATGGAGGCGAAAAGCAAAAACGCCCGTGTGTTCGAGATTTGGGCGCACGTTAAAGATCCCCAGGTGGTCAAAATTAATCCGGAGCCCTCCACTACGGCGCGCCTCATCGCCTGCGTTGCGTCGGCGCGTTAAACCCTACAATCAATCAATCAAGACGATACGAGTACAACTGCGTAATTTGGCGGTATACGAGATTCAAAATTACAGTCTTTCATTCACACGCACCACGCTCTCTACGGAAACAACCTACCCCCACGTAAAGAACGCACCACAACGGCAACGGCACAAATGTGGCATGAGAATTCTACATCTTTTTTTTCGATGCACTTCATGTATCTATAGCCGCCGTCGGTCGGATACCGATGCATGGTTGAGGCGTGCGACTCATTCCATCTTTGCAATACTGCACACTAATGCTTCAAAACACAATACCGGTTAGCATTAGGACGTTAGTGATTGCATATATCTTAATTTTTACTTTAGAGGTACATGCGGTTCTCAAACTGCACAAAAAATTTAAAGCCATTCCACTCAATGTGGCAGCTGTCCGAAGTGCAGAGCAGTGATTCGCCTTAATGGGTTGTAGCGCCCTTATCTGGTCACTGCTACCACACAATGCAATTCAAATTTCCCGCCTTCGCAGTGCTCGCGCGCCTCCCGCATGAAACTGCGCCAGCGAGCGTTGTGTTCTCTTTGTGCTTGCTTTTCTTCCCGCACGTGCCGCTGTTGTAGTGCTACTTTTCCCCCCCTAACTATCCTAGAAACTTAACCAACGAGCGTTCCTAACAAAATGAATGTGGGAGCTGTCAGTTAATTACGTATATGTTGCATCAAATGTACCTACAGTTTTCTTTGCGCTAAACGAAGGGGGGATGTATGAGATGCGCCAGTGGTTCACGAGTTTCGAACGCATATGGCTATATAAATCGCTTTGGTTTCGAAGCCTCTGGATTACGCCACGACAACGGAACGCCATGTGGCTCTACTTGGGTCCAGCGAGCTAGCTGCGACGACAAGGCGAGCCCCTAAAGTGCTCTGCACTTAAAACTGGAACTGGTAACAAGAAAATGGGCCACGATTAGCGCGCGCGCCGCTCTATGACTGCCTTGGGTGAGTGACGCGCATCTCCGGCTGTATTTTCGTTCGTCAGAGCAAAGAGCGTGGCAGTCTCTGACTCCGCGACATCCTCCTGAAATATTGTATTATATACATTCTTTTTATAAAACAAAATGAAATAAACCCAAATTCAAACCAAATTCAATGAGGGAGCAGCGCCGGGTGCGGTTGTTTTGAATCACTGATAGCGGCCAAAGCAGCTGCGCTGGCCGCATTAGGCTTAACATAAAATGCAATTAGCTGATGATAGCCGTTATTAAAGGCGCTTACAACAATCTGTGGTACAATATTTGCGCACAAAATTCGCACCATTGAACATATTGCGCTTAGACTGTGAAAATCAAGAAACAGTGGCGACCGTTTGCGAGTAGTTGATGACGCTGTCTAGCGCTTGTTCAGAGCCGCTGAGCAGCTGTGTTTTTTGCTTTAGAGAGTGAGAGGTAGCAGTACGCGGAGGAGCAGCGGTGCTCACTTCCGCTACCAGTGCTGCTGAGGGACGAATCGGTTGGCCCGAAGGAGAAACCGGCACCGAGCGAGAGCAACGTCTGATAGAGTAATTGCGCTGCTTGAGGCACGAACACTAAAAGTGACTTCCTTCTCTACCTTTTTTCTGAGATTGTGTGTTTTATCGCGCCACTAGCAGCTGGATTCTCCACTGGTCGCCTGGACAAGTTGCGAAGGAAGAACTCCTACGTTAATAGAAATTGTGTTTTCGGCCAACCTTTTCGAGTTTTGTTTAGAACGACTCACTAGCTGTTTGTAGTAATGAAGTTATAGTTGAGTTGTGTGCTAATATCGAACCTGCCCAGTTAACACTTGGCATGTTGATACTGATGGATGCTGAAACTGTATTCCATTCAACAAGAAATTCAATTACCAAAACTAAAAGCATAAAGCTATCTGGCACATGATGGAACAAAAAAATGTTGCCTAGTTAGCAGGGAAAGTCAGTGTTGTTATGCTTCTGCTTACGCTGCCTAATTATGCTTACACTAGGAAGATAGCGTGTAATAAAGTTTTAATGCACTTGGTTTCCCATGTAGAACCGGCATGCAGAGTATATGCTAATATTTGCTGATCACGTGCCTAAAGAATATTTCCATGGGTCACGCGGAATACAACAAAAATTCCACAAAAACTCAAAAATAAAACTTTTTGTGCAGACCACAAGAAAAAGATTTTTAATTTGTTAACGTGTGAATTATATCAGCATCCAATTTGTGTGGACTTTCTGTTGAATCAATCAGAACTCAACCAAATTTAAAAAGGAATTCGGAAAGAATTTTTCAATAGCTTCTACTCCTTACGCTTTCTTCAGTCTTCCTGCAACCTGCACCACTATCTTAGCGATGCATCCCTCCCTACCCTCCCTAACTGTATTTTCTTCTTTTCTGTGATTTCGCTCGTGTTCAACGTCATCCTCCGACTCTCACTATCCCTGTTTTGTCGGCTGTGCCCCTTTCCTTATCTCTTTTGCTCTCTTTCTAGGGTTGCCTTCCCCTTACATACTGAAGAACATAAAAACATTTGTACAAAGAAACGACAATTAGCCTCCGAAATTGACGAAGAATAAGCAAGTGACTGCATGACGCACACTGAAATGTGTGCTTATTCCAATTCCTTACACGTAGCACCATTTTGAACGGTATTAATCAACTCAGGCGGGTCCCGTCCTGCGCGTGAGGGACAACTGGTTGACCATACGTTTGACAGGGTTGCTGGTACTAGACCATAAACGCAACAGGAATCGGCAAAAGAGTTCATGCTTGACGGAGGAATGTACTAGGAAAATTTGAGAGCAAAGGGTGGATTTAGCTAGAAGTCAATAGACATGGCTGGAGATTGTTGGGTGACGCTTTCGTCATGCAGGAGGCACAACCAGGCTGGTGATGGTAATAATGATGCTAATGCAGAACAAACCCCAAGGGTATTATTATGCGGCCTTGCTCTCTGTCTCTTCACCTCCCTTTGCTCTTCTCTCTTTCCTTATCTCATCTCCCCCTTGTTGTTTTCTGTCCTATTTCATACGCTCCATTATATCCTCCCTCTCCATCGCCAACATCCCCATATCCCCGCTCTCTCATTCTTTTCCCTTTCTCCACTTCTCGCCACCACCAAATCCGTCCACTCCGGTGATCGTAGCAGTCCTCCTACGAACGTCTTAATATTTGCATTCTCTCCTTCGTTTATTCCCCTCTCTTACGTTGTGTCTTGTCTATTTTGTTTTTCCGCCTCCCTATCTCCCATCCCTTTTTGTGTTATGAGTCATGAAGACTGGAATTCCCGACTAAAAAAAATCACTGTTTTAGAGGCCAATACTTAGGCACATATAGAAGTGAAATACTTCCGTTTAGGCAATTATAAGTTGAATCGATATTCTTTTGAGCATCATATTTCTGCACCTATTATTTACATGCAACGCAAACAGCGGACAAACATTAAACTGTTCAAAAACACTTTCATTTTCTTCGTAAAAATAAGCTGTACAGGTATGGCCATTTCAACGAATCTGCGCGACATTTACGGTGGTCCAACACTGAAGTAAAGGGTGTAAAAGTCATGAAAAACTATTAAAATCTTGTTGTTTTGCGGCTTGAACTTCCGCCTTGCTACAGTCAATATGTGTGTTAGGCAAGTGGAACGCTTGACGCTGACTAAAGTTGGCGGAGCGTGCTTGTACGTCGGAACACCCAATGATATTATTCAAACTGTAATGTCAGTATTTGCCGGTGAAAACCTTTGCAGTTCTTTATAGCTGGGAATCCTTGCGCTTTGATGCCAGATGGATTGAAGGTTCGGTTGGCGGACCTGTCCGTGGCGGACCTGTCCTGGACTTTTTAAATGAGCTCAGCATTTTTATTCAGAATGACGCCCAACCGTGTAGCTGGCCAATGATTACTTCTAAGAATCTGATATAAGCGCACCATTGTTACGTGGTAAGTTGAAGAATAGCGTGATGTAAAATAGTGTAGGTCCGACACTACCGTCGGCTGCAATGCGGGAAACCACAGAAGTGTTCGTTTCAGTACTTTTTTACCTTTAGACGAGTTCCCCAGGGCGTAACAGTGGGCTCGGATGAAAGAGGACAATCGGTAACCGCTACTTGCATACACAAACACGCCTCTAAGAACGCTTGCTTAAAAGCAGGAATTTATTCGGCGACAGATCAGAACAATCTTCGCTCTTCAGAACACCGATGAATCCTTTGGGCACTAGAGTAAAGTTCAAAATTGTTTAAATTATAAACGGAGTTATCCTGTCTTGCAGAAGTGGAAGACCTGCGAAGCTTCTGGGAATATCTCATGCTATTCAGTGACTACGCACTCGGTTAACAACACTAAACCGCACGCAAGCTTCCTCCAACTAACTCTGCCACCTAGGTTCCAACGCCCTTGATAATTACCCGGCACGGTACATGACGGCGGTCGCGACCAGGCTACTTCAAAAGTGTAGATGTACTCGGTCCATAACCTCAGTCTCGTCTTCCTTCTTCGGGCAACCTGTGTTGTGTATTGACGGGCGGAGGTTTCATGTGATTGGCGCCTGGCTCTACACGTGTTGGCGGTGGCACCTTGAAATTTGTTTGTGAGAAGTGTTCAAGTGCTTTTCTCCCGACAGCTGTTCTTTGCCTTCATTAGCACGTGCACGGCTATGTCGCGGTCAGTTCGTCTGGTTTTATTTTTTTATTTTGTCAGGAATATATGGTTTTTGTCGACGAAAGCTTTCGCCGTTGTTCCGCGAACACAGTCTGAAAGAAAAACACGAAAGAGTTGAACTGGAGTGGGTTACGTCACGATGACCCCTCGGCAGCGTTATCTGCGGCCTCATTGAGTTCGAGCCTGTCACAGGCTAGTTGTAGAAATGACGTCAGGTTAAGGTGGCGGCGGCTTCAGCAAGGGTTTCTTGTCTCGGCATGTTCGGCGCGGAGCACGGATCTACTCTAAAACTGGATGCCGCAAACGGCAAATGGGTGCTACTGAAGCGAGGATAGTGTATTTCGTTTTTCTGTAATAATAAAATCAACTTCAATTCAATTCCATAAACTTCAGAGTGGGCCCTCACAAACCAGTAAAGTTCATAAATAAGCCCAAAAGGCATTTTTCGGCGGGGAAAACCCTCATCGAAACAAAACGCGAAATAAGCACCTTTAGGCCCAGTAAATAATGCCGGGAGGCGTTTCTATTTCCTTTGATCGCGCTCATTTTTTGAATGAGATTGATACGGATTATAGTAGAAAATAGCCAATTTACCTAAAGTTTCGAACTGTAGTGATAAAATTCGCCCTTATGTGACTCCTGTGTTACTATTATTTATGATTCATAGGTTTCTGGTTGCTCACTCTTGGTTTCTGGGAGCAACCGAGGACGCAAATGAGACAGAAATTTTGGTCACCCCTGGTTGGGCCCCCTCCACAATTCTGGGCACTTGGCGAAGTACTTATAACAGAGTGCTCGCTAGTTGTGAGTGAGTCAGCCAATCATGTGCGAATAAAGGCGGCCATGTCATGTGTGACTGATTCGTATGGTATACAGATGAACAAGGTAACCCCAAATTTTCCGCGTCTACGTTTTCAAGCGTATTAGTTCCTCTTAAAAGATACCACAGGACGGCTCTTCGTCCATTCGTATTTGTCCTCTCCGTATTCGTCGTTTCTCCCACGAAATTTTCATTATGCCCCTTTAAGTCACGCAGTTCTCCTTGTCACTTCGTTTATTTGAGAATTTCGATGTGTTTGTTGCTTGGAGTGAAGCGCATGATCGTTCGAGTTGTTCGCGAGAGACATTAGCATGAAAAAATACTCTAAAACCCAACTCTACCTAAAAATTCGAATTTTAGATATAGCAATTCGTTGCTACGATTCAGTGCACTGCAGGCAAAATATATATTACAACGAGGTTAGGATAACAGTAAAAGGTTTCGTCGGAAATAGGACAGTGGTAACTTAGTTGAATTTTTGTAACGCGGTACTATACCAAAATATATGTTGTGTGTTCTTTGTATCGGCAGGAGTTTTATAGTTGCGAAATAAGTTTTCTTGCTCATTCTTGAGTACGCATGCAAAACAGCCTTCATAAGTAACCGGGAAGAGATCACATTTGATTTATAATAATGTATATTACGATGAATCGGGTAACAATGAAAGATGCGAACGTGCTGGTTGATGTGCGGCATTCTGAAGCTTACAGATAGCCATTTCAGTAAACGTAATAATGAGAGAAACTGCCGTGATATGTAGTGAACCGATATCCAAGATATGACAATTGGCAATAATTAACTGGAAACTGCTTTCTTTGTTACATGTTCCTTTCATACTCATCCAAGAAGCCATAGTATTGTCAAATAATTTTCCACTGATTTTGTATTTCACTACATTCGAGGACTGGTTATTTTTAATGGGCGCTGCGATTTTTTCTTGCGATGAGATAATTTATAACAATACAGTTCTTGCTGAACTTAGACCCATTTTTTTCATATTGTTTTCTGTTGCTCCGCATAGATCGCTTGTACTGGAAGCTATTCTTTGTAAGCAACGGACACGTAGGTAACTATGGCACAAAACGACCCGCCAAATAATTCGTTTTATAAGGAAAGCTGGGGTAATGTTTATCATCTGGTCTACATTTCTACATCTGTACTGTACATTATTGTATTCAAATAATTTTACAGGGTGAGTTTGTTGATTTCTTTTTCTTCTAAATACGTTTCGTTAAGTATTAACACTGACATGAACCAATGAGAGCATGTTAGTCCTACTACGAAGCTGCGTCGTTTTGACGGTCTCCGTGTACAACCTATTGGGAAATATTGTCCGTTATTTGTGGGATCTCGCTGAGCACGCCTAGGTGAGCACCGTTATTGGGAGTACATGTTCTGGACTAACTGTGCTGTACTGAAAAGATAACCAACACAAGCACAATTAAGTCTGTATGCGGTAGTTGAGTAAAGTCAAACAAAAAACACCTTTAATGCGCCCATTAGCAATATTCGTCATAACACAAGCCTAGAAATGGTTGCTGATTTAAACCTGCATTTCCCTTTTGGGTCCTCAGAAAGCGCCACTAGACTTTAGCTTCCGAATCGTAGGTAACCGCCTGGCTGATACGCCAAATAATGAAAGTTATCAACACAAATAATTTTCTTTCTATATGTGCTTATGGCTAAAAACGTAGAAGACAGCAGATATTATCGGGACACAGAATAGAAGACGTCTTCTACTGTGCTCGCGCTGTTTTCAACGTTTTTAACGTGCACTAACTTTCCAACTTACTTCCAGTTCTAAGATATATCTCTTGTTGGTGACCTTCAAGGGGGCGATCAACATGAGTAAATAGATTGCGGAACCAGTAGATAGTTCAAAGGCGCAAAGACAGCCTGTTTTACGGTTGTTCTTGAATATGCTTGAATATTTCTGTGTGAAAAACTACCGGTTCGACAGGATGGCAAAATATTTAAATTGCCGTGTCCGCCTACGTGAATAGTAAGAAATCAATATAATAGCTTTAGGTAGGCTGGAAAAAAGAACAAAAAATGTGTAATTGCGCCATAAACCATTTGGTACTGATGGCAGTGTCGCGATAAGCAGTCAGAGAAATCTTTAGGTACCCAAAGAAGATTAAGCGCTTATAACTACAAATATTTCTCCATTGAACATGGTGCAATATTTTACGAACTATTGAAATAGTCGCCGCACACTTGAAACAAGTAAATCTGGGCATTTTCAAAAAACAAATGTCAGTTTCTGCTTTTCACTGAACTGCGCCTGCTGCCTTCATATGAAGCAAAGCGAAATATTGTTTTTTAAAAGAACTGTCTCAGCTACAATGTCCTCGCTGCGGCCCCTGTTGAGCGTACAGCGTTTGAAAGCTATAAAGGTAAAATCTACGGGCAGTAAGCCAATATTTGCAGTGAAAGATAACTTAACGCCGCATTCAATTACATGCGTATTGACTGTGAATGTGTGCTCGTAGCTGAGCGAAATTATGACATAGAGGGCAGTGCACGTGCAAGTCGCTGCCGTATAAAATATGGTTTTTACGGGCTCATCGTTTTACGATTCACTGAAAACGCACGTAGAATGGGCGCAGTTCCAGAGTTGCCGCAAATTTTATAGTTCGTGACTGACAGTGTTGGCTTTGGCAAATGGTCACTTAAAAACACTAGTTGTTGCCATTTTATATTTACAGATTTATATTTAGAAGTAATCCTTCGTGCAAGATGAAAGATCGCGATTTACTGGCTTATCTGCCATACCTTTTCAAATATTTTGAGGTGTCGACCTTTTGGTGCCATGTACAATGCAACTTCTGAGAGCGGTGTTTTTACATTGGTTACTTTGGCGACTACGCTTAATCTTTCTCCAATATAACCGTCACTAACGGAGCGAAAACCAACAAAAGAGATAATTTGTGTCCTCGAGATGAATCCTTGGTTGCTGGAAATTACAAAAGGTGTGGCATTAGTGAACACTAAAGATGTTTTTAAATGTTGCTTACAACCTTGTCATAAATGAGCCTATTTTGAAAAAAAAAACACACTTCCCCTGTTTCGCGGAGGAAGGATAGCAGGTATTGGGAGTAAAGTCCCCAGTGCGAGCGCTGGCGGTAGGAAGCTACTGAAGGTTCAAGTTAATTCGATAAACACGTTTTAATTTAATAGCTAGCCACAGTATATATACTGCACTGACTCATGCTTCATAAGTGCACTAGACAACAATAAAAGACAGTTCGACTAGTGCATGCATCAAATTTTGATACTTGGAGGCTGCCAGTGCCGGGTTTTCAGAAAGACACGATAGCCAACACAATTGTGTGTGCCTGCTATATGAATACACTGTATGAAGAACTTTTTGAACAGAAAGAATCCAATACCTAGTTCTACAAAATTATTCTCCTGTACATAGATTTCAGTGCTTTCTCTTTTCTGCTTACCTGCTTTCAGCTGCCCATTTTCATTTACTTATTTTCAGGAAGCAACATTGAACTTTTGTGTCGCAAAAAAATTTGCAACAGCCGATCTTTTCTGACACAGTCGAAACATAATAAGGCACTGTCATAATAAAGGCAGGTAACAGCAAAATAGAAGCTTTGTTTTGTTAGCCCTAAATATGAAACTTTTCAACGAAGTGTCAAGGCTTAAGAAAAGAAAAAAACGTTCTTTCTTCAGAAAATAGTTCTACACAGGAACTTTTTTAATAGTTTGCCGCTTGGTAGCTGCGGCATCTTCACTGTAACACTACATATCTGAACAGGGAGAAATTCGAAGTGCACACTCAATAGTACACACCTAAAACGTTTCACAAAAGCTTGTCAGTTGGTTTTGAAACAACTATTTGAGCGCATCATTTACACTATTGTATATTTGTAGGCCATTTCGGCTCGCTTTGTGCCAACTTGGCTCTGTCGGTAACAGCCAGTGACATTCCCAAAGATTTTTTAAACTGAAGCTTCAGTGTCATCACTGATAGCGTTGTGCGCCAATACATTTTCCAGGAAAGCCAACTTTCTCTGACGATGATGATGAATGATCGCGGGTGAAGGAAAGAAAGAAACGCTTCCTGTTGCCGGAATCGAACCTGGGTCCCTCGCGTTATGAAGCCGGCATTCATCCGATTGCTCCATTTCGAAATTATTTCGTTACTTTCGGCCTTTGGTATACGCATTACGAGCAAAAAAACGATTACAAAGTACGAAAAGACACCAGCACGCCACTTGCTAGTGTGTGGTTGTTAGAAAGGCGGAAGCCATGTCACACTTTCCAACACATTCAAGTAGTCATAGGGAGAAGGTTGGGCTTTATACACTTCTAAGATATCCCTCACTGTCTCGCAGAACCACTCCCTGCTCGGCCTCACAACAACATCATTATGGCGAACTGCCATTTCAAATTTTCACATACTATGCAGTGCCAGCAACACCAAAAGCTCATACGGGACGCCGCCGTAGTTTTCCACGGCCAAGTACCCGATTTCATGGCTATCCAACAGCAAATCCTTTTTGGTGTTCTCTGCAAAACGTCCCACAGGAAAACCCCGTCCCGATAGTCGATGAATGCGTACTCTACTGCTTCTGGTTTCTTATAAACCAAGCAGGCAGGGTCCCAGGGGACAAGCATGCCATTTTGAATCATCGAAGTGTGAACAGGTAATACTCCCGCGTGTAATTTAAAGAAAAAAGACTTCACATAAGGCGGGACGGTCATTTTTTTCACATGCTGACATACATATGTTGCCCTTGCCCTGCACTGTATAGGGATCTGATTGATTGATTGTAGGGTTTAACGCGCCCTCGCAACGCAGGCGAGGCGCGCTGTAGTGGAGAGCACCGGATTAACTTTGACCACCTGTGGATCTTTAACGTGCGCCAATTACTCGTACACACGGACGTTTTTGCTTTTCGCCTCCATCAGAACACCGGCCGCCGCGCTCGGGAATCGAACCCGTGTCCTAGTGCTCATACTGTATAGGCATCTGTAAAAAGGAGTCGGCAAATCGTGTCAAGAAGGTGTCTACACAGCTTTTTTCTGCGCACACTAGCCAGATACTCGAAAGAAAACCGTGAGAATAAAAATCTTGCCGCAAGTACAACCTCACGTAGATAGCAATGAATTCCACCGTCCCAAACACGAGAGATAACAAGGAATACGGGAAAACCTCTACCCAGGCGCACTTGACACACGGTGAGCAAAAAAGGGTATTGCATATCACGCAGAAAAAGAATGTGGTTCACTACCTGGCGTAGAAAAACGTGCGCCGGAGAAGGGCCCCCCAGCGGACTCGCTAAACAGGTTGTTTCGGTTTGTGTCCTCCCAATTGGAACACTAAATAAAAACAGCAAACACACTGTGCAATCTTTGCACATTGGGACGCGAGTAATGCAAAACCTGCCTCACGTAGCACAATTTCGACACAAGAAACGGATTACGCACAGTCGCTCGCGCGAAGACGGATAACTGCTTACATCCCCACTTATCGGCTTTATCACGGATTTCGGTGGCGTTCTTGCGCGACAAAGGGTTACTGTCACGATAGTTTTCGACGGGGTCACGTACGTACTTCACTGGCGTATCTACCCAGCTGATACCTGCGAATGTACGCGGCCTCCACAACGAGCTGCCGCGCCAGAAAACAATTCCCTCATCCCAACTGACAGAACTACCAGTGTCGTGGCAGAACCTTTCATGAACCCCTATTCATTTTGGCTAGTATTCCTGTTTTGGAAAAACAAAGCAATGTCATCGGCATAAGCGGGCACAAGGACTTCGCAGGACTGTAATGAAAACCCGGTGATATTCATATTTTTAGGATGCTTACAAAAACGTTTCGAGAAACATACAGAAAATAAGCGAGGACAGCGGGAGCCGCTGGCGCACAGAACGTCTGGCCTGAACTGGAGCGCCTACCGACTTTTTGACCACCAAACTTGCACTTCAGTCCCTGTCCGCCTTGCGTACATCATCCGTAATCATCTTTTCTAAGTTTGTGTGCTCAGGAATCATCAATATAAGTTTGTGGAAGACCTTCTACAACGCTTTTTCTAAGTGTTTTTTCACCATTGCTACTGCTTGTTCATGCTGTAAGAGCAATCCAGGATGCTGCGAGCTACGTGGGTATTGGTATCAATAGAACGACCCTCAATGCCACATGTTTGGTGTGGTCCGACTATTTTTTACACTACCAACTGCAACCGAGCAGCTAATGGTCGAAGCGAACGCCAAGTACCAGGTATCAGTTCCCGCCGCACACCCGATGCCCAAACGTTATGACTACGGAGAGCACGCCCGGGCATTGCTGTGGCTATTCTAGAAAAGCGGTGCGTACCTCCAGAATCACACATGCAGTGTCTGATCGCCCAATAAAAGAATCCATCACAAGGAAGCTTCGCGTTCAGCCATTGTCGTCATTAGTTGCAGTTGTGCATGGTTATTTTTATTTGCCTGTAATTAACATTTCAAACCATAATGCATGGTTATAGTGACGAAAAATGACGTCTCTTGCATAATTATAAATGTGCCGGAAAGCGACCTAAACAGTCCTGGAAAAGGGTTCTCATAATCACAAACGCACAAAGCAAGCAGAATGTAATTTTTGTGTTCCCGGTATCACGTGTGTTGCACTAGCGATGTTACCAATGATCACATCCCGTCAGGCCATGTAAGTGGGGAAAACGTTCTTCCTCTCCGTTGTGTGGCCTCCAGCAAAATCTTGGCCCGCCTTCCAGTCCAACTGAAAACGCTGCAGAAATGGCTCTGGGCGGAATCCTTTCACGGAAGTTTTCTGGGAAGGCTTCTGGCAACAGCAACTGAAGAGCAGTAAGGGTGCGTACTCTCCGGATGTCAGTGACCACGGATGAATCTGCCAACGATCCTGACGAGCCATTTCCTCAACTGGGTTTTGCTAAAATGGGGAGAGTGGTTGGTTCCGGAGTGGCAAATTATTCTAAGATGGTTATGAAGCCGTAGCCTTTAGTTGATTTTGGCATGGATCACGATTGAGTTGGACATTTGGGCTCCTATAAGGAACGTTTTGTATCACTGGCGCACGAGTGAATCTAATAATGTGAATGTCGGTGATTCACTGGCTTGGTTGGAGCTCTGAAACAGCGGAAATAAATATAGCGCTGTATGAATATTAGCAAACAATTTGAATCTTGTGCGCGAAAGTATCTTAAAAGAACTTGGCTACAACCTATTCACACCTGCCAGTTTGCTGTCCCCACCACACTCCTCTACAATGATGTGGGGTAAAAACAAACTTGCAAAACGCTTCCAGAGAATATTTTAGTCTTGGTATCGCTTTGGAAGCACCTCTAATTTCTGCCATGATGAAGAGGTTTCTTCAATGACGCCGTCATTAAATAAACACTACTCTGACATCCTATTCCTTCACTGGCGTGGTATTATGCACACCGAATTGGAATTTAGGAAGCGTAAGGGGACAATTATGGTATATATCTTCCAATGTCTGCTATCCGAAGACTTTGCTTGCCACTGCAAACAAAGATCATAGTCGCTCTAAGCCGAATAGTGTTCTTCAAACAATCGTGCCGATGATACGTAGCCGCCTTAGTTGCACCAAGCCTTTACCCAAAAAAAGCAGCATATGCACTCCGTGGATAATGGTGAGGGTGCGGAGTACGGGGACTCGAAACGACATCCAAGTTGCGCCCCGAGATTGCTTCCCAAAAATAAATAGACCAGCTGGAAGCCTTTTTACACGGATCCAAGGAACGAATTCTCGCCTAGCTTCTGCCATTCAAGGGGCAAACCTTAAAGGGAGTTCTCCAAAATCAAGCTCACTCCACACGGATAATTTCAAGGCGTTTGTAAGCCTGGAGGCTGTGACGGCCTCAACGCTCTATATTTCGGTTCCTTCTGATCCTGTGCTTTCCCAAGACCAACCTATGGTAAGTTTCAAATCGTACTTGAGTTACGTGATGCGTCAACAAGTCGCCTTGACAGTAAGCCAGCCAGTGTCAACCGGCAAATGGAAGAAGTTTGCAACACGCCTTGGGCCCCCGATAATCGAGAATAAAGAAATATCAAAGCGCCAAGCAGAAATCACCCCAAAAGTAATCATTTTCGATGAAGCCCTGCATGCCCTTTACCCCTATATTGCCCATCCCAGTTCTATAACAGAATTGTCGCGCGGTAATTGTTATGCTCACAGATCCTAAATGTTTCATTAAAATTCAACGTCCTGATAATATTTGCTTTCAAGCTTACGGGTTGTCGAGTAATATTCCAATCTGAAACTTTTTATTTTATTATGCATCACACTGTAAGTAATACCCTGATTGGTGAAGCCACTTTTCTTGAAGGGCTTGTTTCTGTTCTGTTGTATGCAGTAGCTCATGTGTATACTTTTTTATTATCACTTTTTATTTGCCAGTGCATCTTTTTAAACTGACGCTATTTGTATTTTGTATGTTTCAGTATGTGCCTCGTCGTTTTTGGCCTTTTTTGTCTTTTTTTCCCCTAAGCAAAACATGATTCTCATATAGCGTTCTCACATTTTTCGAAAGCAATATCGTTTTTTTTTTGTTTAGTTGTTAGCGTGCGTATATTTTTTTCCCTTTGCATAATTTTGTTATCGCAATATAATTGCGATACTTTGGTGTGTTTTGTGTTGATTACGGTAGAAGCTGTACAGCATGCATATTGTCGTCTGCTGCTTGACGATTGAATTGGGCTGACGGGCTTGTCAAGCTGCTCTATGAGCTTTTATCGTCAGCCTTGCGATTTACTAACGATACAATAAAAAAATAGATACCTCACCTCAATAAAAATTACCCTTTTGATTTTTTTGTTATGATTACATACAGTCAAACTAGATAAAAGAATAACTTTTATAGTTTTTCTGAAACTTTGCCACTATGCCAGGAATGTCTTGTGTTTATAATTTTCTTCACTCGAAGGCAACTAATGTTGATAGATGCATGTCTCCTTTTGTTTCTTTTTGTTTCGCTGGTTAATCCATATTTCCAAAACGAAGTGGCTACAGCAGTTCCAATTAATGCTGCCGCATTGTCCAGTAAGCGAAACATCGTGTTCGCTGGTGACTGCAACCCACGTCGCGTCGCTTGGGGCTTTTAAACGGACACCTACTGTTGGTGATTGCCAGAACGAACATCCGAAGCTAACTTCATTTGTTTCAAATCAAAAAGGGCGGCATAATGTCGGATCAAAAGGCGCTCTCGTAGCTTCAACATTTCCAGAGTTTAATATTCTTTTTGTAAGGGATGGTGACTCGCCCTACGACTACCGACCACATGCCGGTAGTTATCATATAACTGCTTCCCCGCAAATTTTTTTTCGCAAAGTTTGTTCCTGTTCACAAAGTGAGTAATGCACGCCGGGAGAGTATTTTCTGTCATGGCTTGTTAATGTAATGTCCTGTCATATAAAAAATGGCTGACGTTTACAATACTACCGACATGAAAATTTTTGCGCAGTGTTAACTGCTGTTCTATAGGTGGCGGCACACACCTGCGGCGTCTCACAAAGTGATTGACACATTTACAAATGCACGAACGCACGCAATATACTTTGGCGTTGCCTTTCAACTCATTGCTCGGAGAGACTTCACCATGCTTTCATCCTCCGCTGTCCTGCTCTATCTTCCGATGGCTCTTCGTTCTCTCGGATAGTCCGTAGTGCGTCGCTGCCGGAGAGAATATTTCTCGCGCCGTCCCGGCGTACCACCTTCCTATACATACTTTCCAGCTCTGCTGTCCACTCGCCCTATCTCGTCTGTTTTCAGTGGCCCCTTGGTTCGGTCGGTTACAATGAGGGACTACGGCGCCCCAAAACCACAAGAGAGTTTGCTTACACACTGCACACTAAAGTTTTCACTTCTGTTTCAGCTATCTTAAGCCACACAACCAAAAAATGCTTGCACATAATTAGAAAAACACACAAAAAAGTGTCCCCTTAATTTATTATTTGAAGTTGTAAAAACAGATCGAAAGGAAGTTTTAATTAAAAACACGCGTTCCCAAGGTCATTTACTTATATATAGCCTCCAACAAGAAATGATATTTTTTTAGTCATGAAGAATCTGTAAATTTATGAGCCGTACCAGGGGTTACAGTAGGTTGGAATTGTCTCGCTTATAAGTTATTAGTGCTCAAAGATTCGTCTACGGTTTTTTGTCAGGGTCGGTTACTAGAGTGAACGACAAGCCGAAAGATAAACAGAAAGCAAGACCACAGATTCTGCGTTGAGCTAACAAAAGAAAGACTTTCGTCATTACAATTAATTTTATTCCCACAGAGAAAATAACAGGACGTTCTCTTAGAATCGTTTTTGAAGCTTGCTTGGCTCAAGTGGAATTAAGCCAATTTGGGCCGAAGAACAAGGTGAACCTTTTGCATATTGCCAAATTTTTTGGAAGGTGTGGTAAAAGGCAATTTTCAAGAATGAATAATTATTCCCACAGCTTTTAAATCTGGAAAGAAGCAGATGTGTGACTTTTCATGCAGAAAGCATGAATGCTTGGTTTTTGTTCATAATTTTATAAGTGAGAAGAGGAATGTTTTACCATGTATTTTTGAATGCCTCATATTTGGTACACAGGCGCCACTAAAGGTTGTGCCTAAACGTGTCCGTTACTCAATAATTTTGTACAGTTAAGATCGTTGTGAAAATTGAAGCACAGTGATGTGCAAGTGCATGAACTGAAAACGAATCAGTGAGCGGTAATCATCCATCGCATATGCACTGTTTGATTGCAATTTCACACAAAACTTTCGTAGCAATTTTTTGCAAAGCTTTCATGTGTGCGATTGTAAATAGCCTGAAAATTTTATAAACAAAACGTTTTACGATATCTCAATACTACGTACGATGAAGTAAATGCATGCATTATGTCAAATTGCTAAACAGATTTGTTGTTTCCTGTAAACAGACTCTTTTAGACTCTCTGTTTATGTAGACGGTTCAGGGCCCCTCGCCGCATACAAAACATGCGTCGCGTGATACGGCTAGTATTTATTCCATACAGGTTCATAATTTGTGTACACAGTTGCACGCAAGTATTCTTTATTCTTTCATTATCGGCATAATTATCATTCTGTCTAATCAACGTTTTTTTCCTCTTTAAATTAGTATGCCCTAGAGGGTTGGCCATTGACCCATTATAGTCGTACGCTATCAGCGCTATCAGCGTGTTTTTTTCGCTCCTACTTCCCATTTTGTGGCTCAGTTTTGTGTCTGGTTTTGACTACATGCACTTCACACACGTTTCTACGTCGAGGCCACAACCCATTCGCTAGGTTCGCCTTGACTCAGCTGGACCGATCCAGCTGTTGTGTTTTAAATGCTCCGTTCTCTTTTGGCACACTCCGGAAGACTCTGGTACGAGTATTTTCGAACAGCAAACTCTTTTAGTTTCATAGTAATCATAATAACAGCGCAAACAAGTCTGGACAAAAAAAGAGGGCACAAATGCAGCGCAAAGTTTCCGCCTTCTTCTTCTCGTCTCGTGTTTTTTTTTTTGCGCTGTTTCTATCAATACGTGCGAACGCACCCAATCGTCCGATTTAGCTTCATCCCCCAGTTACTTTTTCAGCTGAAATACTCTGTATTTACGAGGTTGTGCTTCCTCTTGAGCAATTGAGACGTTTTTTGGTCCTTGCGCCGTGCGGCCATTTCGTGTGCCTTGGATGGTGGATGTTTTAGCAACATTACCAAAAAATACGTTGGCATAAAAACACCCGAAATTCTTTAAAGTGAAGTGTTGTGAACAATGAACATGATAAGATATCGTAACATTGTCTATACAGCTTCCATAAATGAAGAAAGTCTGTAATAAAAACACGAGCCTTACGCACACACAGGCCAATATACCACATCTTGCTGCTCTGTCTGCCCTTTGATGCCCCGATCGTTCTCTTTCTCTATTCAGCGGACGTGGTAGCGCGGGGTGGTTTACCAAGTCCCACCGCAAATAATAGCATCAGAATGCAACCAAAAAAAAATGTGAAAAGCTGTAGAGATCCCAGGAAAAGTGTTGTCCTAAACATTCAAGGTACAGCAGAAGAGTTCCTCTGGCTCCTCCCTTTATTACGGCGATTCCGTTGACAATTCCGGGGCTGCCTTCACGGGTGTGTGTAAGGGCGCATAATACGATCAAGAAATTTTGTTCGTGGATCTGAGCCACATTATATTTAACGGTAAAAGTCAGCGGACCCGAGTCACGTGAAAATATAGGCTCGTTCAGCAACGAGTGCCGGAAAGTTAAAATCAAGGCGTAATAAAAGTATATATTGTTGTTGCGGCCAAATTACAAACAGCGCCTTTGCTGCTTCGATGCACCGGCTGAGTTTACGTACATTTGCTTCGTCATCTTGGTGTTCGGAGGATGTAGCGGTCTGAAAGATTGAACAGGTACACTTATTATTGACCTTGTTTTAAGGTGACTTGCAGACGCGACCAAGGTCAACCTTCTAGTCTCTCTGTAAAGTGAGTATCCAAAATTACACCCGCAGACGAAACAAAGTAGCACATACTGATGGTTACTCATTTTGTATTGGATTGATAGAACAAAGGCATGAACGCTTGTATTAATAGTATTAATACTAACTGCCAGCCGGCACTTAGGACATCATATCGAAGAGAGTATGCGTCGAACTACCTAGTAGACCTGAAATCGAAAGGAAAGGTTTGCACTCCTTGAAAAAACTCTATCGTTGCCCCAGACGTGTTGCACAATACATAGACAATAAGGTTGCATGCACACCTTTCCAAGAAAGCTGTGCCTTTAAACACCCGCCTAAAGCGCGGTCAGCACCTCCAATAATACAGCGGGCTCGATGTCCTGCTAGATTTGGCAAAGCAGCTTGTAGCAGTCCTGCATACTCAAATTTCTACGATTCCCGCAGGTCGCCAGATCTCGCAGACATAAGACCTATCTGTAAAAATTGCTCCTCCTCTCTTCCTCCAAGGATTGAAATATTGTGCTGTTGTTTGCGGTAAAGCCGAAGTTTTACAAACGGAGCCCGGCAACCGCATTTAAAGGAAAGCGGGAAAACAACTGCAATTGTGCGCGCCCCAAAGTTCGATTGGCTGGTACCATGCAGCTACCGATAAATCTAACGGCATTCGACAAGCAAGCAGTGTTCTCATATTCTACAACCTGTAGGAGAGAATTTCTACTCCATCTACAGTCGGCGCTCCCATAAAAAGATATTTTTTACCGGTAACCCGTAACTAGGCTTGTTGAGCGATATTTTGCGCGCAGTATGAGCCTGCAGCTACCGTGTTCCTCGTCAGGGCTCCTTAGGTGTTGAATAAAATGTGGTGCTTTAAAAAGCAGTGCTTCAAAACTTCGTGTCGTGTAGACCAAGAGACTAAAGCCGATAAGTATGCGGGCATTGCCGGTGATCACAAGTACGTAAAATAATTTTTCCTTTGGTTTTGTTTTCCGTTTGTGTTCCTAGGAATGCGGTCTCCTTGTGCATTTGGTAACAAAATGAAACAATCTAAAAAATATGGACAGGAAAGATTAAGCGTATTGAAAATTCTCGGTGAATGGGCTCATAAGGTACCCGCAAGTGCTACCTTATACTTCGGCGTCATCATTAGTAGTAACGGTTAGGCTGATGTATAGGGTCGAGAAATAAAATAGTTAAAATAGCATCACGAAGCCAAAGACGACGCAGTTGTTTTAAAGGAAAAACAAGTTTGTTTGAGTGAACTTGTGTTCCCTAACATCTCAAAGAATACATAGGCGGCGAAGCAGCAGTCAACGAAGTGTCGTGCGCAGGCGAGTGGTGGGGAGTCGAATACCGCGACGTCTGCTCTGCGGGCATTTATCGCTCGGCGCGAGTGTTTCTCGGACCGTCGAATTGCATCCGGAACACTTTAGATCAAAGAAGATTATTCTAGGCTGGTGACGTTAGTTCGAAACGCTCTTCCTATCAAAGGAGAAACCACCTGCGTCATAAGGAATGGATAACGCGCTTCACTTGGCACATAGATAACACAAATAACACAGCCCGACGTAGGAGGTCGGCAAAAAACACATCATAAATGACGAAACCCAATGTATGGCTCACAGCAATAGTAATAAAAAATTGTCTGCGTCTCTCCCTCCTTGATTTGCATGAATGTGCGTTAAAACAGCCGTTACAGCCTATGACCGAATAGCCCTTTGAGAGCGCGGCTTTGAAAATAGATTTTCCCGGGATATAGCCTCGTGAAGTACAGAAATTGAGGGAGCTTCGCGAAAACCCTAAGCCCGCAAAATTGTTTTTCTTCATACCTTTTCTTTTTGGCTATGTGTATAAGAAAGCAGCCTCGTTGGACATTTCATCAATAGGTTTATATTAATTAAAAATTAAGCTTCACGTTGTGCTCGTCATTTTGTGTGTATTGCAGCACCATTTGACAGTGTTCAGATGGCTACCATTCATTGAGTACTCATGTGCTTATACTTCACCCTTCATGTCATAGGGTAAAAATACCTATAGGCGCTTCCTGTGCGACTAAATCCTTCATTTCAGTGCGTAATGATTTATGCAGCTGGTGTATTTATTACCGAATATGCCCTCAAAAGCACTGCTTCAAAAATTGATTTTGCGGTTACCTAGACTAGTCAAGCATAGGAACAGAACAGGATTCATGATGGCCACAAGTCAATTAAAAAGAATTCTTTTATTGCCTTAGTTTTGTAAAACAATTTATGCATACTGGGGTTGTCGATATAGCATATAAATAGGTGTATCGCAATACCAATTTTATTCGACTGAGACGGCTATATTTCTGTGAACACCAGCGGGTTAATATAAATTGTTGTGCTCGAGAGTGGTTAAAAGCTTTCTATACGCACCTTGTGTATCTGTGTTATTGAGTTGAATGCTTCGTGCTTCACACCACAGTTACACCACATCACCGACAGAAATTCTCCGCAAAATGTTTTAAGTATAGCTAGTTTAGTGATTTATAAAAATGCAACGAGCTGAAGGGCAAAGAGAAGTGCATCAAAATCATATTCCTTATGTCTTTCGTTTTAAACTATGGTTAAGAAAAGCGACCTCTTTGCGCTTTTGTTACAAGAGATCTTGTAATCACAGATTTAGGTAAAACATTTTAGGATTTCAAGAATATTTTTCAAGGGCCAGACAGCCAAAACCTAACTGAGCACAACCCGGAATATACCTCTATGTTCCTGCCAGCAAGTAAAAATGCCTAGTGGAGGCTTCGCGTATATCTGTGCTCGTGATTTAGGAATGGTTCGTTGGTAGCGCTGTTGCATCACATTACCGAATATTCGTTCGATAGCAGTGCTCTTAAAATTGATTTGGTGTGGACCTAGTTTACTGAGGCGTACAAAACAGCGGAATTCATCATCACCACGAGTGCATCGAAACGCTTTTGCTCTTTCTGTTCATTTTTGCTATAGTTGTAGTAAAGCAGCCGGTTCGTGCAAATGGTAAATCTTCATATAATTCACGCAAAAAGATAAATCAACCTAAATTTATTGCAACTGATTACTGACTCAGCCCAGAGCAGAATAAATCTTGAACACCTGCGGGCGTATACTCTGGCGTTATCATGAGCGGGTGAAAACTACTCCTCCACGTTTTTGTGCGAACCCGGGTCCTTTTGTGCGAACCCGGGTCCTTGATTTGAATTGTTCCTGGCTCACACACAACTGTAAAATTACGTGACCGAATAGATTTTCTAAAATAGTGGGTCGAAAATGGATTTTGCGTGGGCTTAAGTTGGGGAAATGTAGAATTTGAACGGCTTTGCGTGAAAATTTATCTTGAACACACAAAAACATCTTTACAAGGTGAAAGAAACAGGAACTTAGGTAATTGTGACTATCTTCTACAGTTAAAACCGACAAGGGTCGCATATATATATAAAGAAATGTTGCATAACATTGGGAACAACGGCACATCTTCTCTCTCCGCGGAATCAGCTCAAAAGGCCATTATGCAACAAGTTCATTTTGAATGCCAGGGAAGCTGTCCTTACGCAGGTGCCGCCTTTCTGGTTGATAGCTAGTGCCTTGACAAGTTTACGCGTGATGCGATTGCAATTTGTCGCCGATGTTCATGGTGCAGGCGCCATTGCAGCAATGAAATAGTAGGTTGGCCAGATGGCGCGGTCTGGAGTGAGGCGGCGTGTTCTCGTGCCGTGCCGTTTAACCATTTTGGCGATCGTCCACGTAGAGTTTTCCGCATTACACTAGGAGTTTATATACAATATCACTTCAATATTTGGGGTATTTGTTCGATGACTCTATGCGCTTCTATAGCTTCTTAATTTGTTTTTTTCCGCGTCGGCCAATTAAGGGGCACTGCACGTAAATACACAACTTACCTGGAAACAGTTTTCTGTAGATTGTGTACGTAGATGTGGTCATAGGGAGGCACCTATACGTGATTTTTTGTGCTTTAGACATCTGGTGCCAATCGCCTCCTCGTCACTTCGAGCCGCTTAGGCGACCTTCACGCACTGCCGGCCAGATGCATTCCGTATAGCAGGCGTAATAAAACCAATGATACTGGTGGTTCAAGCGTGTTGCCGGCGCTGAAAACGTACCAAGAAATAACACAACATTACAAGCTTAATTGTTAGACTTTTGCGCTACCTCACAAAAACCTCGCGACGCCCCAAGACACAACCCTTACACTTATACACTTTCCCAAATCTAATTAGGGTACACCGAATATCTCCTACCCAATATCCAACGGCCAGGTAGACTCACATATATTGGCGTAGATTGTCAAAGAAAGGAGCCCCGAAAAACCCTTTCCCGCGCCAACCGCCCTCGAGAGTAGTAGGGGACACTGGTGTGCAGCCCCTGGTTCTTAAACCAGCTCGTGCATTTCGGGAGAGCAACCGATGCTAAGACAACTGATGGACTACCGTGAAGAAGGAAACACACCTACAAAAACACGAAAACGCTTCCAATAAACGTTTTTTTCTCTCTCTCTCTTGTATTGTCATGCGGGCAGGACTGGTCAATGGTGGTACGCGTCATAAATGTCTGCGCTTTAGTGTTACTAAATTCATTTTATAGCCATCGTTGTTTGTACGTGTTACAAAATTTCATCCTTGTACCTTACGTTCAAGGTAAAATTTCCTGTCTCTATGAACCAACTCTACCAATCCCACAGTTCTGCCCATCGGCTTTTGAGATGACATGAAAGGCATAGAAACAATATTCTTCTTTTCTATAGTTTTTTACTATGGATTTACTAAAGACGTCTCTGCGAATAGCGGGTACGAATTTTAAATAAATTGGGAGTTTACTTAACCTTTTGAGCCCTGGATTTTTATTTCGAACAAGCAACCTCTTTTTCTGTGCGTTTTCAAAAATATTTCGGCGCATTGAGCCTACAAACAAAAAATTGAGCTGTGCTGCAAGTAATCCGCCTATTACATGCATGATACCTAATTAGGTCTTCACGTGTTGAAGATATAATTTCAGACAAAAATTTTTGTTTTGCTTGGTCTTGTCAATCTTGAAACGCATTGACTCCAGAGAAAGAATAACGCTTTTAGTGCAATTATTTTGAAATTTACAGTCATTTCATCAAACTAGGACTGTGGTGCTTCGGGTCACCCCGACGTCAGTCTGGTATTCACTGCAACTCCTTCCTGTCTTGCCCTCATATCCGGAGAAAAAAACGCAATGATTCTGACATGTAACGTGAGAAGTGCCCTTGAAGAACGGTTTCCACGAAAACTAGCTGTTTCAGCTTTGTTCTCAATGTGTTATGGAAATTTTCAGTGATGTACCCAAAAAACGACACCAGTTTCGAAAGGATTACATCAATTATGCTGATTGCAGTAGTTACTTGATTTGGTTTAAAGGGCCATACATCTTTCGCACATGCGGGATTACACTGCGTCTTTCTCATCAGTACCAATATATTTGATACAACCTTCACATTGAAAGCTGTATCCTTGAATGTTTCATATGTATTTCAGCTCATGCCGCCCTAGTGGAACTAGAATGGGTGAAAACTTTTGGCCAGGTCTCCTACCAATTCCTGTTTCTTTCTGAGAGGATGTGGACGTAGGATCATAGCTAACCCATGCTATTACCATCATTTATGGCACCTGCTTTACGAGAGTCATAACCAAGAATCCATTAACCCGAGCAGTGTACCTTCCTTCATTTGCTCGCCAAGCATGCCCTTTTTCACCATTCCTGTTCCTCGTGTACCCGGAGCCGATAAGTGCGCAAATACTAAATTAGGATGACGTTGGTGGGCATACGTTGCCATTATTGCAGGTCCGAGTCTGAGCAAATGCCAAAAACTTAGCTTTATGTTTCCGTAACAAGGTAAGCGCGGAGAACGTTACTGCGATTGCCCGGATATATTTTAAGATTTCCGAGAACTTCGAGAAAAGGTAGGGTTTTGTTTGGGTGAACGAGACACTACACATGCTCGTTTTCCGGGAATTATTCGTGATAGTTACATGGCGCATTTAGGTGATCCCCGATCATACTTTCACAATACTGATAACGATTGGTAGGAGAAGGCTTTGAAATTATAGCAGCAAACTAATGATTGCCATCAACAGGGGCTGTCCGTTTTTTTTTTAATTTACCGTGCGTGCAACAGGCTTCCCGTACAATGCTTAACAAGGGGGTTTTAGTCGATTGTGCAGTTAAGTTGTTCATTTATTGTTCTAGGGGCTTTTTTAGTATTCTACGTTCCACTTTACCAACCCTGTGCTTCTCACCTTTTTTTCTGCGGTAAGTGTGCCTCGCGCGCAGTCTGCCAGCTGGTACGCAAGAGCGCACGCTTGTGCTTTGAGCATTTCTCCTGTGTATTCTTCTCCCTTCATTCCGTCCATATTGCGTTGCGCAAGTGAACAATACCAGCTGGCCAGTATTCCAAGGTTATTATAGGGTTCTCTTAGCCTGTCTTCTTTATGCCAAAAAGGTGTCACAAACAGCGTGTCGAACGGGAACTGGAACCAAAACGAAAACCGGAATCGAACCCAAATTTTCGTTCGGGGCTGAACCCAACTCGCGTTGTCTCCGCCATTTAGGACCTGAACCCGCATTGGAACGAATCAAAGAAACCGTTCCAAGCCAGTTCTGAGCACAGGTCGGCGTACTCACTCGTGAGTACACTGATTTGTACTCATTTGTACTCAAACTCAAGAGTGAGTACGATGATGATTCAGTACACACCCAGCAAAAAAAGGTGAGTATGATGAAGAGTGAGTACAGGGGTAAGTCCACTACTCGTGAGTACAGTACTCATGAGTACACCACTCATGAATATGAGTACTCGCGAGTACAGTATTCATGAGTATGAGTAGTCATGAGTTTGAGTACTAATGGGTATGAGTACTCATGAGTACACAATACTCATGAGTACAATACTCATGAATACTGGTTTTGCGAGTGCTTGCACTCTTGAGTATATGCACTCGTGAGTTCAGTAGTGCAAACAAGTTTTATCACGAGCTCGAGTCCGGACGTGCGTGTACGAGTCGCAAACATTTAGCCGTGCCGCTGTGCAACTTAACAGTCAAGGATGGCAAAATTAGACAACAAAAACTGCACCTCCCCGCTTTCCTGGTCCATGTTTGGCGCTGTAAGCGTTTCTCGGCGGTCGCTCGGAAAGGGGTCACGGTGAAGAGGGAAAAATTAGGGGGTGAGGGCCCGGCGGGAAACGTGGCAGCAGTTGCTCTTCTCCTATGGTACTTGTTGACTGCCGCAGTTATTTTTGTTGACGCGGCCTGTGAACGCGTGGCGGCTTCATTGCGCTTGCTCCCTTCCAGTTGTTTTAGGGGAGAGGCGGTGGAGGCTGCTAACAATGCAAGCACTAGGCGTACTGAAGTCCCTCTTTTTCGGTCTTCAGAAGTTTCCGTACACGCATGTCACGCTGTGTAGTCGTTTCGTGAGCCGAACCGCTCATTTCAACAGTCGCAGTTAATTTACGTAACTCGCGTCAAACCGACTGCGTGGTTTGTAACGTTTGTCTCACCGAAATTGTCCGCACCATTCCGCTGTGCGTGTTCAAGCGACAATTTGGCTGATGTACGTGCGCCCATATGGATTTATTAGGTTCCCGTTTTGAACATTTTGCGCAGGTTTGCTAGTAATATGGTCTTGTGTAGTGCCATTTTCAAGTGAGCATATAGCCCCACCGTACAGGTGTGGCGGTAGAATTTTCGCCAGCAATGGAAATAAAATATCCGAGCACACCTAAGCACGTTTCTGAGTTGTAAATCGGACATCATAATATCCAGTTGAACGCGTGCGACGCCTTGTTTAGCCTCGCATATTTTGTTTAGCCTCGCATAATTAGTTAAACATTGTATTTTTTTCTGTTTAGCCTTTCATTCGAGCCACGACCTAGCTAAGATGTTGCAGTCGATAGGATCAGCATTTGAGGCCATGAGAGAACGAACGGATGAAGAGACGAACAACGTTGACGAACCGCACCACGGCTACGAGAGTGTGGCACGCAGACGTGAGGCACCGACGGACTCCATGTCAGTGGTGGTCGACACACTGCTGTCGACCACTACTGACACATAGGACGTAACGAAACGCTACGTCCTATGCTTTGAGAAGAAACAGCAGTTTGTGAGCGCACTGCGATTACGACGGCTACCCTGCTCTGGCCGTAAGGACGACATCGTCTTGCGTCTTCTAGAGGACAACGGAGAACGTCGCCATCTCTCCAAACGAACGAATGTGCCAACGCTACTTCAGGCTGCCTCCGACACCAAACGGCAGAGGACCCTGCAAGCGGCTCTGTTTGAGAGCAGGAGGCTGCGTGAGGGGGGGGGGGAGCAAAAACTTTCTTATGTACAAGACAGAGTTAAAGAGAGGGAGAGGCGGTTAGGCCTTTCTTACGTGGGTGGTATTCCTCAGTCCGGGATCCCATTGGTCGAGGCCGCCGCCCGTGCCTGCTGGACGAGAGCCCGCTGAGACTCTAGGTCCGAGCAGCCGGACAGGGCCGCCTCCTAGCCCTCCCTCGTTGGCTTCACTTTGACTTTTAACCCTGGCTTATACTCGCAGGCCCATACCATATGATACGTGTCTGCCCACTGACCGCAGACGTTACACGAACCCGAGAAGGATGGGTTGATGTGTTTGAGCATTGCGGGGCTGTAGAATGAGCCCGTCTGCAGCCGGCGAAGATGGAGCTCCTGAGTTCCATCCAGGCCCTTGGCGGGCACTGGGAACGCCCGCCTACCGTGGCGCAGTTATGTTGTGACCTCAGATTATGTGGTGAGCGGGTAAGGTACAAGTGTATGGTCAGAGCCTGGGAAGTCAGAGGAACTCCGGGGGAGAGACGCTCGGGCGGCTGTGTGCGCAGCCTCGTTCCCCTCTACTCCCTGGTGGCCTGGTACCCAGACAAGTTGTTTTATGGTGTCGGATATTTCTGGATTGGCATTTGTGAGAATTGTTTTTCTAGCTAGGAGTGCTACCCGATTCCTGATAAAATTTCGGGAAGCTTGTTGCGAGTCAGACATTATGTGCGTTGCGTCAGAGTGAGTGGCGGCCAAAGCTATAGCCGTCTCTTCAGCAAACTCAATTTTACTCGTTTTCACCGATAGTCCATCCACCTGTATTCTCTATCGTATTGTGCATCCCGAGCTGTGTTAAACGTTCGATGGACGTTTTAGAGGGGTGTAATAACAAATGCAATAATGTCATTGCCATTAACCAACTTAAATCCACGTGTGAACAAATCAGCGGCATGATCGGTCGAGTAACAGGCAAACACGGGGGCCTCCAGGAATGCGAGACGCTCCGCCTAGTGCAGGCCTTCGTCATCAGCCGCATAACATATGTAGTGCCCTATTTCAAGGTACGACAAAACGATCATAAGAAACTTGACAATATGATCAGGTCAGTTGTTCAGAGTGCGTGATGAACGAGAAAAGTTTCAGAGACAACTGGCGAGAGCCGGCCGCACGTTTCCCACGGTGCCTGGACTGCACGAGATACGGACACAGGCAGAATGCAGGACGGCACGCACATGAACGAGACGACGCATGCAAAATTGTGATTGCGTGCTCACCGGACCTCTCCCAGGTAATCGCCACGATTACAAGAAACGCATCGAAGGTCAGTGCATTTCTGGCGAGATAACGACTACACGTTCCTCTGCTACATTGCCCATGAGCTGCATCGCTCACGCGCAGGTCATTCCAGGAACGAGCAACGAGACGCGCAACGTACGCAGCGTGCATTACCAGAAGGCACCACGTTCCTGGCACCCGCTATTCCGGCACAGAAGTACACGAACAGAATGCTGAGAGCACGGAACGCAACGGAGCCAGTACTTACATTTTTCGCTCGTGCTGTACCGGCGCCGGTCCATGCAACCAAAGACATCACATCCGGATTAGTGGATATGGCCACGACAAGTGAACAAGACGCACTGCGGCCGAAATGCACCATACGTGGCGAACAACCGCACACCAATTATAAGGGAGTTTCCTAGATAAAACGAGACGCACAGCGCACGAAACCCACCAGAGGCGACGAATGATATCCAACTTGAACCAGTGGGGCTGACCACGGCGAACGAAATGCACAGAGCACGGAACGCCACTAAGGCAGCACACACGGAGGAAACTACTATTCGAGACATCCTCCGCTCCCACTGCTGCTATCCGGACTTGGCCAGCGAATGTTACAACCGCAGAAATCACCTGGCCACAAGAAACAATAGACCCAGCGCACGCAGTTCAACCCTACCGGAACGTACGAGCTCTGCACACCCGCTGCTCCAGCCCGATGTCCAGCGAACGAACGACATAACACTCGTGCAGGTAGGTCCGTCAACGAGCAACAACAAGGCAAGCGCATGCGGCATGTCCGAGTTAGAACGAACAAGATCCCCGACACCCACGCTCCTACCGAGACTCACACGGCAAACACCATTTCGTACAAGAGGACGCAACCGCGAGCAAGCGGACTCGGAACGAACGGAGCCTACTTGTATGGGAGAGATAGCAATTATAGCATTCTCGGAACAACGGGCAAAAGACGAGGGCTTGAGCGACGACACGGACACGGCAAGAACGGCAACGAATGAAACCGATCCAGACGAAGGCATCGAATGCCCTAACGATGAAGTCACGCTTGCGACGCCAAGGAATGTGGAGTGAATGGACGGCACGAACCACGCCCGCTTACCCACAACAACGGTTTCACTTGCGAAACAACCACGGCTACTGCGAGCACGGAGCCGCAACGACCTTGACCGATCAGCCATGCCACCCTACGAAAACGCCACGCTACTACACACTAAACGAAAAGCCAACCGACTCCCGCACCATACGCAACGCACACGACAATTTAAGCAACGTCCTCAACGCGCCCACCTATGCCATCCCTACACAACGCAGCTCGCCACCGGACAAACCGGACGTCTACGCCCCCAGATGTATCAAGCACGCGACGAGCTACACGAACACAATCGCCGATGGAAGCGTCGCGGCTAACGCAACGCCGTAAACACTGTCAAGTTCAGGTCTGACGAAGGCAATCCCACGGCACACACACAATAAAATGAAGCAGTTTAAGAAAAGATTTATTTGACGTGATTCTTGCGGTTCGTGAGTAGTTTCTGACAATGATTCGAGCAGCGCGGTTCTGAATGGCTTCCAAAGACGAACACAAAACGGCCATATGAGGGTACCAAATCGATTATGTATATTTTAATTTTTATCTAACAAGGGTTTTATATACTAAGAGCTTTAAACACACTGGAGCAAGAGAAAAATTACGGCGTAAGAAGCCAGGCATACGATTAGCATTATTAGTAATATAATTAATTTGTTCATGCCATTGCAGATTAGTGTTAGTGTGGACGCCAAGGTACTTATAAGAAGAGACCCAGGATAAATGCACATTGTTAGTTTGTACGGAAATAGGTAAGACGGGTTATACTGCTTTACACCAGAACAAACTCTCATTATTTTACATTTGTTAAGGTTAAGTTGCATCAGCCAATTATTGAACCAAAGATATACCGTTTTAATTTCATATTGGAGTGAGGCGCAATCTCCCGGGTTATTTATTTCACGGTACATGTTTTTATTTCACTTCAATTAGTGTTGCAATCGTTAGCTTCCCATTAAAACATATTGCAGTGGACTGAGAAGTTTACTTGGCAAAGTCACAGCACTCAGAAAGGAAACCTACATTGTCAATTTCATTTTATTTTGGCGTGTGGGAGAAATGAAAGCACAGCACTAAAAAAGTAAAATAAATACACTCCTGTTTCTATTTTTTCGAACCTGTTTGAACCCAGGACCTGGTTACAACTGCAACAAAATAGAAGCCTGAACCGGAACAAAACAGAAACACAAACCGAACCCGAAAAAAAAATCCCGTTTGATACCCCGGTCACCATGCTCTCGCCTACAATCCAGCCTTTTACTTGGTTTAAACAACGTTGTTTGGTGGTCGCCTGATAAGCCTATGCCGCCTTATAACCTTTTGGTTTTGCTGTGCGAGGGGCACATAGGCTTGTCGATGATTACGCTTGGCAGCTTGTTTCTTGTATTTGTTGTTGTTCCGAATGGTTCAATCACGTTCCTTGATAGCAGTGCTGCAAACACCTCTTACCCACTTTTTCACACATTATTTCAGTGAAAAGCTTACGTGCGCAAGCCTTCAAAAAAGCAGACCAGTGCCATACTATATGTTTTATCTCCGCACGATTCGAGCATAAAACAAAAACGTTATCACCTTTGGTCTATTCTCAGTCCCACACACACACCTTTGGTATTTGGTAGGAATCGGGAGTTTTGAGAGTTATTGTCCCTGCTCACAAAATAACACACAGTTAACTGCATGCGTAAATTTGTAGAATGATGCGTGCCGTGTGACCTATGAATATGATGGCAAGTGAGTAGAACCTGTGCATACCAGCCGCGGACGACCGAAATGCTTACATGTTTGTTTGAGCAAAGCAAGTCTTCATCCTCTTACTCATTCTTGCCACTGATGGCACATGGACCCGGTGACAATCTAAAATGGTGCAGTGAACGTACGTCATAGTAGGCCAAGGCTTCCGCTCCATCTTACTAGCAGGCTAGTGCTGGTGATAAGCTCCTTGCTGCGGAGCATGTAAGCGGCTTCCCTGTGTTCTTACAACAAGGCACACCGATTGAGCTCACCGGAGGCCATGTTCGCACCCAGCTTAGGCGCTGACTCTGGTCAGGAAAACTGACTTTGCCGCTCCTCTGCTTTCCAGCCTGCTGGTCACTTCAGCACAAACATAAGCCAAAAAAGCCCATAGAAAAGTAACTAAAGACGAGAAAGAGACAGACACGGATGCGGAGTAAAACTATAATAAATTTTATTACGGCAGGCATTATAAGGAAAGGTGGAAACAACACAAAAGAATAAACGTTACGATGGCAGATTTACATTTTTTCTTTGTTTTTGTGTGTGTTCTTTCCACGTTTTTTATCGTTGCTGCGTGCAGTAAATCTATTAAGTTGTTTTGTTAGCCAGCGTCCGTGTTTGTTTCTTTCAAGTATTTCGTTCCGTTTATGTGGGTTGTTTTTTTGCATGATTGTGAACCAACCAGCCCGTCTTCAACACTGTAGTACAAACATGAGACACGGAAATTGTGAGGTCTCCCAGTGTTGTGTCGGCAGCTACCAATCGTGCGGGAAGGTGTGGCAGTTGCTCGCGTCCTTCAGGTTCGGAAATACCGGCAACGATGAACACATGGTGATAGGTCCCACGACCGGCCTTACGCCCACAACACCACAGAAAATGTCGCCAGCTTTTCGTACCACGACTTGATACATATTCCGAGGTTCGGGACCCAATGATTATAAATTCACACTTTCACAACACTCACACGGGGATATGGAGGCCACGTCATCTCGACCAGTGCTAGAGGCGGCAGCATAAGTGCGGTTCTCCTCTGGGCGGCGCAAAACAGCCCAAGCTCCCGGTGCGGAGGCCATTATATCAGCTGTGAGCTATCGTTGGTACTACAAGTCAGAGTCTTCTTTCATTATACCTTAACTAAATCTCCTCAAACATTTATGATAGCAAAACAAATTGCACCGTGAAGCCCACGGGACTTAATTAACGTATACAGGATGCACACAAAAGTCTACTCGGAAGTAAATCAGCCATATGTTCTGTACTAGTAACACACTCAAGAAAAATACACCAAATTTCTTAATCCATACTTGGTGCTTGGCGGTGCATTGACACTACACGCACTGCTCTCGTGGCATCGACGCAGTTGCACAAAACCATTCTGCTGTTTGTATTCTGTTGCACATCCTTGTTGGGGTGGTAACTGTCTTACATTGAACAAGAAAAAAATATTTTCTCTCGATCCCTTATTATTACTGTCTATTCAACTCAGAACTAGAATTATTGTTAGATTAGCTGCAGGGCTGTATACACTTGCAACGAACAAACATCTGCTCATTCCACTACTGGAACCTGAACGCATCATTCTCGAGGAAAGCTAATTTATTGCTTCCTAGTCGACTAGTGGTAATTTCTCCGTAGAAAACAGCGAAAATAATACAGCATAACACATCACACGTATTCAAAACAATTTCTGGGCATTTTTTGGTGAGTTCTTTTTCCATCAATGTTTTTAGAGGCAGAGACAAACGACATTGAAAGCGAACACGTCGTGTACACCTTTAAATGTTTAAAAAATATCCCTATTGTTCTAGTTAAACTAAACTGTCTGTAGAAGGTGGTGCCGTCTAGGCGAAAATTACACAAAATTTGTATATTTCCCGAAAGTCTATAACCTGGATTATAACGTCTATTCCTTAGAAGCTGGTAGAGGGACACAATTCTGAAGTATAATGGCTGCCCCCAAAAAATGACCAATCGTAAAAACCACATATCTGATTAAGGGGACACTTTTTATTATTTTGCTACAACTTTTGGCACCCTTTGCACGTACAGCATTTAAACAGCACAAGCACGCCTAATAACATTACCAATTATTTCAGACCTCCAGCTGCACTATCAACTCTCTTCCGTTTTTCAAAAGTAAAATAAGTTGCGCTCAACTCTTTCCGGATGCTTTGAGGAGTGCAGTTCTTTTTTGCAACACCGAAAGCAAAAACAAGATGCCTCGACCGCTACAAGCTAGCGCTTTATTACCCGAAAAACTCCCTTAGTCAGCTAGTTCAAAAAACAATTATCGGACGGCCTATCTAGGCTGAGAATACCATGGTGTTCTTGAGTGCTTACAACGAAACTTTCCGTGGAGAAAACCGATGACTGACAATCTGGACACCGTTGATTCATCTGTAAAAGAAAGTGGTTATTCGGAAATGACGCTGTACACATGTATTTGGTGAGGCAGAAAGGGCAAGCGATAAAGCCTAGACACCTAGTAATATGGGTGAGGTGACATTCCTTGGCATTTGAAGCACGTAAGTACGCTGGTTATCAAATCATATAAAACAGCCAAACTAATACAGCACAACCCATCACACGTATTCTAACCTACATCACGGCATCGGCTGCGGAGTTGTTTTTAGATTCGACGCATCTCTTGCTCTAAGGCATGTCCCTCCTGCGTCGGCTTTGGCGTCAGCGGCGTCCGCACGCCACCTGCGCATGCGCGACTCTCCTCCGCTCTTCTCTCCGACAGCTGTGCGCAACACTCTCACTCCGTCTCATTATCATAAACAACAGCTGCGTGCGCGCGATTCGCTCGCTTCGCTCCGCTCTCGTCGTGCAATTGCGCGCATGCGCGACTTTCCTCCGGTGTCTCCTCTCCTTCAGGCGCTGTTAATATAAAGCGGGTAGCGCGCTGCGGCGGTTCAGTCAGCGCTCTCTCTCGTTTGACGTCGCGTCACAACACGTTTCACCTGATTTAGAGAATCCACCCTACGGAAACACCAATTGAACCCCCCGATGCGTCTCAGCAAACGAGGGTTCCCTCGCGGCAAGATGGGCGTAATTTTTCATCAATGTTGTTTGAGGCAGAGACGAACAACATTGGAAGTGAACACTTCCTACACACCTTTAAAGGTTTGGAAAATTATTCCTATTGTTAAAGTTAGCATCAAAATTCTGCAGAATCTGGTGCCGACTGGGTGGAAATCCAAAAAATAGATATTGCTTAGACGTCAGTAACCTAATCAGTCATTTATGAAACTTGTAATGGTACATCTTTCTGGACTAGAAAGACTGCTCAAAAAAGGTCCAGTCCTAAAAACCACATATCTGATGGGGGCACACCTTTTTCTTTCCTCTGATGCAACTTCTACGAGCCTTTAGCCGTACACCGTTTGAACGCCAGGAGAAGACGAAATACCATAAACAAGCTTTTCAAATCTGCAGCTACACTATGAATACTCTTCTGTTTTTCAGCAGTAATATAAAGACTGTTTGATGCTTTCAGGATGCTTTGAGGGGTGCACTTTTTTTGGCAACACCGAAAAAAAAGGTGGCTCGTCTTCTGCAAGCTACCGCTTGACAAACCTGACAAACTGCCTGAGCCAGCTGTTTTAAAAACGATATATTGAGCGAATCACCTAGGCTTAGAATATAATGGTGTTCTTGATAGCTGGCAGCCAAGCTCTTGGTTGAGAAAATCGATGGCCGACAATCTAGTAACCGTTGAATCATGTGAAAATGAAGCGGTGTTAGGAAATGACGCTTGGTACCCGCCTTCTTTGGGGCAGAAAAGGCATCCGAGAAAGCTTAATTCTATAGCAGCATGGGTTAGCTGACATATGTCGCCATTGGAAGCACGTAAATACAGTGAAAACGTTCCTGGAAAAATATTTCGTGAACGATTTTACGTGGCAATCCCTACAACATATACGGGAGACTATGGTGCACTTCCAAGTAGTGTGCTTAGCTGTACAATAAAACCCACCAAGGAAATCCCTGCCATTCGCTGTTGTTTATGCCGTCTACATAGACAATGTTCTGATCAGCTGCAAGTGGAATAACTCCTCCCTCTGCGAACGCTTACTCCACTTGGTGTTTACACACTAGCTAATCAAGTCTTTGGGCAAGAATGGTTTTCAGTATCAATCGCAAGACAAGCAAACATCTTTTTTTCCCAAGAATCGGGGATCCCGCCACAACGTATGATACAACTAACCGAGCATGCATACCGGTTAAAAGATGGCGCAAGTAATGGGGGTGGTATGATGGATGACCAGCTAAAATTCATTCGACGGAATAAAATACTGAAAATAAGACGGATCAAGATGCTGAAAATACGTCCTCTCCCACAAATCATACAGTGTAGACAAAACGTTGCTTTTGCGGGTTTTAGTAGTAGACTGAGGTAACGCGTGGAATATTGGAGCGTAGTACGTGGGTTTGCCTCAAAAAACATTATTAAATATGCTCCTAAAGTGGTATATCCAGCACTGAGCCTTTCATTCGGCGTTTTTCCGAACAAGCCTTATTCTAGCTCCTTCTTTGAAAGGAGCCATGAAGAGAAAATACAATTTCGTTTAATTTGAACGAACTAGGATTCAGTACCTCACTCAGCTCCATTACACAACAAAAGATGTTTTTTAACGAAAAAAAGCAACAAGTCTACAAAAACTTTCAAATTTCGCGCCACAGAGACGTGTTATGAGCAAGAATGACGCCATACGGGCCAACAATAAAACATAATTTTCAGTGCGTTAACTGCACGTTAGCATACCAGTGACGCGGTCAAATGAAACTAGAGGCCCCATTACAGACGTCCAGTCATGTGTCGTCGTTACAGGCCAGTTATGCGGCCGCCAATCGCACAAACAAGGTTCCGTGACGTCATAGAAAAGTTGCGGGAAATTGGTAGGGTGTCGCGACTGCTTCACACGTTTTCTTTAATATATGCGTTATTTGTTCGAAGATTGCGATGATATTGGTGTCATTGTTATCGGGACTAAGCAGTCTTTCTAATAAAGCCAACTTGTATTTTGTCTTCATGGCTCCTTTAAGCGTCATCTGCGGTGTTTACAAAACCAGCAAACGTACACGCCCTAATGGATTCTATGAAGACGACATCAATAGGAATCTTTTAAATAACAGTATTCTTCTAATGGTTCTTTTTGAAACCGTGCATAAAAGCGAATCTTCCAGCCACTGACTGATGTCGTGTGTAGTCCATCAAAAACGCACTGAAAGAGAGCCAAATTTCCCTAACGATGATTTGTGATCATGGGTGAAATGAAAAGCAGAAATCACTTGTGGCAGTCAGAATGTAACCTGGGTTCATAAAGCTGACGTTTATTCGATTGCATCATTCAGGCATGGTAGAAGAAGCATGGATTTAGAGAGGGATGCGTGTTCGTGCAAATTGAAAAGAAAATTCACTTCTTCATTTTATGGCTGCGAAAACCTTTAAATTGCCCCTTTTAAATAGCACTAGAAACAACCGCAGTGCAGTAAACCGTCCGGATAAGAAACAGGGGTTCACCATAATAATCATCAGAGATAAAATTGTCTACGCGTTCTGGGTTGGTTCGTCTGCTATCAGAGGTGAATATGGAAAACTTCGCGTTACCCCATCGTTGTAGTTTCGACCGAGAGGCAGTTGGATTTTAAGCACTCCGTCACTTCATTTCATTGTTAGTGTCCAAGCAAGAGCAGAGGAAGAAAACTTGGCGTCTTCCTCACTGGCATAATTACAAAATTGAGTTCACTCAGTTCATTTCCCTTTACCATGCGTTTCTTGCCACCTGCAGCAATTCCTTAAAGGTAACCGATAAAGGCACGAACAAAGAAAATTCATTGCACAACGTTTTCTACACTTGTGAGGAAAGTATCCTCATATTGCCTTTACAGCGAAGACTCGAAGTTTGCCACTGCTTTAACGGCGCTGCACTGTCCCTACTGGACCAGAACAAGCACATTAACCAGAAACGCCAATAAATTGTTGCTGATGCGCTGAGTGATTAAACGAACCAAGCCATGCAATTCATTATATTTACAATATTCTTGAGCGCTGTGACGGTGATACGCAACAATATAAACGTGGTGTAGAACGGGGTAATAATGTCGCCGTATTATTTTGAATGAGCTGTAATATTTTCCTGGGTGCTTGGATCCAGTGGAACGTTTGGGAACGGAATCACTAGTGAGAGGGCCGTTGCGGTGGCGCTGGCAGTAGCGAAGATGCCCATCAGCTACCTCCTCTGAGCTTGGAAAGTTTGATTCAAAGAAAACTATAGAGACACTGACAATCCCAGTTGTACGGACTGATAACAAATTCCACATTTTAAAAGTATAAATAGGCAGCTATCTACAGCAAAACGAAACCGAAACACCATCATGATGATCATAAGGCAAATCTACGCCGAATGAGAGGGCAAAGGCCTCCCCCATAGATTTCCTATTATCCCGGTTCTGTGCTAACTGCGAACAATTTATTCCCGCAAACTTCTTGATCTTATCTTTCCATCTAATTTTCTTCCACCTCCTACCACGCTTGCATTCTCTAGGGATATGCCAATAACAAAATACACCAGTTAAACATAGACTGGAAAAGAATTGCATACAACAATCACAACGGCATTTCCTATACTTAGCATTCCGGGCTCATTCGACAAACGTTGACATGGAATTTTATTCCATGTTTTAGTTGAAGACGTGCGTATTCACAGTGAACAAAGAAGCACTTTCCATAACTTTACACCACACAATACCACTTGTTGTTCTTGGTGACCAACACTGAATTACAGTTTTCACTCTATTTCATACCGCGCGTGTGCTCAGAACCACTCTTCTGCTAATCCGTGCGCTCAAAGCTGCTCTCTCCTTTTGGGAGAGAAGTTTTGAGCGTACATTCGTCGCGGGGATGTTCCAAACCTCATGAACATTTACGAAACTCCCATGTTAGTGTTGTTAATGAAGGGCTGTACACATCTTCGCACTGACCAGTTGTAACGCATGATACAATACAATTTTACTCAAAATGCCACACGTAAAGCTATTAAAACACTGTGTTGGCCTTTTTGGCCGTCGTTGCGCCTCCGGAACAAACCAAACACATCCATACATACACCGGTACACAAACAGATGCAGGATAATCATTATACAGATTGACGGGAAAGAAACACACCAGTGTTCGCACGGAATAAAAAAGAGTGAACTCTGCGCTCTTTGCTGGGAAAGTCTAATCAACGCTAAACCAGCTCAAGCCATTCAAACTCTATTTCAGGATTTATTAACTTGCTCTTATGCAAATCCTTGGTATTCAACCACAAAAAATATTAGCAGCGTAAGCACTCATCTTGTACAGGTGTTTCTTTGTGTACGTCAAGACTATTCCGCAGTCTTTCTTTTTGTCCACAACTACGAGTTTCTCTGTGTATAGTGAATTGGGCTCTGCAATACAACGACACTCTGCATGCAGGTATCTGGTTAGCGATAGCTGCCTCGTCCAATAACTGAAGCATTTTTACATATTCTCCGATACACCAAACATTTGTTTCTGATCACTACTATTGCGTTAACCAAGGTTCAAGAGTAATAACAATCTGTTTTCCTATTGTTGTGTGTCGCCGCCATGATCATTGGTCAGTTTGCATCACGTGACATTTGTTTATACGGCGGCGGTTCTTCGGTGCCGCCAGTGTATTGTTTAGGAGTTTTAGTGTGTCAGCTCTGGTAGACTTAGCTGGGCTCTCAGCACTGTTGATTCGTCGTTCCGAATGGGAATCAAAGATAATGCGTGTAGACGCATTTCAGCAGGAGATATGTGCACCAAGATGCCGCTCTCCTGCATTTTCAGCGGAGTTGTTAACAAACGACCCTGTAGAAGGTAGCGACGAGGCCGTAGAAGTGGCAATTTCGCAACACTGATAAATATGCCCACTGTTTCTTACTTGTGCGCCTCATTGGCGGTAGTTTGATGCCTTATATAGTGAGATCATTCCCTACCATTGCAACAACCCCATTTAAGCTAGCCCATACGTGCTGCTATGGATTCCCATTTTCCAATCATGTCTCCAATTGCCCGGTATGCATCATGTGTCAATTTACTGCTTGGAAATATAGATAATAGAAGGGCTGAAAGATGACAAGTAAATTTTAAGTAATTCGTACAAATGCCTTCAGGATACAGGCCTGTGCTCTGCGGTACGCGATCAATCGCACGAACACCATTTTCAGCGATAATGACGGAAACATCTGGGACGGGCATGATATTTTATAACGGTTTATTGAGTTGCCGAAAGGCTGTTTGGTGGTAGAGACTTGCCTAAAATACGCGCTAAAAGATTCGTTCATCCAACGTACGTAATGGCGTACGTGTGCGCTTTCTAATACAGGATATTTGGGTGCCTATTTAGGGCCTCTAATACTCCATAGCTTGTTGGCCTTGTTTTAGTATGGTGGGAGGAGTAACAGTGATCTACTTCTTTCGAGCCGCTGAAATATTTGCTTCTAATGAGCCCTACTCTTTTATATTGCGCGCAAGCCTACCGCTTCCCACACCATGTGACGTTTTCATACATATTTTTTTTTCCCTAAACAAGTGTTAACGTCGTACGAAAAGGGGGTCACATCTCGTGTTCTGATCGTTACTTCAGACACGCGTGCATGTACTGTTTCATTGAGCTTATTGAAGTAGGCTCACGTTTTTGTTAGTAGTAGTACGAGACTTGAAGTGTTGTTGAAAAGTGTGCCCGAAAGCCCGAAGCATTTCATTCATTTGTTCCTCGACAACACGGTGTAATTGTATATACATTTCCCAAATGTTTTGTCTGGACGTGGCAGTGGCCGTGGGCCGTAAAGGATGTCGCGGTCGCGGATTTCTGATAGTATATGGAGAGAGGCATTTTCGAGATTATTCTTTAGAACTAGGTCTACAGTCTCTTCCCCACGTGCATGCATAAGTTGAATCTGCGTTAGCGGGAATGAAGACGCTGAACACAATCGATTCGGGCACTCGAACACAATAGACGACGTCGACCAGTATATGGCAGGGAAATAAAATCTCTAGCCAATACTACATGGAATTAGAGAATTCTGCTGGAACGTCCTCATGCGGGGTAGTTAGGTAATCGATGTACTGTTATCCACTGTCACCGGGTGGTAGCAGGCACCAGAAATGTATTTAACCCAGCAAAGAAGGCAGATGCGAGACAAGGTCAAGACGAGAATCTACAGCACTGTTCAATGCCAGTCGCTTTTTTTTCAAGGACTGCGGTGCGCTACCCCACTTTCTTGTTCACTGCGACAAATTCAGCATTCATTCAAAACAAATAGTCGTACTGTTTGATCTCAAACCACACTGTCTCAGCCAATTTTACACGGACGCGGAGACCCTGTGCTTGAAGACCCTGTCCCTGTCCTTCAAGCATTGCCATGGCAAGACCCTGAACCAGAGAATCAATATTGCCTTTGAGAAAGCGCTCCAACGAATTTATTTGTTTGGGAAGTTTTGCATAAGAAGATGCCGCAAACACACATCTGAAAGAATCGAAAAAGGTTCCGCTTAGAAATAGTTGCAACTTTACAATGACAAAATCATTTAAAAAACAAACAAACCTAAAATAACCAATGCTGCCAGCTTGCGCTGCCTTCACCGCAACTACTGCCGCATTTTGATTCTATTTTTGTTCCTACCTAACAACATCACATTATTACCTGTCTGTTTGTGACGACACATCGGCATTGTAAGCAATAAATTTGCTTAGAAGTGCTTGCGTGGCCATCATCCGAAAAGGCGTAGACATGTCATAGTTTCCGTACCTCTGCACGACTCCATATCGAAGGGAGGAGCTCTACTAACACGCACGAAGAACTGCGACGCAGAAGGGCATAAATACTAGGTTAAATAAAAACGTTAAGTGGATATCCTACAGACAAAAAATATATAAACTGAAATATCTATAAAGATACAAAACATGTCAAGCTTAGGTAGACATTATATTGTACTAAATGCATAACACTCGCCAGTCTGACAAGTGGGAGGGGTGGCTTGCAGTCAACTACGACTTGGGGAACAAAAATTGAGAACGCAAGACACCAACACTTTCCGGAGGTCTACACATAGATGATTTCTGTACAGACATCACCGGACTTACCTAGTCAACTGTTTTCACAAAGGACTTGTCAGAGTGGAGTCAACGTTTCTGAACCCTATCGGAACGGGCTCAGCGGTGACCTTAGCCTGGTAATTTAATGGGATCCCCGCGAGATCCGTTTCCGCTTGTCATGTACTGTGTTAAGAGATCCCCAACACAACGTAATGTTCTCCCCAGAGCATGCTTCAAAACGAACAAACACATTCTCAGCAATACAAAAAATAGCTACCCCACACATTACGCTAGGCCATTTCGTTTTCTTAAACGCATACTGCATATGACGTAGGCAGTAGTCGCGCGTTGTCATTAGGTTGTTTTGGGGGTGCCGAATCCACAGGCAAATGGTGAATCGACCTTATTAATAAGAATTATATACCGTTCAACCCGAGTGATTGCCGATATACCTTGATAGGCTACCATGGCCTGACGGAACACCACCACTAGAGTCACTAGAAAAGGCATCAGAGTTATGACAATTGAGCGGGCAACTCAGCAACGGTGGCTACTTTGGTGTTTATCAGTATTGTGAGATTACCGCTGCTACAATTTCGCCGCTAACATCGACCACGTCGTTTCCTAACAACACTGAAGAAAGTGCAGCGAAGCGGCATCTTCGGGCATACTTCTGCTGCTGAAATGCTGCTACACACGTGATCTTTGATTGGCGCTCTCAACTGTGTCAGTCATGATCAGCCGCAAGGCAGGGACAGAAAGCCAAAGAAACCACAGTTTACCGACTAAAATGCATAAACAACAAAATTTTGGCGCCCGTGACCCGTCGCACGTTTAAAAATACCACGTGATCTGCACTGACCAATGATCATCACGGCGGCACAGAACAGAAGGATGAAAGAGTGCGATGCTCTGAAACCTATCGAATGACAGTAACCACCACCAACCATCCAACCAAACGGATAATTGATTGATCGATTGTAGGGTTTTAACGCGCCGACGCAACGCAGGCGATGGGGCGCGCCGTAGTGGAGGGCTGCCGAATATTTTGGAGCACCTGGGTATCTTTAACGCGCGCCGAAATCTCATACACACGGGCATTTTTGCTTTTCGCCTCCATCAAAAAAGCGGCCGCCGCGGCCGGAAATCGAACCCGCGACCTCGTTCTCAGCAGCGCAACGCCTTAGCCACTGAGCCACCGCGGTGGGTCAACCAAACGGATATAAAGCTTTGCTTTACCAGAACCGCTCATTGATTTTCCCATGACAATGTACAGTTGTTAAAGCTTATTTCCACCACGCGTAGTCTGACTACCTCGAAATCAAGCCGGAAATGACTGTCGTCCTAAGTCTGGCCTTTTTTACTACATGTTGTTATCAATTTACGATCCTGCAACTAACATGCATTAAACATTCCTATTTCAGAGGTTACTGATTCTTTGCTTTCATTGTGCTTAAAATAACGTTGTCTCTAAAGTACTAGGAGGAACAAATCATTCAATACACACTGGCTTCGGGAATAAATAAGAATACCAATGGCTCGTGTATAAATTGTAATTTTGCGACACCCACAAATATCCCCGTTTAGGAAGCAATTCTGTTATCTTGGTGGTCTGTACCTGTTCTCGCCGATAGAGGCAGTTTTGTCAGTTGAAGGGCAGTACAAAAGCAATTTTTTGTTTTAAATATTTTTGTGCATGCTCTCAAAACGCCCCTCCTGGAATGTGGTATACAGTACATTATCCAGCTTGCAGTCTGTCCCCTTTTTACATACACAGAAATTACGCTGCACTACCGCCTGCAGCGAACAATGTACCCTCCTCCACACAAAAACCTCACAAAAGAGCAAGAACACCACCTTCGATGCATCCAAACCAACACCTTTCCCCACCCAACTAGAGCCCACATTCTGGCCCCCACCCTCTACTCCTCGGAATGCCGCTTCTGTGAGGCTCCGCACGCTTTACCACATTGTGTGGGGCTGCGAGAAGAACCCCAACCTTTGCCCCCCCCCCCTGCCCTTCCCCTCCCCTGAGCACCGGGAGAGAGCACTTTCCAGCTCGGACCCTGATGACCAGCTTTGGCTGGTGAAGAGGGCTCAAGAAGCCGGACTGTCTCAAGTGGTCCTGGAATGAGGACTCTTCCCCAAGGCGAACTGCTTTATAGGGACGTTTATTGCTCGTCCTCCTTGCAATACTAAACCACTCGTCATTGTAATTTCCCCTTATAGTCCAAATACCCCGGGTTGTATCCCAATACTGAAAGCAACAAGAAAATGTAAACAGGAGTTCATTATTCTTGACCCAAGACAATGGAAAAAATGGGCACATACTCAGAAGAAACATGCAGCTTACGATAACGCGTTCTGTCAGTAATCATTGCATGCTCTGGGCATCAGTAGCAACAATTTACGGATGGAAGCTTACGAGCAACATGGCTGTTGGCTGTTTCTGGGTAAAATATACTGAAATATGGTGAAGTTTAGCAGCTTGTTTAGTGCATTTCTTCTGATCTGCTCTACTACGCAGGGCATTTATGTTAGTTTGAAAGCAATGTCCACGGTGCTGCAATTTTCAAGGTCATTCACAGCTTTGCAGAGAACTTAAGCCGCCGGCCCGCAAGCTGTGCCTTTCTTATCGCCTTGCTCGCGTCGGAGGCCCGCCGCTGACACACAACCCATCTAGCCGAATGTGAAACACCCAGCTAGCCTGCTGGTGATCTCTCAGCCCTGCCTTTGGCGGTCTCTCGTACCCTTCAGTGCAAGCGAACCACGTAATTACGCGAATTTTTTCATATTAGCTTTTACGATGCAAGCCATAACTTGCATATTGCAAGATGTGTGATTGTATGATTTACGTGTATTTAATCCCGTGTAGCCCTACGGCATATAGATTTGGCCCAAGCTCTACGTTATGCCATTCATTCCTTCGTTTGTTGTTATGACAGTATGGGACCGTAGGACTATGGATAACCCATGGTAATCGCATCTGCTACGCAAATGGCGCTACTATGGGGAAAACCAAGAATCAATTAACCTCACCAGTTCACCTTCCCTCATTGGTTCGCGAAGCATGCCGTTTGTCAATGTTCGCGCTATTCTTGTACCTGTAACCACTATGCGGACGTATACCGAATGAGAATGATGTATGTGTGATTACGATGCCGCCACTTGAGGTGGAAATCGGAGCAAATGATGAATACGTAGCTGCATTTGGCCATAACTAGGTAAGCCTGAGCCAGCTCTTGCAATTGCCTGGCAATAATATTTTAGGCGCTGTACTGAACCTTTAGAAAAGGTCTCGTTTTGGTTTGGGAAAAAGAGATAGGAGCCTTGCTCGTTTACCGGGAATTATTTGGGATAGTTACATGGCGTATTTAGGCGTCCTACGGTCATATTTTTGCAATACTGATTCGGATTGGTCAGAGAAAGCTTAGAACGTACAGTGCCAAACTAATTATTCGACTGAAGAGCTGCTGTACAAGTAAAATTTTGTCTATGCGTTGATTGTTTATTGATTTCTTGCTCCAGGTCGTATTTTTAGTGTTCTACTTTCGGCTTTACCAACCCGGTGCTTGTCATCTCTTTCATAGGGATAAGTATGGTCTGTAGTGCGTAGCCTTCCGCTTGTTACGCAAGAGCGAACGTCTGACCTGTGACCGACGGGGGTTTTCGTATCGTGTACGCCATAAAGGTGTTTCTGTCAGGGTGTCGAATGGGTACCGGAACCAAACTGAAAACCGGAAACGAACCGGAATGTTGGTCCGGAGCGGAACCTAAGTAGTATTTTCTCCGACATATTGGGACTCAACCATTTCTGGCACGAATCAATGGAAGCGTTCCGAAACTTTTCCCTGAATGGTTAGTAGGTCAGACTATCCTCGGTATCTTTCAGATAATTAAAATTTCTTAATTCTGCGGCACTCCCCTGTTGAACAATTGGAAAATTAGGTGGCGTACAAAAAATGGTATAGTTTAGTTTGGTTAACCCTAGTTGCTTGCGAAAGCTTCACTGCCTTGGCTGGGCCCTGTATGTTTGTGGACGTGTCGTCAAGGTGTGGTTTTGCAGTGATACAGAGACAAGATTGCTATGAATACATTGTTTATTCATCATCTTTTTTCGCCTCACGGCGTTGTTTAAGCGTCGCCTCTGTACGAGCGACCACACCTGAATGTTCGTCTTCTTGCATCGCACACGGCTCTGCGCTTCACGGCTCTGGCTTTCCTTCGTGGCTCACGTTTCACACTGCGGTGGCGCGCTCGTCGTTTTCCTCCGCCATGTGGCGACAGGGGTCCTGCGCACATCTCCGTTCCCTGTTCGCCTATCTCTCGCCTGCCACCTATCTCTCCCCGCTATCGGGCCGCTGGTCCGGGCAGGGCGCTTGCCGAAGAGGCTGCGGTTTAACCTCTGACTCTCAAAATCAAAATTGGTCCCCTCGCGAACACTGCCCGAGGTAGTGTAGTGTAGCTTTCGGTAGAAAAAGCTGGACCGCTCTTGGTTGACAACATAAATGCACTAACATTTCTCTGTGTGTGCAAGTATTGCGCTTTTATGTTGTTTTTAGAATGTGATTGACATCTTGAACCGAATTTAATAAATACTTGCCTAATGCGCCCTTCTTATTCATACAAAGGTTTCAAAAGAAGCATTTATATCAGGTAAGACTGGAAGAAGCAACAAAACTGCACAAAAATTAGGGACGATTAACTGAGATCTGATGCGAAGAAAATTGGCTAGAATTCTTAAATACGATCTCCGGAGTGGCGACTGGGGGACGAGCGGCGTCTGTTTTTGACGGTGACCAAGGTTAGTAAGACCGATCAGCTGCCGCCCCCCCCCCCCCCCCGGCTACATTGCCTCTGGGAGCTCAACCCATACCCACAGCACCTGCCTAGTCAGAACCGTTTGTGGTGGCAACCACCTCTGAAGGTGGCGATGGCGCTCCCATCGTTTTGATTCCTCGAACCTCTGGTGATTCTGAGGACATTGAGAAAATGAACACGTGGTGACATGGCGCGGCTCCCATTCCGGCTGCGTCGTCTGTGCCAGCCGTGGCAGCCCTCACACCCATGTTGGTTGCGGCTGCAGTAAAGAGCACCGAGGTTTCGCGGTCCAAGGAGCCTAATCTGCCGGGAACTCCGAGGACATCGGACGACAATATATACGTCGGAACATTCCTGCCAGCATCGCAGCGCAAGGGACGGGTTGCGATGTCCCAGCCCGCTGAAGCACACAAAAAAAACAGAGTTTTAGCTTTGAAAGCCACATCACAAACGGACAGTACAGTCTCTCATCTTGCGTAAATAATGGGAAAAAAAATCAAATGGAGCTTTAGTTGCCTTTTTCGAAATACAAAGGGATATTGCGTTCAAAACCGCCAAGTGTGACGTGTCTCAGAAGACACGCAATTAGGGAGTAAACGCACAAATTAATTGATCATTTATAAGGTATTCATACAAGACAGATGGCGCCACACAGTCTCCCGGTGCTCTGCCCGTTGTCTCCTGTAGATATTTAGCATTTCATCCCATGAATTTTGTACCTTTTGTGACGCTATAGCAACATGTGCAATAACTTTTCTTAGGCCATTAACTGTATGCTTCGTTATGTTCCTCCCAATTTTCAGCTCACGATTTCCGATTTCTAGACTCTGGTAGATCAGCTGTCCGAAGATTCATCCGTATAAGCTGCCAGAAAGCGCTGAATTCTGAATAGGGCTATTCCTGTTCTGATGCTGGAAGTCGACTTAATAAAAAGTTTCTAATATCATCGGGAGCAAGCGTATTCGGCAACCAGTACCATACATACTATAGCAAAAGGACATTTAGAAGAACTGCGGGTTGGGCTTGTTGGTATAGGTTCATAATGGAAAGCAGCGCAAAAACAAAACTTGGACAAGAAAGACAACGGGACGAAGCTCTTCGTCCCGTTGTCTTTATTGTCCAAGTTTTGTTTTTGCGCTGTTTCCCATTATGAGCAAAAGGACACAACACTTCCTCACATATCGACTTGGCTATGGGCTCCACAGCACTTTTTTCGTGTCCGGAGTGTCGATGTCGTAGTGACCACTACCTAAAATCACGGAAATACAGTCACAGACCCAGACAGTTCACCTTCCCATTAAGGGCGCAATGAAGCAAGAGTGTACTGGAATACAATTAGATTAATAGCTAACCTCCACCAAATATCGACACAACGCATACATGTTGAAGATGGGACGCACATCCTCGAGGCCGCCAAAGGCTATTCCCCACGAATGCCGTACCTCGCGAAACCCAAGGAGGCCGCGGTGAAACGAGGACTGTAAAAGAGCCAAAGCGGCCCTGAACAAGGCATGGGGCATCGTTAGGAGGTACCCCCCTTCACAGAACCTCACACATTCTAAACTGGAAAACGCCGAGTGGGAAAACAAGGTATATGGCATGCCTTCCAGGCATCCATAAACTTGTACACCGACATACACAAAGCGTAGACACGCGCACGTAAACGTTCAAGACATTAGGCGCATAGCTTTCCCTTGGTCAACACAACTGGGGATCACTTGACGACCAGGCTAACACACCTGCACAACATTTGTAAAACGTTTCGAGTTCATCGCATTACATGAATAGTTCCATGCAACAGAAAATACCCATGAAAAGAAATCTCTGCGTGATAACATTACGACATATGCTTCATACAACCCGGAGTTAACACTTCCTTAGCTGAGGGTTGCGCTGACATCATGCAAGCATTCAGGTCCGGGAGTTAACAATAAACACACTATAATGCAATAACATGGAAGTTTGGTGTGTTGGCACATCATCAAAAAAACAGAACAAAAAAAAAAAGCACAAAGGTGGGACTACACGGAATGCGCTCAACTTCCAAATGATTTTATTACGAATGAACCCCAATATACTATATAGCTTTTCTACTGCACTGCGTTTGGTTCTCTGTGTGTTCCTGTCCCCTTTTTGCTCTGGTTTTTATTGAAAACAGTTATACAACACTCACACTCAGATACAACTAAACGCTCCTCCAAATTTACAACACACGCCATTTGGGGTGCCTTCCGATGTCTTCGAAGGAGGCCATTGTACTGGTCATTTTAATTATAGAAAGGACCTATATTTACCTGGAACTTATCTTCCCATTGCCTTGACAAGTTGTCTGTGCAAGCTTCTCGACAAGATTATCAGCAATGGACTTGTGTACTTTTGCCGCTACAGTTAACTTTTCGGGAGCAACCGGGTAAGCTTACGGACGGGGCGATCCACCAGCAATAAAGTTGTTGGTTTGGTGTCATATATAAAAGATGCCTGTAACAAAAACGCATTGTATAGCTGTATTTTCTGATACCGCAAAGGTTTATGATAGGGTTTGACCCTACCTCATTCACAAATACTATTTGTTATATCACCCTTTGTTCTATCACGTTGCTTGTTGAACATACTAATAGTTACATGTCTTAACAAACATTTCTTGTCATAGTCGCATCTGCACAGTCAAAAGTTTACATTCAGGAAAATTGCGTGCCTCAAGTCGGAGTTTTGAACAGCACGTCGTCAATATTCACGAGGAATTTGCTCCGGAAGGCATTAGAACCACCAGTCTTCTGTCCCTCTAGTGTGGCCCATGTAAAAATATCTTTTAAATCATGTACTATGTCCCTATGTGACCACGAAGTCCAGTTCGGCGTCAAAAGACTCTCTGGATTATAAGAAAAATGATTTTAAACGCAATTCTCTAAAAAGCACCGGTGTTCTGTTGTCCAGGAAACGTGGGATTCGGCCGTATCCAGAGAATAAATTGAACGTTGTCATGATTGTAGTAAAAAAAAACAGCTTCTCAGATGTGTGTTTATTAAAACGGTGGCATTCATTTCACATATCAAACATCGTAAATTTAACTGCTTAAAACAACGAATATACTGAAGGTCCACTCACAACAATCTTATGGTGCCTAGAAACAACTCTTTCGCCCTTATTGTGCCCTAGTACGGTCTCGGTTAGACTTCGCGATTGTCATGTAAGGGTCAGCGACAAAAACAACGTTGAGAATTCTGGAAGAAGTGGTGCAATTGGCGCTTGGCCTCTCGTCGAGGGCTTTCCTCACCTTCCCTGTTGAATGCTTGAATGTTGAAACTAGCAAGTGGTGCCTAGGGGATCACCGAACGTAGATGAACTTGCTTAATCCTTTTGAATGGTCATCGCTGAGCAATCATTCCTTCAAACGCTGTGCGTAATGAGACATCCACACTCCAACTGTTTGTAAATAGCCCATCCGCCTCTCTATCCTGTACACTTCGAGTGAGAGACGAAGCTCCGTGTCTCACCATCTTCGTTGCAGACGCGTACACACCAGCTTTTACGAACATTCCACAACCATCGCAACTCCAGCCTGCACCTTGTGAATTATACATCACACAAATAGACAATAGATCGATACCAAGCAAGAATGCCGGTACGGCTAAGGCGAAAGCTGTACAACACGTTCTAACACAGTCTATCTAGATACTCTTTGAGCCAGGTCTCCTTCACCTGCAAACGATTAGCAGAAGAAACACTCCACACGGGGCACCTTGTGTATTCGAGGTGATGATAATAGCGACACAGCGGACCCGGAGAGCTCAATGTCACTTTGTATGCAACCATGCAATGAGTTCTGATAGGAAAGGTATATGCCTCTATCGGTGGTCGCTGGGGCCTAGGTCAAGCACTGGCTGGTGGGCTTCCTGTATGATTACCAGGCAGGGAACTCCAGGACCTCTCTGGCCATCGGGGTAGAGCCAGAGAAGGCAGAAACTCCGTTCCCCGCTTTTTTATGCCTTATGGCCACTCAACTCGTCCTCGCCGGAAACAATCATCGGACACTGGAAATGGTCCGTATTGAAGTAACCTTTCCACCCCTCTTATACATTGACCTACCGAAACCTGAGAACTACCCCTGTTTTTCCATAGTTGAATCAGAAAGCACATTAAAGGTTGCTACTTCTCTATCCGTATATCTCGTCTCTAAGTACCTTGAAGGAATCCTTGGTAATGCAGACAGTTTCCGAAGAGTGCCCGGGCAGGCTCGATACACGAACGGTCATTTCTTACTTCTTTCTTGCCGTCTTCGTGGTCGGAGGAGGAAGCGGGCCCACAAATTGAATATACTGCGGGCCCTGGCAAAGTTGTTGATTGATTGATTGTGGTGTCTAGCGCGCCGACGCTACACAGGCGATAAAGCGTGCCGTATTGGATGGCTCCGGATTAATTTTTGACCACCTAGGGATCTTTACGTGCGCCGAAAACTCGCACACACGAGCGTTTTTGCCTTTCGCCTCCATCAGAAAAGCGGCCGGCTCGGCCGGTAACCATGCCTGCGTCCTTGTGTTCAGCATTAAAACGCCATCGCCACTGAACCACATCGGTGGGTGGCCAAGAAATTGAGTTGCGGCAAGTTTAAAGGGTGATGACATCCCCGTCCGGCAACTTGCCCTTGCACAAGGGGGTACGGCCGTCGACACTTCTGTATTCTTCGAGTATCTGAATAGTTTCCACATTTGACGAGGCGTTTTCTCTGTATAGACGAGCACCATGCTTCACACGCTGAAGTCTGTTACCATCATTGAGGCTGTAAACTGGGGCGATCACATCTGCCCCCTTGTCTAGAGGCGTTCCGTAAGTCGCTTTCGACACTGTTGCCCTCGAACAGCGGCTCTGCGCGTTAGCGTGGTGGCGGTATTCGATTCGCCATGCGGTAGAGCGCTGACTTTCGTGCTATCAGGAGGTTGGCGGGCGTTACCGCACACGGTTGACCCATCCCCGACTCGATGAATTCTAACGGTGCAGAACTCAGCGCCGCTTGGACTTCGGTAAAAACTTTTGTTAGTTCTTCAAGGTAACCGCGCATTATTTTGTGGAGTGTGGACGTACCAGTATCCACGACACACACCCGCAACCCGCCAGGTTCAAAAACCCTTCAATCCACTTGCAGGACCGAGAGTTTTGTGTTTGTTCTCGAGTTCAGAAAATCCACCATCATGCGCCTGATAAAATTGAACTTATCTTTCGCTGGATCCAAAGGAATCCCTAGAACAGTGATAGTAGATTTCCGCGGGACAACTATTTCCTTCCTTGCCACCATTTGTTTTTGCCGGAGAAACATCTTGACTTGGTCCGAGTTTGTCGACCAGTTGCTCGGTGTCATTTCTGTTGCCTGCATAATTTCTTGCGCTTCGACGCAAACCTTGATGACCTCCTGTTCTGTGGCTGCACCAGTGATCAGATCATCGACGTAGAATGACTGACTTAGCAATCGCCTTTTCCGCTTTACCGCTAAATGTATTCCACATGTATGTGGTGAAGAATTGTTGTTGAAAGTAAGAATGGACTGCATGTTGCTCCGGACGGAACTCATTCGCCATCCCTGGAGCTCATCCTCAACGCATTGTAAGCTACTTTTTTTTTAAACCAGGGAAAACGAAACACATCTATATCATATTTTTATAGATATCTGAAGGGCTTTATCTTTTTCACGCATGATAGCCATCTGGTGAGGCCGGAGCCAGAGGAGAATTTTTCCCATTTCTTGCTATAAGTTGACACCTTTTTCAATACATTCATTCAGTGAGTGACACCTTCTGCGTGGGATGATACGTCGAACTCGATCGTAATTTTTGTGATAAGGGCATGTTCTCTAAACACTTCGCACTGAGGCATGTGTCAGAGTTCTGGTGTGATGATGATTATGGTTTATTTTATTGGCGCAAGGCAGACTGGGCAAAGAGGGCGAAAAACAGATACTTAGCTAACATAGAATAGAAGTGAATATTAAAATTGATTGGCAACAGGTGAAAACAAGTAAAGACAGTAAAGATGGCTGGTGTAGAGGGCCAGGTTGTGGTTATGCATGGTACGTTATGAGACTCAGAAATTTAACTTCTGATAAGTACATCAAACCCTGTTTGACACGAAACATTGGTTCGTTGCCTAAGAAGTGCGATGCGAGGCGTGGGATATGTCGCATGTAGATCTCTGGCAAGTGTTTGTTTCGTGTGGTGTGTAGTGCCTTGCATGCGATTAGTATGTGAACTACGGATAGGCTCTCTCCACACCTGCCGCACCCGGGTCTCGAAGACCCAGTGAACAAGTGTGAATGTGTGACTGAAGTGCGGCCTATCCGTATCCTGGCTAAGGCTACTTCCGTGTGTCTGTCTTGTTTGTCTCTTATGTATTTACCTAAGTGTCGCTGTATAAAGTAGAGTTTCTTCTGTGTTTGTGTGTGCCATGTTTCCTGGTAAGAGTTACGCAAAGCTGTTCGCACCAGTGGCTTCAGGTCGAGGTAGGGAACACACTGTACATCTATGCTGCTACGGAGAGCAGCCACAGCAGCATTCTGGTCAGTAATTTTGTTCACCAGAATGCCCCTTTGCCCAGGAACCCAGCAAACCATTATAAAGTTTTGAGTGATCAGCAGACGTGCAGCTCTGATTACGTGCTTGAGGACAATGTTTTTTGTTGGTTTGAATCATAATAAGGCTGTACCACACTTAGTGGGTCTGTAAAGATAATGAAGCATTCTGTTCTGGTTTGTGTAATGTGTTGTTCTGCTAATAAGATATCGTGTGCTTCTGCCATAAAAATGCTGCTAATTCTGTGTAATGTCCTTGTGCCAGGAAAAGTTAGGGCCAGAGTTTTTCTGGGTTTCACGGAGAAATGTCTACTACTTCAGCATGTCCTGATTTGATATATTCTCTGATTGTCTTGTCATAAATTTTCTGAAGTCCCTCATTCCTTAACAGCCCGCAAAAGAGTCTTTGCAGTCTTGTGGTGGCGAACTGCTTGTTGTTAGAGAGCTCGAAGCCATCCTTCCAGGTTACAGCAACCTCGTAACTGCCATCTGAGAATATAATGTTGTTTTGAAAGTTCTGAATGGCTGAGTTTTGCTGGAAACATTTTTCGACGGACATCTATATACACATGCTTTCAAGCCCACAAAATGACCGCAAAATTTTGTGGTAGTCGACTGCCTGGGTTCTTAGCACCTAAACCATCGTGTGCGAGTTTCTACAGGTTGTTGTAAAAGCGGTTGTGGTGGCCTAAAAGGTCCAGCCAAACTCGTTATTCATTGCGTGAGGCTTTTCTTTTCTTTAAATTTGGAGATTTCTCCCGTTGCCAGAGTCTACATCTGGAGTGATCCTTTTAGAACGGTTATGCCGCCGGCGGTTAGGACCCTCGGCTGCATCAGTGCAACGGGTATACCTTTCCCTGATTTCTTACAGATCGCCCCAAAGGATGATTCTATGCAGTCACCTCAATGTCGTGGCAGATGTGGTGGACCACAATTGCACGCAACAGAACTTCAGAGTCTGTGTACTGGCTACGCAGCCGGATTTCTGCGACGCGACGGTTTTTACGTGGTTTGGTCCTCACGTTGGCCAATGTACTCAGGGCAACCATGGTAAAACCAATGCTCCTCAGCCGAAGATGCGCACTAAATTCCTCCATCACAAAGGTGCGCTGGCCGCCACCGCGAAAACTATTCTGGCGTACCTGCAGGCATTGTAAACCATGGGCCGTGATCGAAATGTATGCAGCAGAACGGAGATTCGCTGTTCGTCGACCACTCTTTTGCCGCCTGGAATGGGCGCCCACACCGCCGTACTTCAATCTAGTCATCCGTTGTTCCGTCATGCTGTTTGAATGGCGTCTGTCGGGATCACACGTACTCGAAGCATGACAACCTGCGCAGTTGCCACAACACTTTCCGACGACAACCTCGGCCTCTTTGCCCTTTCCATGTACACCGTACACATCTTATTTATAAGGCCAGAAGCTGCTTCTTCAGCTGCAGCGAAATATCTGCCCTGCAGATTTCTGTAAGCTGTTGCGTCAACTGAGAACAGACGCCGCACTATGCCGTCTAGTTGGCGTAGTTGGGCAATACAGAGGATGTGGTTTTGGGGTGACGGAAATGAATTCCTTGCATTCGATATGACAAAGTACGCCCCTGGTCTTAAAATTGCTGTTCATGAGGCATTCTAGCTCCATGCCAAGAAACGTCAGCAGGTGGTCGAGGTAACTTTCTTCTTGACAGATGTCTGTACGTTGAGCAGATAGTTGAGTCGCATGCGCCCGGCAGTACTAGAACAATATGTCATGAAGTGTAGCCAGCAAAAGAGTGGTGCACATCATTGAAGAGAGCTACGACTTCTTTACACGCTGAATCTCCATGCCTCGTGTGTTGACGAGCGCATAATCGTAGAGGTTCCGAAGCCAAGCTGTGTCGGTGGATGTTTTGAAGGGGTTTAGCATGCACAGGCTGGTAAAGTAATGTTGCTAAAGACGCGTTCTGTCACCAATGCGCCTCTGTAGGGTTCCGATAGCATCCTTTTAGCAAGCTTCTGTCGTTGGTAGACCGCTGGAAGCTGAAGCAGCCTCTCTCTTCAAATAGAGTCGAAGGTAATTGAAATTTTCGGAGACAGTTGGTTGACCATGGGATCAAACGACTCCCACAATTCATTCCACTTGCAATGATCCCCATACAAGACAGCGATGATTAGTTTCGGAAGGTTTGCTTTGTATCTCTGTGTAGCGACGGAATAAGAATTCCAGTTTTCAGCGGTCGATGAAATCACCGCCGAAAGCTGTGATAAGCAATCACTCGTGGTTTTCTTGAAGGTAGCGCACTTAAACACGGACACTAGGGAAAGAAACGACAAACGACAGCACTGTTTCTCTTTCCCTAGTGTCCGTGTTTAAGTGCGCTACCTTCAAGATGTCCCATTTGCATTACCAACTAGCCCAGTTGTCACGTCTTCTACTCGTGGTTTGCAGTTCGTAAACGGTGCTTGTCACTTTATTTTGATACTGAAAAACATTGTTGTAGTCGCTCTGAAAAGCGTCGTTCTCAATGTAGCTTCCGAGTTCATTGTTGGTCTTGTTAAGTTCGTCGTTCTTCGTTTGAATTCTTTCCTATACCGACTGACGTTGGCCTATGGAAGCGCAGCTTCCCATCGGAATGTCACTTGCCTCATTGATGGCCTTGGTATTCCACGCCCGCGTCGATGCTCGCTTGCACTTGCTGGAATATCGGCAAGACACTCGGTCTCGCCGAAGCCCTCAGCAGGTCACGGCCAGTCCCGGTTTTCTGCATCAGAAATGTAGGAAGCAACGAGTTCCGAGAAGCGGAACTGAAGACGAAACGAAGCTATTTATTGGTGATGAGGCCAGCTTCCTAACAGAGCCCTGCCAGATTCGATGCACAAATTCCCATTTTTACTACTCCCTCGTCGTCTTTGGGGTCAGAGCAGCTGGCGGGCCGAGAGATTTAACAGCCCTTAAACACCTAATTATGCCGTGTGACCTCTTAACAGTGCCCGAGCATAATAACGCTAGCTGCATTTGCTTTTCTGTTCGACGGTACCTCCCGAAGCAGCTGCATTGCTTTAAGTGACTTCAGCTCGTCCATGGCACCAATTCTTCTACGTTGCACCCTACGTTATCTTTGAACAGAACATATTACAACAAATGTAACCTATCAAAATGCCAGGGACCACACCCACTATACTCTCGCCTTTGTGGCAAGTGTCATCTTGAGACAAAATCATAAACCCAAAGGTAACAGAAAACATCATCTTCCCAGAGGCAGTAAAGAGATTCGCGTCTTTCCCCCTGCCGAAGTACGCCGGCGCAGCTCACCGGGGGCTAACCACCGCCAGGTTTCGGCGGCGATCCAGGGCACCTAAACTGATCTGGTACCACCAGCGCCTCCACCTGGTTTGCCAAAGGGTGGGGAAGCCACCACAACACGGCAGGGCAAGCCCAGGGCTCCTTTGGTGACCACGGACACCGCGAGGAGCGATGCTGCTCCATCTGCGTCCCCGTCCAAGCACCATGCGAACCTGATGACGCCAAGGAGGTGGACGTGAAGGGGCATGCAGCGGCTCCAACCCTCACCGCACTGACTCTGCCACCCGGGGCGCTCCCGACCCCGGGGCGGTGCCGGCTGAATCGAATAGCTCCTGATAGGTTGCGAAGTGTAAGGCGCCCGGTCTTATGATCACGGCAAAGTCATCTGATAATAAGATGGGCCTGGGACCGTAATAGCCTGTGTAGCAGCAGCAGGAACGGGCTGGGGCGTCCAAAGCAAAATAGATAATAAAAGGCTACCTCCTAGAACAACACCCTGAAAAACCACACATGAACACACAGACAAACATCAGCTATTCTTAAATGCATGCAATGGGAACAGAAGATATCCTTCAATGAAACTGTAGGGGCCTTTTTTAAAATCGTGAGGATGTCTATTGGTGCTGCAGGCAAATAAGCCAAATGTCGTCTCTCCATAAAACACACCTGTATGACAAAGATATTTAAAATAGTTTTATGGTATTTCGAATAGACAGGGATGGCTACGCAGATTCTTCGGGAGGTCTGGGGTTCGTTGCTCAGACATTCTTACGCCATCTCATGAACCGGTGTACTCTCCTTGTGGCTTTCGTAATTTGTACGATAACATCTAACAGAATAATGACGGCATGCTCCTTCTACTCTCCTCCTGATAAGGAGCTATGGAGCTGAAACTTTCAGGCACCGATAGAGCAGTTACTTGAACCATTTCTTTTAGTAGGAGACCTCAATAGCTATAACTTACCTTTGGGCTCTTCCCGGACACATGCCTGCGGTCCTTTTCTCGAAAAGTTTCTCACATCATGGGGTGTTGTGAATTTATGAAAAAACCAGTTTCTCACGTCATCAGGGTGGGCATTTTTAGAAACAACCGCCTAATATAGCACAATAATATAGCACAAAAAACTTATTCGGACCTTGGCTTCGTGATTGGCTCTGCAGTTCTTTATCCATCTTTCGAATGGTACGTGGCCACCGGCCCGTATTGTAGTGATTACTTCCGCACCCAGTTTGATAAATACGTAAAGGCCTGAGCAATTCAACTTCCTCTAAAAAGTTCGGTGAAGAAAGACCGAACTGGAACACATATGAAGAAACTTGCGAAAATTACGACATATTCATGAAACACATACACGTTCAATATGCTATACAATTCTTCACAGCAAACATCTTAGACGCTGCGAAAAGTCTATTGACAAGGCATACGGCACCCCGCGAAAAACCATGAAGCCGGAGTGGAAGGAAGATTTTAGGTGCACGCGAGACGCTCAGAACAAGCAGTAGGGTTTCCTTCGTTGGTACCTTGCGTCGATTAGGCTCATGTCCTTCAAATAGAGAAGGGCGCTTCGAAAGCGTGTGCGCTGTGAGGGAAAAGTGAAAAATGGCGCACATTTCCTGCATCCATAAACTCACACACATTTTCCCACGGTATTTTACAGCAAGTGTCAACCGCAGCCTCTAAGGAACTTGGACGTCCTTGAGGGTACCTTCGTCCTTGTCGTCCAACCCACATGATAACTTATTCATTTGCGTTGGTGATCAGCGGCATTCACTCTCACCCGCGCGAGCGTGAACTCACGACTGATATAACGCCATTTTTCTCAAAGGGGAATACAAAAACTACTATAATATTGTGGTGAAGCTCTTTGGCCTTTCTGCCTTTCTGCAACAAAACACATACCCATGCATACATACATACACCCATACTCAGGTTTAAATAACAGTGCAGAAAAATGCGTTGTGCCAACTTTGTGATTATATTGCTCATGTTGTCAGATATCAATGTGATCTTTGCTGATATGCGTAACCAGCAGTAATTTTTAATTTCTTTTCTTGTTTTGCTCTAAGCAGCACGAATGATGACAACCGGAATTTCGGAGAACATTGTACGTTCAAAGAATATTCAAAATATTTTTCTCTATTTGATACATAAAATATTGTTTCGTGTATAAATGGTTATAAAAAAAAACAGAACTAATTTCTATACCAACAATTTCACACTAAGACGCTGCTAAACAGTTGAAAACTAGATATTCTTTAAAGTGCACCCTTAATTGGCGAAAAAGAGATAACAGGCGATGTGAGCGCCAAGTAAAACCGCTGGTTCTAAAGTCTTCATATTTCAAGAACACATCCGTAATATGCTGCAGGAGCACAACATGGCTGAATTTCGGAAAACTTCAACACGTTTTCCAGACATATTATCCATGGAAGATTTCAGTGATTGTTTAACAAGTTTTTATAGCACCTTCCCTATAGTACCTAATAGGAAGAATCGTTATTTTGGGAATATTACGTTGTTTTGCTGATTTCTCAAATTTTCAGCCCATGCACATTCCAATTTGTTGTCATTTGCAAATGATGGCCATGCAATTGTAGAAAACAGATTTTAGGGTTTTCCCCTTTCAAACAAGGAAAGGGGCAAAAGGCCTTTTTAAAGTTCGCCGCTCCGATACTGAAATATCTCAAGGTCAATTTTGGTGCCTTCCAATAGCGTCGCAATCTCTTTAGACTTTCAGTTACGACATAATGGCCGTAAAAGCCATATATTTTCAAGATAAATACTCTGAAGGATGGTTATCTATTATAGCTACTAAAATAACACTGCCTAAGTGTAAAGAGAGAGAAAAAAGTTTGAATCACATAATAGATTACGGCGTCTTTGCGACAAATTTAGCCGCTCCCGAAAAAAAGCTTCTTTTGCCGCTGGGGCATTGTGCGGCTTAACTTCTCCATTCATTGGGCTGGGGAATCGTTGGGTTGCCATCGGTCTCCTGTCAAATCATATATTTGGTATTGAACCGAGCCCCTTCATTGCAGCGGCATGGTAGGCGTAGTTTTTACACACGATCGTGATACACTTTGCTCCATGACAGAATAAACCAAAGTTGTACTCGTTCCAAATAACACCACGCTTCCGGAAGGAGCCTATGTGTTACCAGCAGGTTGGTTTCTAACCCTACAGAAGTCCGCGGTAAATTCTGTAATTGTCACAAGTAAAAGTACCTCAACAGGTACGATACCTCTTGGTGTCATATGTATAGTGGCTTACACTGGCATAGTAGGGTACCACCGTGAATTTACTAGAAGGGTCTGTCTGGTGACACCTACTGACACAAGAACCCTCATACTCTGCAATGTAGCCCCTATTATCACACCTACCAACCATCAAACCCACTTATAAAAAACTTGTTACGGGTAAGTATTCGTTTGTGAACACTATCTTCGCCCGATGTCTTGTGGACTAGTTCAAATAAAATATGAGTTACTGCAGTTTCACTTAATTGCAGGCCTCTCTCGAAACATATTTATTAACGGCAGGCGACAGTTTACAATTACGTAAGACTCCACGGAGAATTATTAAAAATAGGAAAAGCGGCCACACATACTACACAGCCGTGTCATTATTAAAATGGCATTCCGTAGCATGGCCGGCTAACCCTGCTAGTGATAAATAAATACACAGCCGTTCTCACGCATGATAAAAGTGTCAATGTTGTGCGGCTTGTTAGAAAATTATAAGCACGATGCCGTAGCTGAAGCAATTAACTTTTTTGGGGCAGCATTTAGCAAAATGCTCCTAAGGAGAGCCTTGCTACACAAACAAATACTCGCAACGTAACTGTGCATATTTGACTTGTATCGGTTTTCGGAACATCAATACTACTCCGCAATCTTTCTTTTTGTCCACAAATACCAGTTTTTCTGTGTATGCTTGGTTAGGCACTCCAATACAACGTAAACTGACTACACAAACCCAATACGAGCTATTCTGCTTGACATATCAGCTACAAATACATCACACCAACCCAGGCACACCAAAGTGTGTTTGGTATCACGGCCATTCCGACACCCTCTTCCAAGCTTGCTCATTGCAGCTGTTGCGGTCAGCAACATGTCAGGTGCACCTTATTACACCTTCTAACTACGCCTACCCATGCTTCTTTATTGCAGCGGCATGGGTAGGCGTAAATTTAACACACGATAGTGATACAATTTGCTCCATGATAGAATAAAACCCAAGTTGTACTCGTTCCCAATAACACCACGCTTCCGGAAGGAGACTATGTATTGCCAACAGGCGGGTTTGTAACCCTATAAAAATCGGCGATAAATTCAGTAATTGTACAAGTACCTCAACAGGCGCGATACCTCTTGGTATCATTTGTATAGTGGCTTACAATGGCATCGTCGGATACTACCGTGAATTTACTAGAAGGGTCTGTCTGGTGACACCTACTGACACAGGAGCCCTCATACTCTGCGATGTAGCACCTATTATCACACCTACCGACCATCACACCCACTTATATAAAACTTGTTATAATAAGTATTTGTTTGAGAACACTATCTCCGGGCAATTTCTTGTGGACTAGTTCCAATAAAAAATGAGTTACTGCAGTTTTACTTAACTACAGGCCTCTACTCGAAGCATAGTTATTAACAGCATGCGACAGTTTACAATTACGTAAGACTCCACGGAGCATTATTAAAAATAGGAAAAGCGGCCACACATACTACACAGCCGTGTCATTATTAAAATGGCATTCCGTAGAATCGCTCGCTAACCCTGCTAGTGATAAATAAATACACAGCCGTTCCAACGCATGACGAAAGTGTGAATGTTGTGCGCATCGCTATAAAATTATAAGAACTAAACCACAGCTAAACAATAAAAATTATAGGGCAGCATTTAGCAAACTGCTCCCAAGGAGAGTCTTGCGATACAAATACTCGCAACAGAAGTGTGCATCTTTGAATTGTATCAGCTTTGAGAACATCAATACTACTCCGCAATCTTTATTTTTGTCCACAAATACCAGTTTTTTGTATGGTACGTTAGCCACTGGAATAAAACATAAACTGACTACACGAAACCAATAACGAGCTATTCAGCTTGTCATATCAGCCAGGCATGCATCACACGAACCCAGGCACACTAGAGTGTGTTTGGGTTCACCGCCATTCCGACACCCTCTTCAAAGCTTGCTCATTGCAGCTATTGCGGTCACCCACATGTCAGGTGCACCTCATTACACCTTCTAACTACGCCTACCCATGCTTCTTTATTGCAGCGGCATGGGTAGGCGTAAATTTAACACACGATCGTGATACACTTTGCTCCATGATAGAATAAAACCCAAGTTGTACTCGTTCCCAATAACACCACGCTTCCGGAAGGAGACTGTATTGCCAACAGGCAGGTTTCTAACCCTATAAAAATCGGCGATAAATTGAGTAATTGTTCCTGAAGTACAAGTAATTGTACAAGTACCTCAACAGGCGCGATACCTCTTGGTATCATTTGTATAGTGGCTTACACTGGCATCGTAGGGTACTTCCGTGAATTTACTAGAAGGGTCTGTCTGGTGACACCTACTGACACAGGAGCCCTCATACTCTGCGATGTAGCACCTATTATCACACCTACCGACCATCACACCCACTTATATAAAACTTGTTATAATAAGTATTTGTTTGAGAACAGTATCTCCGGGCAATGTCTTGTGGACTAGTTCCAATAAAATATGAGTTACTGCAGTTTTACTTAACTACAGGCCTCTACTCGAAACATAGTTATTAACAGCAGGCGACAGTTTACAATTACGTAAGACTCCACGGAGCATTATTAAAAATAGAAAAAGCGGCCACACATACTACACAGCCGTGTCATTATTAAAATGGCATTCCGTAGCATCGCTGGCTAACCCTGCTAGTGATAAATAAATACACAGCCGTTCCAACGCATGACAAAAGTGTGAATGTTGTGCGCGTCGCTACAAAATTATAAGAACTAAACCACAGCTAAACAATAAAAATTATTGGGCAGCATTTACCAAACTGCTCCCAAGGAGAGTCTTGCGATACAAAGAAATACTCGAAACGTAAGTGTGCATATTTGACTTGTATCGGTTTTCGGAACATCAATACTACTCCGCAATCTTTCTTTTTGTCCACAAATACCAGTTTTTTGTGTATGGTACGTTAGCCACTGGAATACAACATAAACTGACTACACGAAACCAATAACGAGCTATTCTGCTTGTCATATCAGCCAGGCATGCATCGCACGAACCCAGGCACACTAGAGTGTGTTTGGGTTCACCGCCATTCCGACACCGTCTTCAAAGCTTGCTCATTGCAGCTATTGCGGTCACCCACATGTCAGGTGCACCTCATTACAACTTCTAACTACGCCTACCCATGCCCCTTCATTGCCGCGGCATGGGTAGGCGTAGTTTTACACACGATCGTGATAAAATTCGCTCCATGACAGAATAAAAGACAAGTTGTACTCGTTCCCAATAACACCACGCTTCCGGAAGGAGACTGTATTGCCAACAGGCGGGTTTGTAACCCTATAAAAATCGGCGATAAATTCAGTAATTGTACCTGAAGTACAAGTAATTGTACAAGTACCTCAACAGGCGCGATACCTCTTGGTGTCATTTGTATAGTGGCTTACACTGGCATCGTAGGGTACTACCGTGAATTTACTAGAAGGGTCTGTCTGGTTGCACCTACTGACACAGGAGCCCCCATACTCTGCGATGTAGCACCTATTATCACACCTACCGACCATCACACCCACTTATATAAAACTTGTTATAGTAAGTATTTGTTTGAGAACACTATCTCCGGGCAATGTCTTCTGGACTAGTTCCAATAAAATATGAGTTACTGCAGTTTTACTTAACTACAGGCCTCTACTCGAAACATAGTTATTAACAGCAGGCGACAGTTTACAATTACGTAAGACTCCACGGAGCATTATTAAAAATAGGAAAAGCGGCCACACATACTACACAGACGTGTCATTATTAAAATGGCATTCCGTAGCATCGCTGGCTAACCCTGCTAGTGATAAATAAATACACAGCCGTTCCAACGCATGACAAAAGTGTGAATGTTGTGCGCGTCGCTACAAAATTATAAGAACTAAACCACAGCTAAACAATAAAAATTATAGGGCAGCATTTAGCAAACTGCTCCCAAGGAGAGTCTTGCGATACAAATACTCGCAACAGAAGTGTGCATCTTTGACTTGTATCAGCTTTGAGAACATCAATACTACTCCGCAATCTTTCTTTTTGTCCACAAATACCAGTTTTTTGTGTATGGTACGTTAGCCACTGGAATACAACATAAACTGACTACACGAAACCAATAACGAGCTATTCTGCTTGTCATATCAGCCAGGCATGCATAGCACGAACCCAGGCACACTAGAGTGTGTTTGGGTTTACCGCCATTCCGACACCGTCTTCAAAGCTTGCTCATTGCAGCTATTGCGGTCACCCACATGTCAGGTGCACCTCATTACAACTTCTAACTACGCCTACCCATGCCCCTTCATTGCCGCGGAATGGGTAGGCGTAGTTTTACACACGATCGTGATACAATTCGCTCCATGACAGAATAAAAGACAAGTTGTACTCGTTCCCAATAACACCACGCTTCCGGAAGGAGACTGTATTGCCAACAGACGGGCTTGTAACCCTATAAAAATCAGCGATAAATTCAGTAATTGTCACAAGTAAAAGTACCTCAACAGGCATTAAAGGGGCACTGACACAAAATTTTGAAGGCGAGATGACTTCGGAGATAGATTGGTGGGAACACATATACATCATCTGCAAAATATCAGCGGTGAATACAGCCTAGAACATATTTAAAATCAATTTTGAAGTGTGCGAAACGCAACCGAGCGGCCAGCAGAGGACCACGCGCAAGTGTAAATAAACAACATCCAAACACGTCACGAGTTTGTGTTTGCCGCTTCCGCACTGCCGGCTCGCCGCTCCAATCGGAGGGCCGGAGGGCGGAGCTTCTGCTCTCGAGAACGAACGAACCGATCGTTGGCGGTGGAGGCGCCGTGATTTCGTCAGCTCATCGGGCAGCTGGCCGCGACCAAAGTTCTACAGCGATTCCAGGCACTCTGTTTCTATTACTGTTTATTACCATTGGATGCGGAAACGCGCCGGAGGCACGAAAAGCCCACTGAGCAAGCCGCACGGTCGCTGTGCAGGCGGCGGCCACGGCCGCGAAGTGGCCCACGCCGGCGCAGGTAGCTCGAGTGATAGCTTGTTACCGCTGCACGAAATTGTCCCCAAGTCCCGACCATGGTGGCTTACATGAGAAAGGAGTTAATCATGCCATGGCGGGTTGCATTAAAAATTGTCATCTGCACCGCTTACGAGAGCGGCACTCGAATATCCGCCGCAGTGCTAAGCCGAACACATTTGTAGGCGGACCTGTAGGCAGACCGGCCGGCTGCTCCCAGCGCGCGTCTTGCCACCCACCGTCTCGAGCGTCGCGCGTCGTTCGTTAGCCGCGGTAGCATTTGCACTCGCAGCGCCTGCGTCACATCCACGGTCGCTTTTAAATAGGCGCCTCACGAGATCAGTACGGGCGGGGGGGGGGGAGGGGGGGGGGTATTCGCAGAAACTGCCGTCGATGCGGATTCGACAGTGCTACGGCGGCTCTGCTCTGTAACTGTGATATCCCTCCGACGGTCACGTGGTCAGCTTTGTTCACACAAAATCCACAAAATCCATCGTTTCGCGGCACTCGCTGAAACCGAAACTGCGACTGGCCGCACTGAAAATGCCTCTAATTAAACAACCGTCGCACGCTGAAGCAAATGAGGTTTCTACAGGTTATAAGTAGGTCACTAGCTATTTATCGCAACAAAAAAAACAAGATGCAAAATTTTTGTGTCAGTGCCCCTTTAAGCCTATTGATATCATTTGTATAGTGGCTTACACTGGTATCGCAGAGTACTACCGTGAATTTAGTGGAAGGGTCTCTCTGGTGATAACTACTGAAACAAGAGCCCTCATACTGTGTGATGTAGCCCCTATTATCACACCTACCAACCATCACAGCCACTTATATAAAACTTGTAACGGGTAAGTATTCGTTTGAGAACGCTATCTGCGTGGGATGTCTAGTGGACTAGTTCAAATAAAATATGAGTAACTGCTGTTTTGCATAACTACAATCCTCTTGTGGAAACCTATGTATTAACAGCAGGCGACAGTTCCAGATTACGCAAGACCCCACGAAGAATTATTAAAAATAAGAAAAGCGGCCACACATTCCACACAGCCGTGTCATTATTAAAATGACACTCCGCAGCATCGCCGGCGAACCTGCTAGTAATGAATAAATACACAGCCGTTCCCACGCATGGTAAAAGTGTGAATGTTGTGCGCGTCGCTAGAAAGTTATAAACACTGAACCGCAGCTGAAGCAATAAAAATTTCGGGGCAGCATTTAGCAAATTGCTCCTAAGGAGAGCCTTGCTACACAAACAAATACTCGCAACAAAAGTGTGCATATTTGACTTGTATCAAGTTTGGCAACATCAATACTACTCCGCAATCTTTTTTTTTGTCCACAAATACCACTCTTTCTCTGTATGGTTCGTTAGGCACTCGAATACAACGTAAACTGACTACACGAACCCAATACGAGCTATTCTGCTTGTCATATCAGCCAGGCATGCATCACACCAACCCAGGCACACCAAAGTGTGTTCGGAATCACCGCCATTCCGACACCCTGTTCCAAGCTTGCTCATTGCAGTTGTTGCGGTCACCCACATGTTAGGTGCACCTCATTACACTTTCTAACTACGCCTAGTCATGCCCCATCAATGCAGCGGGATGGGTAGGCGTAGTTTTAACACACGATCAAGATACAATTTGCTCCAGGACAGAATAAAACCTAAGTTGTACTCGTTCCCAATAACACCAGGTTCCGGAAGGAGCCTACGTATTGTCATCAGGCGGGTTTCTAACCCTACAGAACTTCGTGGTAAATTCAGTAATGGTCACAAGTAAAAGTACCTCAAGAGGCGCGATAACTCTTGGTGTCATTTCTATAGTGGATTGCACTGGCATCGTAGGGTACTACCGTGAATATATTGGAAGGGTCTGTCTGGTGACACCTACTGACACAAGAACCGATCATACCGATCATACTGTGCGAAGTAGCACCTATTATCACACCTACCAACCATCACCCCCAGTTATATAAAACTTGTTACGGGTAAGTATTCGTTTGAAAACACTATCTTCGCGCGATGTCTCCTGGACTAGTTCAAATAAAATATGAGTTACTGCAGTTTTGCATAACTACAGGCCTCTAGTGTTAACCTATGTATTAACAGCAGGCGATAGTTCCCAGTTACGTAAGACTCCACGGAGAATTATTAAAATACGAAAAGCCGCCACACATTCTACACAGCCGTGTTATTATTAAAATGGCATTCCGTAGCATCACCGGCTAACCTTGCTAGTGATAAATAAGTACACAGAAGTTCCCACGCGTGATAGAAGTGTGAATGTTCTGCGCGTCGCTAGATAATTATAAGCACTAAACCACAGCTGAAGCAATAAAAACTTCGGGGCAGGATTTAGCAAATTGCTCCTAAGGAGAGCCTAGCTATAAAAAAATACTTGCAACAAAAGTGTGCATCTTTGACTTGCATCAGGTTTTGAACATCAATACTACTCCGCAATCTTTTTTTTGTCCTCAAATACCAGTTTTTCTGTTTATGTTTCGTTAGGCACTAGAATACAACGTAAACTGACTACACGAACCCAATAGGAGCTATTCTGCTTGTCTTATCAGCCAGACATGCATTACACCAACACAGGCACACGAAAGTGTGTTTGGCATCACCGCCATTCCGGAACCCTCTTCCAAGCATGCTCATTGCAGCTGTTGCGATCACCCACATGTCAGGTGCACGTTATTACACCTTCTACATACCGCGGTGTCTAGCCAACCCAGTCGCGGGCAGCGGGACTGGAGTGATTCTTAAATGGGCGCCTTGAACTGCTACGTATAGATGGGCATTGTTAGAAACAGCTGCCTATAGCCATATCTTCCATGTTTGTATTAACTTCAACAACATCTCGTCATCACATAAATATAGGAAGTTGATGAACACAGCTATAATAGTTCGCCTCTAAGAGATTATACAGCGCCACTAAGTTCGATGTACCTAATAGTAAGAACCCTTCGTCACGAAACGGCCAATTGTGATCACAATCAATTTTATGCCCGTGTTAGTGCAGCGCTGATAATTCTTTCTTTTGCTTCCCCCAAATATTAAACCATCTGGGCACATGCGTTTTGTGAAATCTGGCTAGGAAAAGGTGCGTCTTGGCCGCCGACTTTCCTGGATGACCTGGCAGTGCTCGTGCGAGCTTGATATATAGTGACCTTCGAATCGCCGGACTTATCTTAGTTGCATAAAGGTACGGGCTACTTGTTTTTAAACGAATAATGATGCATCTGTGCCGGGCTCTTGTTTTCTTGCTCGTTCTCCTGAAAATCCCGTACTCTGTTATACACTTCGGTACAGCCTTGTTTACAGCACTTTTGCAGAAAGAACGTAGGGCCAACCAGTTTTGCAGTTTTCCCATCATTTGTTTCAACATCGGGGTCTCCATAGTTTTTTCACGTTTTGCCCTTAAAAACTGAAGTCACACTGAAGTCCTGCTGACAAAATGGCGTCATGTATCGGCTTCACGCGATGTATAGGCTTGTGTTGACATATCAATATTTTATATGTGCTTCTTCACTCGTAGAGATTGCGCTTTTAATTTAGTCGATTTTCGTGCACTGTTTTTTTTGTATTATACAGGCAATGCTAACCAGATGCTTTGTTAGGTGCTGTAATGACTCGTTATCACTGTTGCCGATAGTCGAAAATATTTGTTCTTGACGTTTTATCGCCTGAGCCAGCGACGCGAACGGACTCTGTCAGTAGATGAATTAATATTTTGTTTGAGGAAAGAAGCTTCTTGAGTGACTCCTGGCTTTGGACGAGATTCTTGCAAAGGTGTCGCCCAAACACTCTATTTGTTGAGGATGTGTCTTTTGAGTAAAACCACCAATTGGTTAATTTTAGTGACACCACTCTTTTTAACTGACCCTATTTTTACAATATCATAAATAGAACGTTCCTGGAATTCTAGAAACAATCCGTGCATTCTAATTTTTGTCAGCCCAATGAAAGTGTCAAATGTATTTGCTGTTTCGAAATCTTCTGTTAAATGACCCAAATAAACAATTTCTTCATCTCCACTGTGATGCTTCTTGTATCATATCGTTTGATTTCGCTATCGTTCAGGAAATTCAGCTTGCGAAATACTAGGTGCAGCGACACTCATCTGCGATTTATTGTCCTGTATAACGTGTCATTTAAAAAACTCCCTGGTCGCTTTTCTGATGGATGGGAAAAGGTAAAATGACCGTGTGTTCGAGAATTTGCCCCACGTCAAATATTTCGAGGGGGCCGTAATCAATTCGGAGTGCCAGCTTTCAAAGAATTTAAAACATACTTTTTTGTTTTAATTCCTTAAAAACAAATCAAGGATGTATTCCTAATAAAAGAGCGAATACACAATAATATAAACAGGTATTTTGATGAAATATTCGTAATGTTGACTTTTGGCTGAACAATGTGGAAATATTTCAACCATTACATTGGTTACAGTGTTCTGGAATCGTCTTGCCTCTCTCTGTATATAGATATATAAATATATATATATAAACATATATATATATATATATATATATATATATATATAGATATATATATATATACATATATATATATATATATATATACATATATATATATATGTATATATATATATCTATATATATATATATAGATATAGATATATATATACATATGTATATATATATAGGAAAGATAAAAACGCACACAGAGCGCGAAAATTTAAGGTTACTTCCTGAAACGTCAGTAAACTTGTTTTTATTTTCTACGTCTTTCTCGTGTGTCTCTGTCTCTACTACCCTTATATATATACATATATATAAATATATATATATATATATATATATATGTATATATATATATATATATATATATAATCAATGTAATGGTTGAAATATTTCCACATTATTCAGCCAAACGTAAACATCACGAATATTTCATCAAAATACCTGTTTATATTATTGCGTATTTGCTCTTTTATTAGGAATATATTCTGGATTGGTTTTTAAGCAATTAAAACAAAAACGTATGTTTTAAATTCTTTGAAAGCTGGCACCCCTAATTGATTACGGTCCCCTCGAAACATTTGACGTGGGGCGAATTCTCGAACACACGGTCATTTTACCTATTCCCATCCATCAGAAAAGCGACCAGGGAGTTTTATAAATGACACGTTATCCAGGATAATAAATCGCAGATGAGTGTCGCTGCACCTAGTATTTCGCAAGCTGAATTTCCTGAACGATAGCGAAATCAAACGATGTGATACAAGAATCATCACAGTGGAGATGAAGAAATTGTTGATTTGGGTCATTTAACAGAAGAATTGGAAGCAGCAATTACATTTGACACTTTCATTTGGCTGACAAAAATTAGAATGCACGGATTGTTTCTAGAATTCCAGCAACGTTCTATTTATGACATTGTAAAAATAGGGTCAGTTAGAAAGAGGGGCGTCACAAACATTAACCAATCGGTTTTACTCAAGAGACACATCCTCAACAAATAGAGTGTTTGGGTGACACGTTTGCAAGAACCTCATCCAAAGCCATCATCCCAGAATGATGGAAAAACTGCAAAACTGGTTGGCCCTACGTTCTTTCTGCAAAAGTACTGTAAACAAGGCTGCACCGAAGTGTATAACAGAGTACGGGATTTTCAGGAGAACGAGCAAGAAAACAAGAGCCCGGGACGGATGCATCATTATTCGTATAAAAACAAGTAGCGCGAACATTTATGCCACTAATATAAGACCAGCGATTCGAACGTCATTATATATCAAGCTCGCACGAGCACTGCCAGATCATCCAGGCAAGTCGGCGGCCAAGACGCACCTTTTCCTGGCCAGATTTAACAAAACGCATGGGCCCAGACGGTTTGTTATTTGGGGCAAGCAACAGAAAGAATTATCAGCGCGGCACTAACACGGGCATAAAATTGATTCTGATCCCAAATGGCCGTTTCGTGACGAAAGGTTCTTACTATTAGGTACGTCGAAAATAGTGGCGCTGTATAATCGCTTAGAGGCGAACTATTATAGCTGTGTTCATCAACTTCCTACTTTTATGTGATGACGAGATGTTGTTGAAGTTAATACAAAGATGGAAGATGTGGCTATAGGCAGCTGTTTCTAAAAATACCTATCTATACGTAGCAGTTCAAGGCGCCCATTGAAGAATCACTCCAGTCCCGCTGGGATCCCTGTCTTCCGCATGGTCCCACCGCTGTGCGGCTCGCCGTTGGCTCCCGCTAGTGCCTTTCTCTGTCGCCATGTCGCGGCCCTTCAAAGGGCAAACAAAGTAGACTTATCACCGGTTTCTTGGTAAAAGCAATGACTCTCCTTTTAACTGTCTGTTGTGGGTGAACCCACGAAAGAAATCCCGGGCCAAGGCCGCGCCCTTAGTTACTACACCACCGCCCCGCTCTTCCCATCTGTGCTCATGCGTTGTTTGTATTTTGTTTGTCAGTTCTTTTTTTTTAATCCTCTCTCACTCAGCAAGTGCCGTGTTGTTACCTGATTTTTAACGTTCTCTGGCGTATTCCCCTCCTTTAAGAGGGAGAAAAAGAGAGACTCCCTCGCATGCAGTGTGAATAAGGGTTCGGTGTTCATTGTGGGATTTTCCCTGAGGAAGGAAGTTCACTTCCCAAACCGTCGGACTAATATATAATAAACAAGTTAACCGCAAAGTTGTTCATATCTTTTACCTGACCGTTTCTTCTGGCCCGTTGCAAAACTCATCAAAAGATATATATACAGGGTGTCCCAGCTATCATGCACCAAGATTAAAAAAAAGAGTAATGGCGTAACACGAAGAAAACCTAGTGCGTATTGTTTGCAGTACTGTGGAGAAGCGGACAGTAATTTTTTCGTTAATTAGACTTTACTAATTAATTGTAATTAATTATCTAACTCGAGAAGTACTGTCCTAATCACTAAAGTGTCAATGAGGCACTTGTAGGTACCCACGAGGGGCATTTAACTGCGGTATTTTCAGCGACGAAATAATTGCGTACTCATTTATTCTGACTGATAAAGAAAACCCGCGAAATATGAAAAATACCACGTGACAGAGCCTCCGCGCGCATTAACGTGCATCCCAGTCGAAAAACACAACAGAAAAATACGACAGAATGATCCTGTGAGGGAATGGGACATCCTGTAGTCTGTAGTAAATCCTGTTCTGTATTCTGTAGTAAATCCTGTCCTGTAGTCTGTAGTTAATCCTGTCCTGTAGTCTGTCGTAAATCCTGTCCTGTAGTCTGTAGTAAATCCTGCCCTGTAGTCTGTAGTAAATCCTGTTCTGTAGTCTGTAGTAAATCCTGTTCTGTAGTCTGTAGTAAATCCTGTCATGTCTGTTTTCGTAGTAAATCCTGTCATGTCTCCAATTTCAACTAGTTTGGCATAAGAAATTTACTTCCCGTGATGTTTTTTCTATTAATTACCTGAAGTATGCAGGATATGCATAACAATTTCAATAAAAATATGACCAACAAACATAAGCATTTGGGGTCATTCTTGCCTTTCTGGTACAAGCTTGAAATTGCTTTCAGTGAATAACTGATTTCAGAAAGCTGTACCAAAAGGCATTTAAGCAATGCAACTAGTGGTACATTCATGCATGCAATACAAAAGTTTGATGTTACGCAGACTGCACATGTCTGATCACAGTCCGAAAAAAAAAAAAAAAGCAGTTTGCGGTGCTTATCCATTTTATTTTCCTCTTTTTACAACACTGTTCCTGGGCACTACCGGGGCTTCACTTTTTGTCATGGAGAGGCTTTTACTGCCCTCTTATGTTGCTGTTACACCAAACAAATAATTTTTATTTCATTGCCAAATATAAAAACAATGTGGCGCGTTATTTGTATGCTCCATGATCGTGCTGACTTGGAAACGGTCAGAACTATAATTTCTTTTAGTACAAAACAGCGTTCATCCGCACGTCATGCGAAACTGCGCCTGCTGCAAATTCACGGGAACCTGGACGCTGGTACACGCCGGACACGGAAACTCGTGGATCCAGCAGCCGCTGGAACGTAACGCTGGAACACGCCCGAGACCACGCCGTCTCTAGCGAATAGCGTGGCCGATGCTCGCGCTCTGCCTTTTTTTTAATAGCCGTGTAATTGCAAACCCGCGTAGCTGTTAACAAGAAATACAGATGTCATTCCTTCAGGGAAACCTCAGTAGCGCTACAAAATTTAGCCAGACTCATTTGGGCACTTTTCAGCTGATTTGGCCGTGCTTCGGAAGCAGGGCCAAATCGCGTCCCATCATCGCGTTCCGTCAATGACGCTCAACCTGTTCATAAAAGCAAATTTATTCTCCCCGATAATAAAAAAATATCAAACGAGCATCGACAATAACCGTTCGAAAATTGGTTCCTTATATTAGTTAGGGCCATTAAAACACAAGTGAACAAATATTTCTTTTACACTGCAAAACGTGAGAAAATTAAAATGGAAAGTCAATCTTTAGCTGGAATGCTTGCCTTTGTGAACCTTGTTCCGTTGCATTCGCACAGCAAGGCTTGGAAGGGTATCCTGTGGCGAAAAGCGCACGTCTCTGTGGTGCTGCACTATCTTAAAGAGTATGCACACACGATACCTGCCGAAGTCACGCAGGGATCGTTGCAAGTTCAGTCGATTGTCGAAGCACATCGCACGTATTCCAAATCACGCTGCCTGCGAGATTCGTCGCATTCACTCACATTAAAGTGCCAATTATCCCAAGCACCCCGGTTAGTCGTCGCTGGAGGAGTCCTCACATCGAGATGCTTGAAATCCGGACCACTGATCTTGCTTTTACCACAGCTTCCGAAGCTTCAAATGTTGCTGCTGACACTCCGCGGAGACATAAGATGCACGTTTTTACAAAAAAGTTAAGCCTAACTTCAACTAGGCAAAGCGCCGATGTGAAATGTGAACGAGCCACTGGGCCACGCAGCCACCGCAAATTTTGACCGGGAGACGAAAAGCAGGAAGGAACAAAGCAGGAGGGAACAAAGGAAGGGTAAGGAGGGAACCGGCCGATCACGAGAAGTTGTTTCGCGACCCCTCCTGACCCCTCTCGATTCTTCGTATTGTGGTCTCCCCGTCCCGCGAGTTCTGTCGCGCCGCGACATGCCTTCAGTGGTGACGATGCTTCCCCGAACTTTTTCCAGAGGGCCGGCCTAGAGGGAAGGCGCGCGTTTTCTTTCTTTCTACATTTATTTTTTTAACACATCTCGGCAATGCAGCGAGTTCACTGGCGCCGTTTCTTTTTTTTTTTTTTTCAGACAGGTAGCGGCAACTGGTTCGCTGTTTTTAAAATCTTATTTTAACTATTTCGCTTGATTGGACACATGTTTCGCGTTAAAATAAACAAATTGCTCGCTAAAAAAACAAAACAAAACAACAGCACCCAGATTGAAACAATGGGGCTCTCAAAGACACCCAGAAATACATGTCAGAATGTGCACTGCAATTATTACACCACGGCTTCAAAAAGCACATCTTGCTTGTTTTTTATGCGTCCGTTTTGCCGAGGGGCTACCCTTGTTGCCTGATTCTTTTATCAAACATTGTCCACAGTACAATATATGCAATTGCAATTCACTCGAAGAACCCGAGGAATTTCCGAAGTTCTCTATGTATCCATTTTTTTTATTATGGGGCTACGCTTAGATGCTCCAACATTAGTGTGATTTGTGCTAAGTTGCGTTGTTAATTGCAAATTTGTAGCGAAGGTTTTTTCCAACACGGCCGGAATGCTAATGGCCGCAATGCAACAAACGTTCATTACAACGGACGCTTGCAATGCAATTGAACGAGATGACCGTCACTCGCACGCAGCATTGTTTCCGTGCAGCGCACGCTAAAAAAGTGGGATTTCGCTCACCGCACGGGCCGCAAACACCAAGTTTCGGAGCATCTGCGTCGATCGCGGCGCTGGAATACAACCAGTCCACCCCTTAACCGGCGCGCGGCATTCCCGTGTCCAGCCAAGCAGCGGCACCATACCATCCCGTACTATCCCGTTCGTGCTATCCCATTCGCATTGGCTAAAGCCCTGTCCCCAAAGGCAATGTCCCCATGTTATTCGATGCTCTCCAGCAACCTCCCCGCGTTGCTGTCGTTCAGCGCGGCGTTTTCCTATGTATTCCGTTCTTTCCGGGCTATTCCATCGCTCTCCTAATGCTGGAAAACGCAGGGTTTTCCGACAGGGTATGCAAGCAATTTTGTAGCATTACTGAACGGTCTGCCATGTGACACTTTCGCAATGGATCTAAACTTCTCTTTCACACTATAAAAATCTGCAGAGACTACAAAATGATCTGTCGCATGGCAGATAATAATGGTAATTACGGAATGCTGAATGTAGTGGCTGAAGGACAGTCTGTGGGCCAACAGAAGTTTGTGTAGTGCCTACAGGGTGTTGCACAAAAACAGTAGTACAACAGAAATGTCTCATGCGACATACATTTTGTAGTTCTATTACAAAGGTTTTTGTAGTGGGGACTGCAGAATGTCGGTCGCATGATAGATATGTCTGTTGTACTACATAAATTTCTGTCGTACGACAGACATTCTGTCATCATTCTGCAGAGATTCCTGTCTCACAACAGACCATCCTGCATTCCCAACAGAAATTTCTGTTGTGCGACAGAAATGCCTGTCGTACGGCAGATTTTCTGTAGTTGTACTACAGAAATTTCTGTCGCACGACAGGCCACCCTGTAGTCCCGACAGAAATTCCTGTCGTGCGACAGAAATGCCTGTCGTACGACAAATTTCCTGTAGTTGTACTACAGAACTTCCTGTCGCACGACAGACCATCCTGTAGTCCCAACAGAAATCCCTGTCGTGCGACAGAAATTTCTGTCGTGCGACAGAAATTTCTGTTGTGCGACAGAAATTCCTGTTGTGTTTTTCGACTGGGATCGTAAAGCAATGCCCTCAAACTGGCTGCTTCTGAGTTAGCCAGAATGAAATAAACAAAAGAAAGAAAGAAGAAATCGCGGCCGAGTTTGCGCCTTATCTGCACACGAGCCCGCGAATCTTGCTGTTGCTGCTCCTTCCATGCATGCCATTATCAAGGTGATGCGCTGTCTCTTCAGTCGGGTGACAGGCGAAGCAGTTGCTTTCAATCAGCTTATTTGGGGACGCTGCTGTACAATGCGCGCGGAAGCGCCGTCACGTGATATTTTAAGAGCGAATGCTCTTTATAAGCGACCCCAAACCATCCACCGGCGGCGGCGGCGGCGGCGTTGGCGTCCGCAGTGCTCCTCTACATTTAAAAAAGAAACAGCATCCGGCGCCAGGTTTCGATCCGAGGACTTTGCGGCCGCAGCGCGACGCGCTACCGACTAAGCCACGGAAGCCACGCTGATATCAGAGTGAGTAACGCGCCTTATATCTTTAACGCATTCAAACTACGTCGTCAGCGGCGTGCGTTGGCGACTCAGCGGCGTTATAGCGGCTTGATAACTGCGTGGTGTACACGTGATACTACAAACCCGATGGAAGAGATGGAAGAGAAGGCGGTGGGCTGCGGGGGCCGAGCGCAAGCGCCGCAAGCGGGCCGACAACCGTGCATTCGCACTTTCACATTCTCCCCCTCGGGGAAATGCGGGGGAATTTTTTTTCATATTTCGCGGGTTTTCTTTATCAGTCAGAATAAATAAGTACGCAATTAGTTCGACTCTGAAAATAGCGCAGTTAGATGCCCCTGGTTGGTACCTACAAGTGCCTCATTGACACTTCAGTGATTAGGACAGTAATTCTCAAGTTAGATAATTAATTTCAATTAATTAGTTAAATATCATTAACGAAAAAATTACTGTCCGCTTCTCCACAGTACTGCAAACATTACGCACTAGGTTTTCTTCGAGTAACCCCATTGCTCATTTTTTGAATCTTGGTGCATGATAGCTGGGACACCCTGTATATATATATATATATATATATATATATAGGGAGTAGTAGAACTTTGAAGATGGTAGAGAACACAAGAGAAGAAAAAACTTCGAACAAGGTAAAAGCACGATTGTGGCCTACGTTTCAGCAAAGAGAACTTGCTTTCCTCAGGGCAATCTCTCGCCTGACAGGCAGGGCTTATATAGGGGTAGGACCCCAGGTGAAAGGAGAGGGAAAGATGGAAGGGAAATTGAGCAAGCTGATTGGTTTCGGAGTGTGGGGGGGGGGAGAGATTGAGGGGCCAAGAAGGTTGTCTAGTGTAAGCCGCGAAGTAGGTCACACGGAAGTCAGCTGGTGGTTGATATTCGTGGAATTTTGGACAGACAGGATGAGAGGGTGCTTATTGACCCGCCGCGGGGTATAGGGAAAGGATCTCAGAACCGCCGGAAGCAGACCAGGCGGTGAGGGTGGGGTCCTTATCAGAAACTATCTGCAAGCCTCAGGTCAAAAGAAAAGATAGAGACGGGGGGAAAACTAACAAGGTCAAAAAAAAAAAGAAACAGGGAGGGAAACCACATAAACCCACACACAAAAGAAAAAGCTATGACCCGGCAACTGAAATGGCACGTGTCACCCACGGCAACATTCCTGGAACAGGCCTGTCCTGAAACTCAAAAACGAAAAGATAAAGTTAGAGTGACGTACGGGGCACAAGACCACGCGGAGTTAAAAAAAAAGAGAAATTAAATAAATACAATTGAATTCCAAAAGCAAAGGTTGGAGGGATGAGGGCGAGTATTAAGCTAGACGCTAAGGAATTAAAAAAAAAAAAGGGGGAAAAGAAATTAGGTGACCAGGTACGGAGCAGAGTGAACGGTCATAGTCTTTGGATGAGGTATATGCACGAAAATGCCTAATGCTGCATTCCCGGTGAATATCGCAAGGATTCCAAGTTGCCCTTAGACGCATTATTTCCAGCAGGTTCCATGGAGTTGAATTTGTGAATTAAGTACGATTCTCGGTATTTCCTGTCCCCAGGAGACTTAAAATTTGACTGAAGTATATATAACTTAAGGTCATCAAAATTGTGGCCTGGTTGGTTGAAATGCTGCGCTACAGCTACGGAGGATTTGCTAAGAGTATCTGCCCGGTGACCATTAAGCCGTAGGCTCATAGGTTGGCTCGTTTCGCCTATATACTGTTTGTGGCACATTGAGCATTCCAACATATACACAATGTTGGATGAAGTGCACGTAAAACTTGAATTAATTTTGTGGACATAATTACTGGCTGTGCTTTTTACAACGCAGTCTGTTTGCAGGTGCCTACAAGTCTTGCATCTGGGGCGGGAGCAGCTGGCTATGACTGGTTGCTTTGAAGGCCCTGTTTTAGCATGCACTAAAATATCTTTTAGATTCCTGTTTCTCCGGTAGGTAACTCTTGGTGCTTCCGGGAAAGTCTTTTTAAGTCGGTCGTTACTGGCTTAAAGCCAGTAACGACCGACTTAAAGCCAGCCGACAAAGGTGGCAGCGTAGTTGTTTTACCTATAGGAAAATACAAAGATGAAGCTTATAGGCAGCTCAATAACCCTTGCCACTACAAGCCCTTAGATAACGATCCGAGCCAGGAATACAGCCTAAAAATCCTTCAGACCTTCACAGATCTACGATCTAGAGAATTAATAACGACTACTGACTTAAATTTCATGAAACCAAATAATAAGCATGCAGGACGTTTTTACCTCCTCCCAAAAGTCCATAAAGTCCCCGTAGAATTATTGTTCACAGCCGACATTCCTGGCAGACCTATAGTTTCGAATAACAATACCCCAACCGAAGCACTATCTCTGTTTCTGGATCATCACCTATCCGACATTCCGGCTCTTCTTCCTTCATTCGTTCAGGACACCCCCCACTTCCTCCGCATAATAGAAGAGATAAATATGGGCGGGCGCCTACCCAGTGGAACCCTCCTTGTTACTCTTGACGTTGCTGCATTGTATACAAACATTCCGTTCGCCGAAGGAATTGAAGCGATTTCAAAATCTCTATCAGTGAACCCGCACCAACATGCACCAGAAGTGTACATAACTTTGTTAAAACTAGTCCTGACTCTCAATTATTTTGAATTTGACTCTTCTTACTTTTTGCAAGTTTTTGGAACTAGCATGGGTACTCCATTCGCGCCGACCTATGCCAACATTTTCATGGGGCAACTTGAAGCTACCCTATTAAGCTCTTTACCGCATAAACCTCAGGTTTACCTCCGCTACATAGACGACATCTTTATGATTTGGGAACACGGTCGCGCGACTCTAGAAACGTTTATATCCCATCTCAATTCTTCGCATCCGACTATTAAATTCTCCTGCCAATATTCTGAAAAAGAAGTGAACTTCCTAGATACTACCGTCATTCTAGACAACGGTAAACTTAAAACCACGCTTTTTAGAAAGCCAACAGACAGGCAGCAGTACCTAGATTATAAAAGCCATCACCCCAGACACTGCAAACAAGGGATCTTTGTAGGACAAGCCACCAGGCTTAGAAGAGTATGCAGTGATGACAGTGACTACGTAGAGCACCTAGACGAACTCAAGGCCACCCTTATCAACAGGAACCACCCCAAAAGCTCGCTCGATCAGGCGTACCAACGTGTGTCTAATCTCAAAAGGGATGACGTTCTCAACAAACAGCGGCAAAACGAATGCGCCAGGCCACCTGCCCTAATAACTAAATTTTCAAACGCCCTCCCAAACGTAAACAATATACTGCGGAAGTACTACCCCATTTTAGCCAGTAACGACCGACTTAAAAAGACTTTCCCGGAAGCACCAAGAGTTACCTACCGGAGAAACAGGAATCTAAAAGATATTTTAGTGCATGCTAAAACAGGGCCTTCAAAGCAACCAGTCATAGCCAGCTGCTCCCGCCCCAGATGCAAGACTTGTAGGCACCTGCAAACAGACTGCGTTGTAAAAAGCACAGCCAGTAATTATGTCCACAAGATTAATTCAAGGTTTACGTGCACTTCATCCAACATTGTGTATATGTTGGAATGCTCAATGTGCCACAAACAGTATATAGGCGAAACGAGCCAACCTATGAGCCTACGGCTTAATGGTCACCGGGCAGATACTCTTAGCAAATCCTCCATAGCTGTAGCGCAGCATTTCAACCAACCAGGCCACAATTTTGATGACCTTAAGTTATATATACTTCAGTCAAATTTTAAGTCTCCTGGGGACAGGAAATACCGAGAATCGTACTTAATTCACAAATTCAACTCCATGGAACCTGCTGGAATTAATGCGTCTAAGGGCAACTTGGAATCCTTGCGATATTCACCGGGAATGCAGCATTAGGCATTTTCGTGCATATACCTCATCCAAAGACTATGACCGTTCACTCTGCTCCGTACCTGGTCACCTAATTTCTTTCCCCCTTTTTTTTTTTTTCATTCATTAGCGTCTAGCTTAATACTCGCCCTCATCCCTCCAACCTTTGCTTTTGGAATTCAATTTTATTTATTTAATTTCTCTTTTTTTTTTAACTCCGCGTGGTCTTGTGCCCCGTACGTCACTCTAACTTTATCTTTTCGTTTTTGAGTTTCAGGACAGGCCTGTTCCAGGAATGTTGCCGTGGGTGACACGTGCCATTTCAGTTGCCGGGTCATAGCTTTTTCTTTTGTGTGTGGGTTTATGTGGTTTCCCTCCCTGTTTCTTTTTTTTTTTTTGACCTTGTTAGTTTTCCCCCCGTCTCTATCTTTTCTTTTGACCTGAGGCTTGCAGATAGTTTCTGATAAGGACCCCACCCTCACCGCCTGGTCTGCTTCCGGCGGTTCTGAGATCCTTTCCCTATACCCCGCGGCGGGTCAATAAGCACCCTCTCATCCTGTCTGTCCAAAATTCCACGAATATCAACCACCAGCTGACTTCCGTGTGACCTACTTCGCGGCTTAAACTAGACAACCTTCTTGGCCCCTCAATCTCTCCCCCCCCACACTCCGAAACCAATCAGCTTGCTCAATTTCCCTTCCATCTTTCCCTCTCCTTTCACCTGGGGTCCTACCCCTATATAAACCCTGCCTGCCAGGCGAGAGATTGCCCTGAGGAAAGCAAGTTCTCTTTGCTGAAACGTAGGCCACAATCGTGCTTTTACCTTGTTCGAAGTTTTTTCTTCTCTTGTATATATATATATATATATATATATATATATATATATATACAGAAACATAGGTCGGCAGTCTACAACTCCAAAGGAGGCATAGGGGTGTTGTTAGGCTCTATTTTTACTACGGTTAATGAAGTGAACATTTTTTTAATATACAGAAGAAAGAAAGAAAAACACGCGCCCAGAGTGGGGACCGAACCCACGCCTTTCGATTAGATCTCGAATGCCTTACCAATTCGGCTATATGGGCGACTGTATTCTCTTTCACTTTCTGGGCTATTTATATTTACTAGAAGTGTATCTGACGCTTGAGGGTGGTAGCCAGCGCCATTCTTACTACACGGGGAGAAAGGGACCTTCTTTTCAACCCCCGGGGCGTGAGTCAAACGTCTACAGCCTGTCATGAGTGGGTAACTGGCGGGAAGCCCTCTTATGCTACCTAGGCATCAAGGCTGCTAGAACCGAGGCCCTCGCTAGGCTTTCGCAGAATAATATTGTAAGGAAATGAGGGGCTCGTTTAGGAAATACAGAAACATAGGTCGGCAGTCTACAACGCCAAAGGAGGCACATAAATACACTTCTAGTAAATATAAATAGCCCAGAAAGTGAAGGAGAACACAGTCGCCCAGATAGCCGAATTGGTAAGCCATTCGAGATCTAATAGAAAGGCGTGGGTTCGGTCCCCACTCTGGGCGCGTTTTTTTCTTTCTTTCTTTCTTCCTTATATTTCAAAAAAATAAAGCTTAACTTCATTAACCGTAGTAAAAAATAGAGCATAACAACACCCCTATGCCTCCTTTGGCGTTGTAGACTGCCGACCTATGTTTCTGTATTTCCTCAACGAGCCCCTCATTTCCTTATAACATAAAGCGTATATATATATATATATATATATATATATATATATATATATATATATATATATATATATCTATATATATATATATATTGTTACGGTGATGCTCAGGCGTCGAGGGGTGAGCTGAGGGTTTATTTAAAAAAAACCTGGGTGAGGACCGTTGCTGAGCGTCGAGTCCGAGCCCTGGATACGCGAAAAGCACCTCGTTCTTCTCTTCGTCGTCCCGGCATTTTCGCTGGCGGGATTGGCCTGTGCCATAGTCAATGCCATCTACTGTGCACAACATTCAACAAGTTATGTAGCGTTACATTTCCCCCCTCCGCAGACGAAACCCGCCGGGTGAGTCACTCAGCAGCACGAGGGTGATAAGTCTTTAGCCGGGCGACGTGCACAAGTTGGGTCTTGCTGGACCGGCGACCATGTGTTGTGAGGCGCGAAATGACGTAGGTCACGTCGCTTACACGGTCGAGAATAACGAATGGGCCAGTGTAACGCGACAAAAACTTGCTACACAGTCCACGTTTCCTAAAGGGAGTCCATAACCACACCAAATCACCTTTACAGAATGATACACTGCGGTGGCGAACGTCGTATCTCTGTTTAGACCGGGTATGTGATGCAAGGGTGCGCAGGCGAGCTAATTGGCGGGACTCTTCGGCCAAGCACAGAGTCTTGGCAACTGAGTCCTCGTCGTGCAACGAGAATGGCAGGATGGTGTCCAGAGGAGTGCGAGGATTGCGTGCGTAGACGAGGTAGAAGGGACTGTAGCCGGTTGTTTCGTGCTTGGCCGTGTTGTACGCGTAAGTTATGAAAGGCAATATTTCATCCCAGTTTTTGTGGTCTGAGGCCACGTACATTGAAATCATGTTGAGAAGTGTTCGATTTGTGCGTTCAACAAGTCCGTTGGTCTGCGGATGATACGGTGTAGCATGGCGAAACTGTGAGGTGCAAAGGCGAAGTAGCTCCTCTACAACATCCGCAATAAATTGGCGGCCACGATCACTTATAAGCACGCGCGGAGCGCCATGCCTCAGAATCATAAAATTTAGCAGGAACATAGAAACCGAGGCTGCTGAAGCTGTTCGTACAGCCGCAGTTTCTGCGTAACGCGTCAGGTGGTCCACGCAGACGATAACCCAGCGGTTTCCAGCTGGCGTCCGTGGAAGTGGGCCAACGAAATCAATCCCGACTTTCTCAAATGGAGCAGTGGGTGGATTCACAGGATGGAGGAGGCCGGGCGGTGTGGTTGCAGGACGCTTGTAGCGCTGACACTCAACACAACTGGCGACGTATTTTTCAGTCGTGCGCCGCATGTTGGGCCAGTAAAAGCGTTCTTGTACGCGGTTTAATGTGCGAGCGAAGCCAAGGTGCCCAGACGTCATGTCATCATGCATAGCACGAAGCACGCAAGAGCGCAGCCGCTCGGGTACAACGAGAAGGAACCGCGCTCCAGTAGCATTGTAGTTTGCTTTGTAGAGCAGACCATCCCGAATAGAAAAGCGGTTGGGAGGGGTGGAGTCGCGAGCAGTGGCGAAGAAGGACGCTAGCTTGGGGTCACCTTCCTGTTCTCGCCGGAAGGTTTCTACGTCAGGGAATGTCTCAACGACTGCTGCAAGATAGTCGTCGAAATTGTCAGCTTCGCAGGCGGTAGATGTAACTGGGAGCCGGGAAAGGCAGTCAGCGTCGGTGTGTCGGCGGCCGCTTTTGTAGGAAACAACGAAATCATATTCTTGGAGTCTGAGGGCCCAGCGGGCGAGCCGCCCAGATGGATCACGTAGTCCAACGAGCCAACATAAGGAGTGGTGGTCCGTAACAATTGTAAAAGGCCGTCCATAGATGTAAGGGCGAAACTTATGCACAGCGAAGATGACAGCCAAACATTCTTGCTCAGTCACTGTATAATTTTTCTCAGGTTTGCTGAGCGTGCGGCTGGCGTAGGCAATCAGATGCTCAGTGCCGCGAAGTCTCTGCACAAGGACTGCTCCGATTCCGATGCCGCTGGCGTCCGTATGCACTTCTGTAGGAGCAGCCGGATCGAAATGGCGTAGTATTGGCCCCGACGTCAGAAGAAATTTCAGTTGAGAAAAGGAGGCTTCGCACTCAGATGTCCAGTAGAAAGGAGCATTTTTGCGTAACAGAGAAGACAGAGGAGAAGCGAGCTCTGCAAAGTTTGGTACAAACCGACGAAAGTAGGAGCATAGCCCCAGGAAACTTCGTAGGTCACGCACAGACTTTGGCTGCTTAAACTGACTCACGGCTTCAATCTTTTGTGGATCAGGTCTAACGCCATCTTTGTCGACTAGATGCCCCAACACTAAGGTCTGGCGCTCGCCGAAGCGGCATTTTTTTGAATTTAGCACAAGGCCGGCTTTTTCTAGGCAGTTCAGGACCATGTCAAGGCGGGTGTTGTGCTCTTCAAAAAATTACTACGTCGTCGAGGTAGCACAGACAAATCTCCCACTTTAAACCACGCAAAATTGTGCCCATGAACCTTTCAAATGTAGCTGGGGCATTACAAAGGCCAAACGGCATGACGTTAAATTCAAATAGCCCGTCAGGAGTCACAAAAGCCGTCTTCTCTTTGTCGGCCGGATCCATCGGAATTTGCCAGTAACCAGATCTTAAGTCAACTGACGAAAAGTAGGAGGCGGAGTGCAGACAGTCAATAACATCATCTATGCGAGGAAGAGGGTACACGTCCTTCTTTGTAATTGCGTTCAGGCGTCTGTAGTCAACACAGAATCGCCAGGAACCATCCTTCTTCTTCACCAGGATTACCGGCGCTGCCCAAGGGCTAGCTGATTCCTGTACCACTCCCTTCTGTAGCATCTCGTTGACCTGGTCTGCGATGACCTTCCTCTCGCCAGGAGAAACCCGATACGGTTTTTGCCGGAGCGGGCGGGCGGTTCCGGTGTCTATGCTGTGGCGCGTGCGAGAAGGCGGGATTTCGGTCTTGTTGCCGGGGTTGGTGGAAAAGTCAAATACTGTCGCATGCCTTGAAAGGACATGGGCTAACGCCTCCCTCTCGGCAGAAGAAAGACCTTTGTTGATCATCTTCAAAAGCTGTTCGTCACGCGTAGCGCAGTCACCCTCGAAATCGCAAGTTTCGTCACTCACTGTTGCCAGGGGTACTCTGGTATCCTTTTCAAATAGTGCAAGCTTCATCCCTAGCGGTAGAACGGTACTAGCGGCTGAGCAGTTAACTGCGCATATGGAACTGCGCCCACCGTGTACGGAAATCAAACAGTGCGGCAACAAAACATCCTTCTTGACGCAGTTCGGCAGAATGGGCTCAACAATTGCACAAAAGGAAGGCTCCACAGCACCGCATACCATGACAGGTATAAAGGACGCCGATCGGGGAGGTAGAACCATGTCTTGCGAAACAACCAAAGCGTGTTCGCTCGAACGTAAAGGTTCTTCGGCAAGTGCAGAGTAAAGAACACTGCTTACACAGAGTTCGCCAGTCGCACAATCTAACTTAGCACCACATTCTTGCAAGAAGTCAATACCGAGAATAACTTCGTGTGTAGACTTCTGAAGTACCGCAAATTCTGCTTTGAAGCTTTTGCCCCCTAATGACACATCCACAGTACAAGCACCTAAGGGGCCACAACGGTTCACCGCCAACGCCTCGAAATGTGGCACTGCGATCCCAGCTGAACATTACTTTAGTCCCAAGGCTGCCTTTAAATGCCTTACTCATCACAGAAACTGTTGCCCCAGTGTCAACCAAAGCCATCGTGGGCACACCATCAATTAAAACTTCAATCTTATTTTTGACCATGTAAACGGGCAGAGGTATATTTCGTGAAGGCTGTCCGGCGACCTCACCTCCATCGGCCGCGCCGGCTAGTTTCCCGGCGGTGGCGACATTGGACGGCGTCGAGGTGATGGAGACTGGCGCTGGCGTAGAGGCGGTGGAGTTAAACTTCTGTCCGAAGCGGGGGAGCCATTGCGTGGACCGGTCGGCTGGTCGTTACGTGTTGACGACAGTGGTGGATACCATCGAGTGCCAGGGTTGAGGTTATTGGGCCGAGGAAACGTGTACGTGGGATCGTCGTTGGGTCCTTGGCGCCGACGGCGACAAAACCGCGAAATGTGGCCGACTAGTCCACATCGATAGCAGGTGGGTGGTTCGCGACGAGGATACTGCTGACCAGGCGAGAATTGCCTTCTTGGAAAACTCGAGCGATGGTGGTCTTCCGGGTAGTAGACGTGCTGTGTACGATGGGAATCACGATGAAAATCTTCCCGTGGCTGGTAGTGGGGCGCCATAGTGTACACGCCCCTTCGCTGGTAGTCGTCCACGTCGGCAACGTTGACCGACGGCCGTGAGGAGCCAAAATGTGTTGTTGAATGGCAACAAGTAGGTGACGCATCGCGGAGGCAGCTTCCGTCGGGAGAGGGTGTCCAGCAACGAGTTACGTCTCCATGCCGCAGGAGCTCCTCGCGAACGATTTGTCGGATAGTCGCAGAGAGGTCGGCAGACGAGCTGACGTCCACGCTGGCCACCGTTGTGACGTTGGCCAGTCGGCCAAACTTGGGAGTAATTCGACGCGCCTTCATAGTTTCAAACGTACGGCAGTGGCGAATCACATCGGTGACCGTATTCAAGTTGTCCTTGCCGATAAGGAAATTATATACGTCTTCCGCGATCCCCTTGAGGACATGCCCAACTCTGTCATCTTCTGGCATGCTGGCGTCAACGATCCGGCACAGCTTGAGGATTTCCTCAATGTAAGTTGTACATGTTTCCCCGGGCACTTGCGCTCTCTGGAGAAGCGTCTGCTCGGCCCTCCTCTTCTTCGCTATCGAGTCACCAAATCCCTTCCTAATTTCTTCAACAAACCGTTCCCATGTGGTCAACGCTGCCTCGTGGTTTTCAAACCACGTCAGTGCTGTCTCGTCCAAGTAGATTTCGACGTTCGCGCGTCGGGCCACAGCGTCCCAGCGGTTATATTTACTCACTCTTTCATAATGAGCGAGCCATTCATCCACGTCTTCTCCGGCCTTCCCTGAAAATGACTGGGGTTCCCGATGGGGCTGCCAGCTGCCCGTCGGTGGTGTCTGGGAACTGCCTGCAGGCGGAGCCATCGTTTCTTGGATGGGCGGGAGGCCAGCAACGCGACGGCTTCGGCGCAGATCCAGGGACTCTGTTGTCCGCGGCGTCGTACCCCGCACCTCTCACCAAAAACTGGCGGGATTGGCCTGTGCCATAGTCAATGCCATCTACTGTGCACAACATTCAACAAGTTATGTAGCGTTACAATATATATATATATATATTATATATATATATATATATATATATATATATATATATTTACATATACGCTCTTTATGTTATGGCTTTCCTTTATTTGTTTTGTTGACGGGTGAGTAAAAATCGTAGGAGTACAATTGTAATGGGTAGCGCAGACGAAACCCACACAAGAAGAGTAAGGCCGGCACAAGAGCTGTTTAGCAACTGAACTGTTATCAGAAAAACCACGAGTCAGATAAGCAAAAAGTGATATTAAAAAACCGCAAATGGCTCAAAAAGTTCATATCAACCCACCACTTAAACACCTCACATGTCTAGGAAGAAAACCTTATCACCTGTAAGCGAAACTGATGGTTTCCTCACGCAAGTGTCTCCTCTCTTTATAATCTCATAAGCTTGGGCTATTTACCGCGTGCTCTGGCTTTTTCTTCTCATAATCGCGACTGTCCGATTAAACGGCGGAGCGCAGACGAACTCTGCAGTGGCGGAACAAATGCGAGGATGGCACTGCATTCAGTGTAGCGGCATGTTCTCTTAGGCGGACGTTTAGGCATCCTCCCATTTGGCAGATATACTTGCCACCGCCGCGAAGCAGCGGAATAGAGTACACGACTGCAGAAACACCGTTGGTGAAACGTTTCTTGTGATTTATGATGCACGTTTGACCACCACTAGCTGCTCCTCTTTCCTGCAACCTTCTATCAATACCTGCACACACGCTCGCCAGCCTCTTGCCTGCACGAAAGACGACATTGACGTCATACTGGCTGGCAATCTTTTTTATGCGGTGCGAGACAGAATGTAGATCCGGAATTACAGCTATTTTTCTTCTCCTATGTGAGAGCGTTGCCGGTGCATCCTGGCCAGAGATTTGTTTTGTTTCTGTTTATTCTGCCATCGTTGCGACACGGAAGCAAGAGCCAAGCGCGGGTAGCCGGCCGCTTCCAATCTGGCAAATTGTCGCGACAATGTTCGTGCACAACATGACCACAGGACATCTTCAGTGCTGAGCCGGGACACGAAGTGGCCAACCCGTCTATGAGAATCTTTGAATGTGCAGAAGAAAAATTTAACAACGATATTACGGATAGAGGGAATAGGACCAGATAACATGATCCTTCTGAAACTGCAGACAAGTCTAGGAATTGTAGCACATCATTTCGTTTAACTTCAGACGAGAAAGTCAGGCCTTTGCCCCTTTGCCTGAACATTTTCAGAACCTCGATCATAGACCGGGTAAAATACACACGGTCCACAAACACCAAGTACTTATCCACCTTGCTAAAGACATGTCGTGCGAGCCCTCCGAAGTCCAGCTGTAAGACTGTCAACTTTTGCCAAAAACTTGTTACTAAGTGCTGTGGACACCCTAAAGACGATACATACCCCAGACTTTTCGCACACAAAGACCTTTCAGGAAAAAACAACTGTAGAGCAAAAATAACTCTATGACAGCTCTAGAGAGCCTTCCATAAAAATTCCAGTATTGTTTCTGAAAGGAATTTCGTCATTGTCCCCAAGAATCGGTTTTTTAACGCAAGTCATCAAGTCCTCGTGGGGGCAATGACTAGAACATGTACTGTACGTTCCACTGAATGCTGTACACTTTGATGGATTGGGCTCGGTCAATAGTCACCACCTCCTCCGAGTTACTTACAAGGAACGGGTCAACAATGGTTAGTGCTTCCAAATGCTTTTGTTAAAAACCCGACAGAACGAGCCGCCATGAATTGCGATCAGTTACCATGGCTCACAAAGAAATGCCAGCCTTGTGAGTCTGCTGTGAAAAAAATCTCGAGCTCAAGTCCCTTGGCCCTTTTCCTTCCTGAATGCAAACGTTCCCGATTTAGGTCAGCAAGGAGGGCAAGGGTGCGTTTCTTTTTACTGGTAGCTTCTTTACGTACAGGCTTGACGTTTTTATTCACAGACTCAATAGCGTTCCTATCGAACATTCCCTGAGGCATGACAACAAAGCACTTTTTTATCTGAAACAAAAGCACGAAGGACATATGTCGACGGAGCAGTTAAATAGGCCACGCAAAGTTGGCCCCAAAATTGGCTTATCAACTGTTCTCCCAATTGCAAGAAAAGACTGCTTATACAATGCAAACTTTCAGATTTTGGTACATGACGTGACACCTCACGTACAAGAGCGACCTTTTCAACAGGTTTCAGACGAGATTCAAAGCAATGTTTCGAGCCCAAACGAAGAGCACGCTCAAAACGCTAGCCTGTGCTCATGTTGTGCACGAACGTTTTTCGCGCCAAATTGCCAGATTGGAAGTGGCGCGCTTGGGTGTTGCTTCCGTGTCCCAATGATTGATGAATGGACTGACGCAAGAACAAATCTGCCACCAGGTTACAGTTGCAACGCTCCCAGATAGGCGAAGAAAAATCGCTGTAATTCCGTTTTTGATTTCTGCCTCGCACCACATTAAAAAATTGCCAGCCAATATCTCGTCAGTGTCATCTTTCGTGCGCAGAAAAAGCAGGCGAGTGTGTGTGCTGGTATTGATTGAAGTTTGCTAGAAGGAAGTGCAGCTAGCGGTGGTAAAAAGTGCACCATAAAGCACAAAAAATGTTTCACCAACTGCGTTTCTAGAGTCTTCGACTCTATTCCTCTGCTTCTCTGCGGTGGCAAGTATATCGGCAAGACGGGACGATGCCTAAAAGTCAGCCTAATACCCCTGTCACACGGGCACTTAAATCGCGATTGAATAAATTGCGATGGAGTTTTCGAGCGCACTTGATGCAGTGCCGCTGTTACATGGCATGTTTCAATCGCGATCGAGTAGTTGTACCGGTAGCACTCGTCTACGCCAGATGGCGCTAACAATGTACTTATGGCCTGCATCTGGTAACTTCACGTTGTCGTAGGTGTACGTAGCTATATAAATGTTACCGCACGCCTATTTGGGTCAAGTTATGTGGCGACATTTGTGGCGTTAGTTGAAGTTGTCACCTTCTGTGTCATTATTGAGCGGGGACGAGAGTATCGCGGCTTTACTTCGATCGTGCTTGGAAGCCTCGATCACGATTGAGGATGCAGGATTTAATGGCAGGGGGTTCGAGCTCGATTGCGATTGAAACTGCTGTGTAAGAGCGCCCGATCTAGATTGAGCGTGATCCGGATCAACTCAATCACGAATGAAAGTGCCCCTGTAACAGGGGTATAAGAGAACATGCCGCTTCACTGAAGGGCTTTCAATCCTCGCACTTGTCCCCACACTGCGAGGAGTGTGGCTGCGCTCCGCAGTTTAATCGGGCAGTTGTGACGATGAGAAGCAAAACCCAGCGCACGCGACAATAGCCGAAGCTTATAAGAGCAGGAGACACGGGCGTGAGCCATGCGTAGCCTAACCTTATCAGATTATAAAGCGGAGACACGTGCATGAGCCATTTGTCAATTTCGCTTACCGATAATGAGGTTTTCTTCCTTGACAAATGGGTGTTTAGGTGGTTGCATGACGTAAGTTTTTTTAGCCGTTTCCTGTTTTAATTCTGACTTTTTTGCCTATATAAAACGTGCTTTTTTAATAAAGTTCAGTTTCTATACAGCGCTTGTGCAGTACTTTCTCTTCTTGTCCAGTTTTTGTCTGCGCTGACCTTAATGAATGCACTCCAACTCGACGAATTCGCTACCTTATTACAGTAAAGTACAAGCAGGTAGAGAAGAAAACAGTCAGAGATAAGAATGCGGCAGCCTTGAGGTAACACAAGAAAGAACTTCGGCTCTTCAAATAATTTTGTTGCCGTAGAAAAAAAAAACCTAGATGCTTTTTTATTTCTTGGTCGGAGATTTTTGGGTAACAGTCGAATATTATATCTTTTGAGTTTCTTTCCACACATGGTGTCAGATGGGGCATCGAGTCGAAAGGCAAAAATGCCTTATGGGGCCGCTGCTTTTGCAACATTAAATACACTGACTTTGAAAATAATAAGCACTGCACATTGGCGGTTTCCGCATGTCAGAACAGAACACCAAATAAATAACCAAAAATTCCAAAATACAATGCATAGACAATGCCTATTGTGCAGCACTATATATGTCAATAAAGAAACACAATTAATCTTTAGAGGCGACACTTTCATTATTTAAAAACATAACAAATATTACTCGGGCACGTACATTAGGACAGTAGAAAATTGGCCAGTTTTGCAGTATTCAGTTGGGGCGTGTCTAACATCACAGGAGAGAGAGAGAGAAAACATCTTTATTTGTCCTGCAAACGCTACGCGGCCTCACGTCGTGTCAGCCGGCCACTCGGCTTCCGTCACCTACTCATGCCTACCCCCGGGTGGGGGTGACACTTTCGGGCGTTGAAGCTCGAGGGCGTCCGACACTTGCTGGACGGCCATGTGTTGTATGACGTAGTCTTTGCACGCCGCCGCACTGACAAGGTACGGCGGGAACGTCTCTGCTGCACTGGCCTCGCTCGGGTGTCTTCTGCAGTCCCACAGGATGTGGGCCGCCGTGGCCCTGTCCTTCTTGCACATCACACACACATCACTGGGGTACACCTCCGGGCATATGTGTTTAGCTACTACTGGAGTCATCAGCGCACGTGTTTGCAGCTGCCTAAACACCACTGCTTCGCGTCGCGTCAGCTTAGGGTGGGGTGGGGGTAGCGTCCGGCGGTTAGTCCGGTACCACTCCAGGGTGTCCTTGTAGGTGGTGAGAAATATTGCGCTAAGCCTCACTAGTTAGGCACCAAATGAAGGAAAATCTCGTGCCTTTTTGAATATTTTTCAAGGCTGGGTGCAGGGCTACCTTCAATAATGATAAAAATTTTTCGCCCCGCTTTTAGATGTGTTATGTAATACGGACGACTTTCCCACTTGAAACAAAAATGCTTAGTTCAACATTTTGCTTTTGTAACGGCCTAATAGTCAAAAGCGTTTAACTTGAATGATGGAGTGTTATTATCTTGTACACAGCCGTCACTGCAGGAGGTTCTGAAAAGCAGCCCTCACACAGTCTTTTCTCCTCGTAATAATATTGAAAAAGCAAAAACATAACGACGCGTAGTTGTATGAACTAAGTCTTTAAAGCGCGTCGTAGACCTTCTACGTCCTGCCTAACGTAATAAAAATTTTACAGAACGTTTGGTACCAGAGTGTTCCGCAGCTTCACAGTGTGTGCTTTAAAATAGTTTTATTATTATGTTCAGCAAAACTTCAACGAGAACTTAACACTAGGCATGATGTTGCAAATTCATTTATAAGTGTCGAATTGTATAAGGGATATGCCCATTCAAAATTTAACTGCGCGAAAGACGGGTACAAGAGAGGACACGGACGAGCGCAGTCCGTTCTTGTATCCATCTTTCACGCGTTTAAATTTTGAATATGAACCCTTCCAATTCGCCCAGCTGTCTCTCAAGCGATATGCAGTATCATACACAGCAACATCTCTTGCAGGTGCTCTTTTTATGTAGAATATGTGTGGCCTGCAACGTGTAACTCTCACTGATTACACGGTGTGTATTTCATCTGTAAAGTGGCATGCACGTGCCTTTTATTATCGTCACTATTATTATGTTGCCGCTGCAGTACCTTCTTTTTCTTTCAGTAAGTGTGGCTTCATAGCTGCGGCAATCACCCTTGTCAGACCAAAATATAGCCTGTTAGCTGGAAAGTCCTTCTGCTGACATAATTGCTTCTTATTTCATTACCGTTCTAAAATATTTCGTTAAGTGCTAAGTAGGTGCCCATGGCAGTTTCTACATCGAAGGCGACAACACTTTATGTAGGTTCAGCTTAAGGGACCTAGAACAACCCAGTGATCGCGATCGCAATCGGGAACCCAGCTGCGGCGGGTTAAACGTTGCGTTGCATTCTCGCACGACAAGGGGTCTTGTTCAAATCCCACGGCGCGCAAAACGTAACTTATATCATGTTCAAAAGACATAGTTACTCTGAATATAGGGGTTTCTGTGAGAAAGAAGGCGTCATTTTGATCACTCATTCACCTATCGGTTTAAAGCTTGCGTAGTGCGGCCACTTGGTGTGCCGTCTGTTGGTTGGTTTGTGTGTCATTGCTGGTAGATTTCAGGCCAAAATTCTAAAAATTACTTTGGCATGAAATGATTTATAAATCCAGTTTCAAATAAACTTAACTGGAGAACATGATGCCAAGTGATGACTTTATTCAAACCACGAGCTACTCTAAACCTTGGAATAAGTAAGTCGGCCTCCAACATAAATACGCCGAAGACAAGTATCCCTCCGATGTCGTTCTCCTTTCACACTTCAATCCCGCTTTTAATGTGCTCAGTGCAGATATATGCGTGGCCATTTTTACGAAATCCCACACCTGCTCACAGCTTCATCAAATTTATTGAAAAGGACGGGGAGCGGCAGATATCTTGTACGTTCTCAGTAGAAGAACTTACAACACAGCAGATTCTCCTCGGGTTTACCCTTTTTTTTACGCTGAAGGCGTTCATGATGAGGGCGTTGCTATGTCATGCGTGTTTAGGAACGGCTAATAACGGAAGAGTGAAATTTAGCTCGCAGTTTGGCACGCATAATATTTAATTATAGATCTCACTGGAAGCTGTTCGTGTGGAAATGACATCTTTACTCCTGAGTGGCAGCCTCATATGAACTTAAACTCAATATCGACTGCTCAGGCTGATATGTGAAAGTAATGTACCTGTCAAAAGGCGTTGAGTGGTATGTTTCATCCTTTCTCTTGTGGGTTCGGTACAATGAACTAACACTAAACTCTAGAAAGACAAAATATGAGTTATTTCAACAAATAAACACACCAATCATAGCAGAGCCAACGCTAACGTTTGGAGGAACTACAATCAAAAGAACAGGGGATCAGAAATGAAACAAATAGATAAACTTTCAATTAAATTTAATTTAAAACATAAACTTTAACTTGGAACACTCACGTAACAAAATAAGCAATGAACTGACTGGCCCGAATTGTTAGAAAGTTTACCGAATCACGCGCCTCGTTTCACTATGGTTAAAAATACAGCGGTATAAACTCTTATTTACCCCACGTTGCACTATGGTGCCCTTGTATGGGGAACCACTACTGGCCCCAATGACAAAAAGTAATTACCTTGCAGAAAAGAGTGCTAAGGTTTTACGTTAATTAGAAAGGCAACATTACTGACCTGCGTGCGGCTCCACTATTCTGTCGATACTGCATGCTTTTAGCGGACAAGATTTATTATTTGGACTTCTGCCCACTTTTCATCAAATTAAGCCACAGCTCGTACACAGTGAATCCGGCGGAACGTAATATTTTTTAAGGCACTCAAATCATATACTGCCATAGAGGACGGTGTTTAAGATAGAATTGAATAGAAGAGTATAGAATCGTTTGTCTTTCACAACGGGGCATGATGCTGGAGGCCTGTGGAAAAGGCTCTGGAAAACAGTCTACTGAGCCGCAGGTCTTACGTTGACAGGTGTACAGGGCACAGAAAACATGTGCAAGCAGCTCTTAGGCTTTGAGAATAAATCATGCACTCAATACACCACAGTTATACAAACATTGTAGCAATGGCACTCAGCAAAATGCGAGAGCAAGACCTCCAAAATAAAACAAAATTGTACACAGGGTTTACAAGAATGGTTGCTAGCCGCAGAGATTGTATGGTGAAAGTGTAAATATTGTCATGTTCAAGATTGACTGGACGATTTCCAAGATTGTAATTGAAACCAGATTCTGTTTCGCTTCTGCGGAACAAAATGCTTCAAATCTAAAGATATATCGTTTCAAGGGCATTCTCAATATCTCAGGAATCAGTATTCTGCGCCTCTGCGATGTTGTCGGCTGTGTAATGCATCACATATGCCTCTCAGCGCCCCTGCCATTTATAGAGTTCGCTAGGTCGGGCGTACGCAGCAGCTGAATGCCATCCGCGTCATTGCAGAAGACCAACAACGATGTCCATCGAACCTACCTCTGGAGATTGGCTGGCTTGTCTCGGGGCCGTAAGATGCGTGTTTGCACTAAGCCAAGAGTTGCATGGTTTGGCACTGTGCCCGCAAGCAGTCGGTGCTTATATAAAGAGTGAGCACGCCAACAAGAACTAACTAACGCGTCCGTGTCAGTCTGCACGCTCTGGAAACTCGCTCGCGGTACAGTAAAGGTTGCAACGCAAAATTGGTAATTCCGGTAACAAAACACCTAAATATGAAACATCCTCTGAACACAACATGTCTGATGAGGGAGTGTAACTTGTCAATTGGGACACACTGCATCCAGTGCACCAAATCACTCTGCCATAGCGCCAGCCATGTCGAGATTATAATGCAAATTATATATCGTATAACCTGTTTAGGTTTTTGATTTTAAGCATTTGCAGAAGCTTATATTAGTATTTATTTCTTGAGTAACGCTGGTACCGGAAGTGCGACCAAAATTCCCGGGAAATATCTTTTGTCTAGGAATTGAATTTACTATGCAGCAAAAGCCCTCTGGAAAATACGGTCATGCTGCAGAGTGCATTGCTAGTGGAATTAATGCAGACGTACGTACATGGACTTAGTACGTACATTAATTTCGCTGACCCATCAGTCGCCTTGAATTGGCTTTGAGATTTCCTACTACCGTACCAGCCCATGAAGCGTCGTATGTGCGCTTGTGTGGAGTATATAGCCGCGTTTACATGAACGCGACCGAATGCGATAGGAGCGCGTCGCATTTCCAAGCGCATCACGAGTAATGCGATGCGCTAGCGTTTACATGTACCGCATTACCCCTGGTGCGATTGTGGCGCCATACAGTGTCGCACATCGAAGGTAAAGTAGCGTTTCTGGCGCTTCCAAAGCTGCCGGCACGGCTGGTTCTTGTTCTTTTATAACGAGTCCCATTTTCCGGCGTCTTACACTCCATTTGGACGTTTTTAAATGCGAAGCTGCGTTGGCAGGGCTTACGTTTCTTGTCGGCATAATTCCTAATGCGATGCGCTCACGTTTACATGCACTTCGAAAGTTGACTTACGCGTCTCAATCCACCCCTGTCTGGCGCATTAATGCGACGCGCTTTCCTAGCGCATTAGCCCAGTTTACATGGATGCGATGCACTGGAAAATTGATGCGAGGCGATGAGATGCGCCACTTGTCGCATTCATGTAAACGCGGCTTATTTGACCTCAAGGAATTTATTGTGAAGCAAAAGCCCTCTCAAACGTACGGTCGTGCTGCAGAGTGCAGTGCTAGTGGAATCAGTGCAGAAAGTGCGTCCCGTACTTTGGTTTTACGTTTACGATAAACCTTTCGGTGCTTTTAACTCCTTAGTACGTACACTAACTTCGCTGACTCATCAGTCGGCTTTATTGGCCTTGAGATTTTCAACTACCGTACCGACCCATGAAGAGTCACGTGTACGCATGTGTGGAGCATATTTGACCTCAAGGAGTTTACTGAACTTCATGTAGTCTACAAACAATCGAAATGCACATTCTTCTGAAAACAAATCGTGTCGTAGCCTACTTTTAACTGCACAAACGAATTGCGCTGGCTCAGCAGCGGCCGGCAAACTCATGTCGGAAGGTGACCGATCCGCGACGACTAGCAGGCAAGCGAAGCCTGCGTGAGTAAGCCACAAACTAAAAGTCGTACAAAAGCGGAAAGAAGGATGCAGAGAGGGTACAGCACTTTTAGATTTATTTTTCTTGAAAACAAACTTCCATAACCACCCGAGAGTAATCAGAAGGTGGACTAGGCACTCCAGAATACCATGTGTTCAAACAAATCATTAGAAATCATTAGATTAGTGCTTAGAAACCACTTTAATGTCTTTTTAATGCCTTAGTCATGTTAAGAAAGCACCAACGTGCGCAAACAAGACGTGCGATGAAAAATACTGATGTTCAGCATTTATCAAAATTTTGTACGGCGATGGCGTGCGGCGCATCAGAGGCGCTGCAATTGCCGCTGCCGGCTGGTGGCGTGGGTGAAACGAGGGTGGGGAACTTTGGCTCTTGCTCTGATAGTGTGACTGGTGCTATATTTCCAGTGCGGGGCCGCTCTCTCTAAGGAAGTACTTCATTCAGCGCAAGCATTTCGCGCTTCACTTTTTGCACAGCCACACTTCGAAGGCAAGAGCGACATGTCACCTTGCTGTCTTTAGCGGTGCAACCAGCCGACAGGATTAATTGTAGCGCTCCTGCCTTGCCGCGGGCCATATCTGGCCATGGTCACTGTGGCCTACAAAATTTTAACAATTACTGCTAACTGCGAAACAGCAAAAGCTGAAATCAGGCACAGCAAACATAGTTTCAGAGCTCTTTGCACGCCACCAGCTCCGTTGCTCAGCTTCACTTCACAACATATCAGCGAGTGCATCAGTTTTTGCAAACAAGACGCAAAAATACTTCTTTCTGCTATTCGTTTCTATGTGTGGGCAACCTCTTTTTTGTAGTCTTCAGAATGGTTACACGAGCGTTCCCGTAAACCACTAGGACGCGCACACTGTCTGTCTGCCTTGACCCTCTTTTCTAGCTCCGGCAGCAGCCACAACTTTTCTTGCGACAAGGTTTAGCGCTAAAAACGGATGGACGCAGCAAGAGGACCACCCAGACACTATCCTGTTGTCCTCTTTCTTGTGCCCGTCCATTTTTAGAGCTAAAAGCGTGTCGCAATGTTCATACCAACTCGCCCAGCAGCAAGTCCTCATTAAGGACTCTTTTTGCGCTTCCGTGCCTCCTGTAGCGACGGGCAGAGGTAGACAGAGAAAAAACATCGACAAGAGAAGTGTTTTCCCACACACCACCGCTGCGCCCATGAGCTTGTAAATTGCATTCAAACTTGCAAAAAGGTGGTTAAGACATGTAGTATGCTACACCTACAGGCCGAAGGACAACACAAAACCAAGATAAAGATGAAGAGCACTGCCTTGTTTGTCTTATCCGCCACGCTTTAGTTTTATCATGAAAGCGTACCAACTATCTCAAGTAGATAGCTTACTTTAAACTTGCATCCATTGCTTCATTACTGACGTCGGCATTCGCACTTACCCCACCATATGGTAGTGACATGTGCACCAGGCTACCTATTGAATCTGAAACTTAATAACATAAGTGTGTACTGTAAAACATACAGTGGCTTTACCGTACTCGCTATATTGCACGTCCACTCAACCTGTGGGCAAGTCTGAAAAAATCTGTGCACTATCCCAGTCCAGAGCATCTACGTCGAGTGCAATAAGTGGTCCCTGCACCACCAGACGACACAAATGCACTTGCTGTACGCCTCAAAAGTCATGGCCGTGACTAACCATTCTTTTGATTCTTTTCTTAACGATAGATCCACACAACACCTCTTCCTAATCCGGCCATCCATTTCTTTACCTTTCTCAGTCAGGGTAAAAGAGGAAGCTTCTGAGCTGAAGGTTTACTTTATAGACATACACAAGACACCCATCATTTATTTTATGACATCTTAGAATCTTCACCCTGTATCGTGTGATACGTCGTTTACTCAACTCGGTAAAAACAGGGCACCAAAAATTGCCATTCTGCAAGATTTGTTTTTACAGGAGACGCACCGATGCGCGGAAGTTTACAGCGACACATCAAAGAAAGTTCTCTCCGTGCGCAGAACGGAGAGAATATTTGGGTCTGTAAGACGATGAATGTCCGAACCAGCATTTTTACGGCAGAAGCATAGGGAATAATAATGATTTGACACCACATTATCTACCCCCAAATTCCAAAGTCTGTTGTGTACATGAACTCCTTTAGTGTTGAACGTTGTTTGGCCTCCGGGAAACAAATAAAAACTATTGTGAGCGCGAAGCTCCGAAGCGTAGAAAATTATTTATTTCACTGCTCCATTATCCCCATCACCAAACACATCGAGGAACGCTTCGTCTTCTACGAGACTGATCATCATCATCGTTGGTTGCTGGTCCGGTGTTCCGAGACGGCTTAGTCGTAAAATAAACGCCTTACCTCACCGAGTAACCAAGGCCCTTACAAGCGGTGGAGGTTGCGCTCAATCCCTTCCTCAACGCCTTCCAAGCAGACCCCTGGAGCTGCGTTCAGGTAGGCGATTGCCGGTAGCAGCGATGCAGCGTGAGGCCGGAAGCAGTCCCGCTGGCACCTTCCCTGCTGCGCCTCTGGCATTTGCTATCACCAGCTGCCAGCGCGATCCTCCTCATTTCGCCGGGCTCTACCATGAAGACGTTGAAGTCTGGCTGAATCAGTTAACTCGAGTCAGTGCGTTTAACCGTTGGGATGACGTGGCGAAGCTACAGAACGTTGGGTTTTTCTTGGACAAGGTGGCACCAACATGGTTTCTTAACAACAACCACCGGCTCGCCGACTGGGCCACCTTTTGTCAGGAGCCGCGCCAGATATTCGGTAGGCGAACCGCTCGGTCAGACATGGCGAAAAGGAAGCTGGCCAGTCGCCTTCAAGGCCCTGAGGAGACGTATGGGTCTTACATAGAGGACGTTCTCGCTCTATGTCGCCGTGTGGATGCAAGCATGCCGGAGGCCGACAAGGTTCGCCATGTCCTGAAGGGCATAGCACCTTTTGCCTTCAACGCCCTTGTAATTCAAAATCCTTCGACCATCAGCGATATCCGGACAACCTGTCAGCGCCTAGACGGACTGCAAGCCGTCCGTCTGCAACTAAATGGTCTTGCTATGCAACCACAGGGGGACGTGGACCTACGCGCCCTCATACGTCAAATCATCCGCGAAGAGCTCCAGTTCAATGACCCGCCGTCTCCTCCACGCGATTTCTTTCGCTCGGAAGCGCTCCAGTTGCGCGACCTCGTGAAGGAGGAGCTGGCATCCATGACGGGTGTGATGCCGACAGCACCCCTCATTACTACAACTCCCACCCCGTCCTACTCGGTGATGGTATCACGACCGCCCCTGCCTCAAGAAGCCCCGTTCGCACCCCCACATGTAACAGCGACCTCCGCAGCGATTGTTTCACGGGGGTACTACACCAAAGTGCGAACCCCTCGCCAGGCTTTCCCGAGCGACCGACCCGTCTGCTATTACTGCGGGATCCGGGGCCACATATCCCGCTTCTGCCGACGCCGTATGCAAGATGAACGAAGAGGGTACGCACCGTTTGAACGAGATTTCGGTTATCCTGCACCGTCATCGGCTGCTCTTGCCGGAACCATTAGCTCTGACCTCAGCCCTAAAGAGGCAGAGTCCCTCGTTGCTTTGCTTGAAAAACACGCAGCTTGTTTTGACTTCTCTTCGTCGAAGGTGGGGCAGACTTCCGCAACGGCACACCGCATTGACACGGATGGCTCTCGTATCATCCGACACCGTCCGTATCGTGTATCTTCGTCTGAACGAAAGTTCATCGAAGACCACGTTTCGGACATGCTTGAACGCAACATCATTCGCCCTTCTGTTAACCCGTGGTCGTCGCCCGTCATTTTGGTTCGTAAAAAAGACGGATCAGTGCGTTTCTGCGTTGATTATCGTGCACTAAACAAAATTACCCGAAAAGATGTATACCCCATGCCCCGAATAGATGACGCTTTGGACTGTTTACAAGGTGCGGATTATTTCTCGAACATTGACCTCCGATCCGGCTATTGGCAAATCCCGATGCATGAATCTGACAAAGAAAAAACTGCGTTTTCCACCCCGGAACGACTTTATCAATTCAATGTTACGCCTTTTGGCATATGTAATGCCCCAGCTACTTTTGAGCGTCTCGTGGATACAGTCCTGCGTGGACTCAAATGGAGGACATGTTTATGTTATTTGGATGATGTTGTGATGTTCTTTCTCATAGACTTTTCCTCAACATCTTGAGCGCTTGAACGAAGTACTTACATGTTTAGCAAATGCTGAACTTCAGCTCAACACAAAGAAATGCCGTTTTGCCAGCAAAACAATCGAAGTCCTCGGTCATGTTGTCAGCAAAAAAGGCATCCATCCTGACCCTGACAAAATAACAGCTGTGCTCAATTTCCATCGACCGCTACAACAAGAAGCCCTCCGCAGTTTCCTCGGCCTTGCCTCTTACTTTCGCCGTTTAATTCCCGGTTTTGCCACCCCTGCTTCACCTCTCAACAGGCTTCTGCAATGCGACGTTCCCTTCACCTGGTCCGACGACTGTGAAAAAGCTTTTCACGCTCCTAAAGATGCGTTTACTTGTCGCCCAGTGTTGTGCCACTTCGATGAGACAAGACCCGCACTTCTCCGTGCCGACGCCAGTGGGACTGGCATTGGCGCCATTCTCCTCCAACGGGATGACCACTCAAGAGAGCGGCCTGTTGCTTATGCTAGTCGCTCTCTCACGCCCGCCGAAAAAAACTACAGCATCACAGAACAGGAATGCCTAGCCGTCGTTTGGGCTGTCCATAATTTTCGGCCATATTTATATGGCCGCCATTGCACCATTGTAACCGATCATCACGCACTCTGCTGGTTACCGACTTCAAAGAACCTTACTGGACGCCTTGGACGGTGGATTCTTCGTTTACAAGAATACGACTTCTCTGTCACATACAAGTCGGGCAAGAAACACCTCGATGCAGACGCGCTATCGCGCTGTCCGCTATCGCCTTCACATACTGCTTGCGTAACGCCGCAAGCAAAAGCGTTGCCGCTTGCGCCTGCCAGCTCCATTGCGGTCGGTGAACGCTTTGAGCTTAAAAAGCTCCAACAAGAAGACAACTATTGTCAAAGCATAGTCGGCAGACTGAGTGGTAGAACACAGCCTCCAAACAGTCGCTTGCGCCGCCAGCAAACAAAATTTCGGGTTGTTGATGGCGTGTTGCATCGTCAAAATTACCATCCTACTAGAAAAGTAGGTTCCCGTTGTACACCGGGCACTGCAGCAGAAAAGTTTGGAGGCCTTTCATGACGATGCGAGCGCTAGCCTCCTCGGATATCAGAAAACGTATGACCGCATCCGAGCCCGTTTTTTTTGGCTTGGCATCCACAAGCGTATCCAAGTACCTTCGGTCCTGTACCTCCTGCCACCGTCGCAAGCGCCCTACATAACCTCCGGCTGGACAGCTACAACCTATCTCGTGCCCCGCTAAGCCTTTTGAGGTTGTTGGGATTGATTTGTACGGGCCGCTACCTAGAACTCCTACCGGTTACCGCTGGATCGTCACAGCTGTGGACCATCTGACACGCTATTCCTAAACGGCTCCCTTGCGTACTAGATGTGCCGAAGAGGTCGCTAGCTTCTTTTTGCACCGCATCGTCTTGCGGCATGGTGCCCCTCGTGTCCTGCTAAGTGACCAGGGGAGAACGTTTCTCTCGAACATCGTTGCAGAAGTCCTGCATGCCTCACGAACTGTTCACAAACTGACCACTGGATATCACCCTCAAATTAATGGACTTACTGAAAGATTTCATCGCATGCTTTCTGACATGCTTTCAATGTACATTGCACGTGATCACAGCAATTGGGACCACATACTCCCTTTCGTAACATTCGCTTACAATACGGCTACCTAACGCACCACCGGTTATTCCCCATTCTTCCTCGTATACGGCCGCTAACCGTCCTCGCCATTAGACACCTGTTTCTTTACCGCCCCTGTATCATGTTCTGCTCCAAGCACTGAACAGTTAATCTCTCGCGTGAAGTATTGCCGCCAGCTTGCCCATGACCGCACTACTGAGTGTCAGCAGGACACGACAGAGCGCTACAACGCATCTCACCAGACTGTTGATTTCCGACCTGGCGATGAAGTTCTGTTATGGACCCCTTCCTGGGTTCTTGGAATTTGCGAAAAATTCCTTCACCGTTTCCTTGGACTGTACACCGTTCTAGAGAAAACCTCACCGGTCCACTTCCGTATAGCCCCCGTAACTCCACCTGCCGACCACCGATGCCGTGGCACCGAGATTGTGCAGGTGTCTCGGCTCAAGCCGTTCCATCGTCGTCCTTCCGTGTGATTGCGGCCGGGAGGCCGCTTTGACGGGCGGGGGGGAATAAGTGTGAGCGCGAAGCTCCGAAGCGTAGAAAATCATTTATTTCAGTGCTCCATTATCAACATCACCAAACACATCAAGGAACGCTTAGTCTTCTACGAGACTGATCATCATCATCGTTGGTTGCTGGTCCGGTGTTCCGAGACGGCTTAGACGAGAAATAAACGCGTTACCTCACCGAGTAACTAAGGCCCTTACACTATATATTTATTCTTACTTTTAGGGGATGTATCTGCATACACCTAGAATATTGAAATAACTATATGCTGGATTCCAGGCCACTTCGGAATCCTGGAAATGAGGTTGCGGATACAACGGTGGCCGGTGCTGCACTGAAAGACACGGTTGATATAACAACAATATCCTATCCTTACATCAAGGCACACATCAGGCAACAACTTCGCAAAACGGCAAGCACACTGAAGTGAATGAACAGGCAACAAACTACACGTAATAAAACCACACTTCAGGCCATACACTACCGACACAAGCAACAGATACACAGAAGTTTCTTTTCCTCGGTACGAATAGGATACACACATTCAACACGCTCGTATCTGCTCACGGGATCTTCAAGACCCCTGTGTAGCAGGTGCGGAAAGGCCCTTTCCGTAGTTCACATACTCATTCAATGCAAGGAACTTGACACAACGTGGTACAAACAATTTCCCCAACCCTACAGACAACACATTCCACTCCACCCATCGTTGTTTTTGGGTGACGACGCTATGGTTTTTGTTAAAGGTGTTTTTATGTGTTTGTCAAGTGTTAAGTTTTTAGACCCCATTTTTTTCCATGCATCATCAACACTGGCGCTATACACCAGCCACTACAATTGTCTTCAACTGATCTTTCGTTGTTATCGAGCGATTTTAGTGTTTATACTTCACTCCTGATACCTAAACACTGATTTGGCGCTATTTGCCACAGGCGGGCTTGCGCCATAAAAATCCAACCATCATCACCATCATCATAAAAAACATTGCATTTAAACACTCGGCTCGAACGGTGTAACTTCACCTTCGTTCATAATATGGTAGATGGGCTAAGCAGCCCATACATGACGGCAGCAGTGAGATTCTACGGTTCCCACAAGGTCGCCAGATGTCGAACACATATACACACTCTCTGCAGAATAACATGCCTTGTCGCCATGTCTGCTAGCATTCGGTTCATTGGTGTTTGGTTGGGGTAAAGTTCTAGCATTACAAAACGAGCTCCAGTTACCACGCTTAAACAAGCGCTTGGGGAGAACCACCATGAGAGCCGCGACACAAAGGCTCAGTTTGCTGGTGTCATGTCTCTACGCCTAAATGGGGCAGAGCTTACATATAGGGAGTGTCCTTTCCTTCTGTTTCCGTAGAACACGTTTCTACTTTGGCGACCACCAACGCAAGGTCCTGCTTCACTTACCCTCCTGCTGAATATATTTTTTTCTGAAAGTTCCCGGGCAACTAGGCAAGCTGAATGATGTTTTATGTACATTACGCTGCAGCAGCAGCAGGAGTAGCAACCATGTTTCTCAGTCGGCTACTCATAAATTTATAAAAACGCAGTGCTTTGAAAAACACTGCATCAAAAATTTGTGCCACACTGACCAAATTCGTGTCGTCTGAATGAGTTAAGTACACGGGTTCCGCAATGGGCACGAGTACACCAAAAAACCTTTCTTTTGTTGTGTGCCCGTGTTTATAGAAATTCGTTCGCTTTCATCAATTGGTTGCACTTAATAACTGTTGCGAATTTAGGTAGGTCGTCTGACGTGTATTTGAAATGCTAGCTGAGTGTCCGGAGAAAGCCCCTGAAGCTTCGTGCTGTCCCTTCGGCATTATTGTCAGTAGTTAAAACTGGTGATACGCGTATCTTCTGTCCTGCATCACAAATTTCTGTGGGCTGATTCACACAACCGTTACATCACATCAAATAAAACTCCTTCTGATGCCAGCGTTACCAGAATGGCTTGCCCGCGGAAATTGCCTTGTAAAGCATCGATATAAAAAATTTAGCTATAATGCCAACTGCATAAAAATCAATTTCTTGATATCTGTTTTGTGGCTATTGTCACGGGAAAGCAGCTAACTAGCGCATTCAGTAAAGCATTTTTTTTATATATTACCTCTATATGCAGAGTACGTTAGTTAAATTGCCATTGATATTTGACGACTCAGAGGCACTCGCTGGAGTATAGAAAACAGATAGATGTGTTCCATTTCAGCAATTGGTACATTTGTTTGCTGAACACCACGTTACAGCAAATCCGCGCTTAAAAACCGGAATTGTTGTGAGTATGTGCAGAATTTCTATTGGCTCTTCCTGTGTATCTCAATCAAGAATCTGAATAGATCCTGATTCATACTGCGACTGCATCATGTCACCGAGTAGTAAGTGCTTCGATAACTGTGATTTGAAAATAGATCTCTTATAGGCCTAGTTTTTGGACCAGAAAAATCGAATGAGTTTTACGATTACCCCGAGTGCGTCACATCGCTTTTCTTCATTCTTCCGGTTTTTCGCTATTGGGAAAGGAAACCAGGCTCATGGCGCATTTAATAAAACACTTCATATGCATTGCGGAGTTAGGCAGATGATTATAAACATGTGGTGATTTTTATTCGACTTGGCTCACACACACGTAACCGTCTCAACAACTTACACTTCGGCGTTGTAGTACGTAGTTAAAACGCCTAATATGAACTTCTTGTGCATCGGTGTCCTTGATTTAAATGATTGTTGGTTCATATCGCCATTGCATCACACCCCGTAGTAGTCATTCGGGAGCAGTGCGTCGAAAACGTAATTTGCGTGGTCCTACAGTTGTTTAATATAAAAATATAACGGCTTTGATAAAAAGTTTTACCGTGAACATTCGACGATAGGGGGTAAAATGGAAAAACTGATAAAATCCTATCAAAGAAGTTTACCAAATATAACGGATGCATACATACTATACAACATTGCAGGACGTTTACAACAGCGGCACATTTTCTCACTCGGCGAGATGAATTCACTGGGTTATCCCAGAACACGTCAATTCTTTTTTGTCTGCACCACGAGAGCTGTGCTGACAGGGTTGTCACCCTTATTGTTCATAGCTACCACTCCAATGGTCATATGCGAAGCCAGTGTGTTTTTGCCGAAGAATGTAAATTTTGTCAGTATGTGCTCGGCATGAGCAATCTGAGCAATGAAATTACAGGTGGTTGGATTGTAGCAGTAACGATACTGGAGCTAGTTGTTACGGTTGCATTTTTCTAACAGCGCTAAGACGGCGGGAACAAACAAACAATAAAAAAATTCACAGCATATCCACGGGGTGAATGATGATGAGTGGGCGAAGCTCCTGAGGGGAAATCATCGGTAAAACCGTGACTCTTCAGTGAAAGTTCGCCCACTACATCTGTGTCCGAACGTAACGTCTAGAAAGTCTCGCTTAAACCGCGCGTCGGCACCTTGGGGCTGAGCTCACCTGATGCATTTTGCAGACGCCTCACGAGCTCTCACTGCATCGGGGTCTGCCTGCCGATACGCGCGCTTTCTCGCCGCTTCCAGTTCTCTGACGTTTTGGAGATCCTCTTCGCGCCGCAGCCGTGCCGCTTCGCGTACGGCAGGGTCCTCGCGCCGTTGCCGTGACGCTTGGGCCTCTCGTTCTCGAACGCTGGGATCTTGGCGGCGTCGTCGCGCAGCAAGACGACACGCTTCGGCCTCCCGCTCTCGTACGGCAGGATCTTGGCGGCGGCGTCGCGCAGCTTCACGGAGCGCTTCTGCCTCGGGGGTCGCACATCTGCAGCCTTATCCATCGGGCGACTCCGAGCGCGCGCCAACAGCGAACGGATTATATTACAACGCTCCCCGCCATCTATTAAACAATCCAAGAACTAAACTAGAGGTAGCCACGCCATCTAGTAAGCAATCCAAGCGCATCTTTTCATCATATACAAGTACCGCCATCTAGTAAACAATCCAAGAACTAAACTAGAGGTAGCCACACCATCTAGTAAACAATCCAAGAACTAAACTAGAGGTGGCTACATACATACGTCGAGGATGGACAGACCCACGCCTTAAGGAGCTTCGCCCCTAAAAAACACAAGCAGGTTTTTTATCCTTGTCATCTTAGCTTAGTTTGTATTGTCATTTCTGGAAAAAGGCGGCACGTTCTCGTGCCCTGCTGTTCAATCGTATGCCGGATTTTCCACGTAGAGTTTTCCGCATGATTATGGGACGCGATATACTACTCTGGGTTCGAAGTTTATGTATCTTGTTCGATGATTCTTCGCGCATGTTCGCGATCTCAATTCGTTGTTTGCGCGCCGCATCATTTGGTGTTCCTTGTCGGGCCATGGCATGCAAATAGCGAACCTGCTGTGGTGACAATTTTGCTGAGGCTTTTTGCTAATGAATGTCCGTAAGGAACCGCTCCTGTATTCTTTTCGTGCGTTTCACGTCCTCTGTCTCTTTTTTTTCTCTCCTTCGAGCGCTGTAGTATGCTTTCACGCGCTCCTACCAAGATGACTTCTGTAGACACACCGTTACAACACCTCGTTATACGGTGGTTGAACATCGTTTTCGTAATATGCGGGCAGCACTTCTCAATGCCTGTTCGCGTCGAAAATTGTGCACTTTATTATTAGTATTGTAAGTTGATAGTCCCAATTTTGTCATGATATATTTTCTCCGTTATTCGTTTCTTATGTTCAAGCTTAAATGACCTGTCAATACGAACCAACTCGCGTGATTCCAAGCAATTCAACAGAACGACTTTCACCCAAGGTTATTCTCTTCCTTTTTGACTCTGTGTAAACTAAAGTGGCAATTTGCGGAGGTGTAAAGTCCGAATATCTTACAGATTCTGTTGCACAATTAAGGTTGATGGAATATTTACACGACCGTGATCAGAACGCCTTAATATTTTGAGCCCTTGCTGGAGTATAGTTCGACTTGGTCAGTAGCAATATATTCGAACTAACCTTCAAGTTTCAACTGCTATGGTTGAAGGTGTTACCAGTAATTCAGCCCGTGTAGCCCTAGTTTATGCAGATCGGGCAAGCGTTTTTGCCTATATTATTTAGCAATTTCTGCTAATGTATGTACGTAGAATGTTTAGCATATGTATGTTCAGCTTCTGTAGGCAGAAACATGGACACCTCATGATACTCATATCTTTAACGGCAATAGCTTCACGAGAGGGATAAACTAGAATCGGTTACTACGACTAATTTATCTTCTTTTATGCTTCATCAGGTAGGGCATTTCTTACCGCTCCGGTTAGTGTTGTACATGAAACTGCTACAGGCACATATACTGTACGGAAATTATGTAAGTCAGGGGGTGCTATCGTCGTTCTAGGGGAAAATATTAGTATATGACGATCACGTAACTTTTTTTCACTAACCAGGCGATCAGGGAGGCTGCACTTTCAATCGCACAGACATCTTTAAAGTTTCAGAGGCTGTGATTTTTATTTGGAAGTTAACGGTTTCGGTTAAGATAAATGGTCATGAAATGCAATCCTTTTGCAGGAATTATACGGAATGGTGCGTGAGGTATTTAGGTGTTCCCGCGTCACAATTTCGTATTGACTATTCGCATTGGACAGACAAGGGATTGAAGACATTGTGCCAAACTAACAATTAGAGTGTACTACACCTGTCCTTTTTATAATAACATGCGTGAACCAGGCTTCTCGTATTTTGTCTTGTTTCTGCCATGCAAGCTTTACTATGCTATTGTCTACCAATACTGGCTTTCGGCTGAGTTTTTCTAATGTTTATTTTATGATCGTGTAATAACCCTAAGCGGTGTTATAACATTTATGCTGTTGTACAAGGGGGCGTGGACTTGTTTGTGTGATTGTTTGGCAGTTTTTATCTTGTTTATTGTTCTTCATAGACGTTCATCAGCTCTGCTTGATAGTTGCGATAGAAAAAGCTAAACCATTTCTCCCCCAAAAAGTGGAGAGAAGCTCGAAAAGTGTCCAACCCCAAACTACGTTAAATACCCGTAAAAAGCTTCGCTAAAACCGCGTCCAATCTTCGCTGAAAGAGTGTTCAATCGATCACCAAAACCTCAAAGAACTAACTTTCAAACGGAGAACAAACCCAAGCGTTGGTTTGTCGAGCAAAAACTAAACGCATTCACGAACGATATAATGTATACCGATATAAGCTCACAGTATACTATTGTACTCCTTCTGCATGATCAAAAAATGCGCGCCAGTCCACCGTGTGAAGGTGGTGGGAAAGCAAAGCTGTATACGACCGCCACAACTATTACACATGCGACGTCACTTGAATGCGACGTCACATGTGGCTCTAAAACGAGTGAAACCAGAGACAAGTTGAAAATACTTAACCCCACCCTTTATTACTTCAAATAGATATTCTTCGTTAATCAATGCATGATACACGAATGGTGGTTGGTTGAGTTGTAGTAGGGAAGCCCATGCGGAGAAACTTCAGTTACAAAATTAAAGGAAGCTCAAACCCGGTGTTAGACGATCTCACTTCTTCTCCGTCTCTGCCGCCTCCGACGGGGGTGACGAGTTGGGCGGCAGAAACAGAGGAGAAGTGAGATTTTACGTGTTGGTGGGAGGTCTATAATTTTTATTAACTCCAACCGCATGCTCAAGGCGCGCACACCGACGCTACACGTGCCGTGGTTGGAGAGCACGGCGGCGCGAGACGTCGCGTGACGTTACCACGTGGCATTGATCGAGAACGCTTCAGGTTAACCCGCAGCTGTGGTTGGTAAGAACCGCGCTCGTAGCTAAATCAGTAAACGACGGGCTCGGGCTCCGTTTCTCTATTCGTTTAAGGTTCGATGCCTGGCGGTGCCAGTTTTTAAATGTTTGCAGGAGTTTTCTGTTGACACCAACGGTCGCGACAGACCCTTGGGGGGAGAGATAAGAGCTTAGCTTTCGTACGTGTATTTTCGTATCTAGTACCTCTCCTCTTTTGCTATTTCAGAGCAACCGTTTTGACACAATGGAACCCACGTGCGGTTTGTCGACAGGTCTTGACAGAGATATCCGTGGACCCACCGGACTATTGAGAAATGAATTCTTTTTGACAAAACACTATCCGTACCACTACTAATGCGTTCTGTTTAAAACGCACTTGCAGAGATTTTTTCCCTCTTATTACTAGGGCGAAAGGCGTCTGTGTCCAAGTATGCGAAAAAGCCCCGTGGTTGTTATAGTTGCATCAAGAAATGTAATATCCAAGCGTAGAAAAAGTACATGTGCGATCGGGTGCGATCTAAAGTGGTTCTCCACACTACCAGACCAGTGGATTACCAGTTGTGCTGTATGGGAACGTTGCCACGGAAGAACAAAGTCGTTTTTTTAAGCTCATTTTGGCAAGCTTGCCAGAAATCGCGAGATTAGAGGGTTACGGTACCACGTCACGAAACTAACAAAAGTGAATTTGAAACTCAGAGCTTGCCAAACGGGGCATTCGGCTTTACACTTGAACCTGATGGCACCATTATTCAACCATGATTCAAGATGAACCATTGTTTCCAACATTATTCTGGCTAGTGCCACACGCCGCCGAAGATGCTGCTGAACATCGCTCATCTTTGACATGTGTAATGCTGTAATAGGCAGAACTTGCGATACTGCTTTTGTAGCAACGATACCTTGGAAAACAGGTTTTCGGCTGTGACTAATGCTCCACCGTTTGTCGTCATTACAAAAAAAAAAGTATTTAAAATCTGCAAGCACCAGAAACGCTTGCCTCTGTTCTGACAACAAGGCACACTGACGCGGCTCACCGGACGCAATGTCCGCGTCCGAAATCGGCGTCGACTCAGGCCAACGACACTGCTTTGATACTGTTCCGTTTTCTAACGTGCTGCCCACTGCGGCGAAATCATATTAAACGGTAAATGTGACGCTAGCAAGTGTTTTGATGGAAGTAAACTTAATAGGTGACATTGCAGCCGTTGTTCTGCCTCCTTCCGGTTTGGGAACACCAGCAGCGGTGCACGTTTAGGTTCTTGGTGCTACGATTGCCCTATGCCCAGCATACCCGGAAGAATTAGGGCAGAGCTTCCTGACACGCATGAAATAAATTCCGGGGTGAGGGTATAAACGTTAGCATCTTCGTACTTTTTACAACATGCAGATGGCTATATGCAAGTCACGAGATCCCTGCCAGCACTCCAACAGGCAAAAGAATAGCGCTTCTTGGTTGTCGGCGCCAAACGCGACAATCCATAGAAGAAGTGGAATGTGAAAAAGCTGCAGAAGATGTGGAATGAGCAATGGCACAAGTAAAAACGCAGTATACCAAAGTTGTGGGATACTTCAATGCTAAAGTAGGTAAGCATCAGGCTGGAGACGATGCATTTGGTAACTATAGTTTGGGCTGTAGAAATAGCAGGGGGGACCTACTAGTCGAGTTCGCCGAACGAAATAATATACGCACAAGGAATACGTTCTTGTGCAAACGAGAGAGCCGGAAGTTGACGTGGAAGAGCCCGAATGGGGAGCATAAAAATAAAATATACCTAACAATATGCGATAACCCTGGCGTCGTGCAGGATGTGGAAGTACTCGGAAGGATAAGGCGTAGCGACCGCCGTATATAAAAAATCTTGAAGTGGGATAGAAATGACGAGGAACAAGAATCAGCTATTACAAAAGAAGCCGAATAACGAGCTAACAGTAAGACGTAAAGTTGAATTCAGGATCCCACTGCAGAACCGATATTCTGCTCTTACCCAGGAAACAGAGTTGATGACACAGAAATACAGTGGCAATCTTACACTCACTATCACAGGGTGTGTAGTAGAAGGCGGGGGCGCGATGGCTAGACAGGATACTGGTAAATGTTCCCAGGAGATGAGAGATCTAATTAGGGGACGCCAAGCCATGACAATCTCCGCCCCAGCTGACGGAGTAGAACCAGCTGAGCTTTCGATCTTATTCAATAGGCGTAAGACAGCTGACACACAGAAGAATAATAGGAAGATGATGTAATATGCTGTAACGAACGGAGGTAGCCTGAAAGGTTTGAAGAGGGGTCTAAGCGTTCGGAAAAAGCAGATGTGTGCACTTCAAAACAAGCTAGGCAATGTCAGCACAAATACGGATAAAACAGTCCCAGTAGCCGATTAATTTAAGAGATATGTACAGTAGCCCGGACATCCAGGAAAATGCCGAACGGCAAAGTTGTTCAGAGGAGATAGATATCCCACCAGTAACGGCAGAAGGAAGGCTTTGAAAGAAATGAAAGGGGGCAAAGCACCTGGTGAAGATAAGATAACAGCAGACCTCTTGATGGATGGCGGGCAAATTGTACTATGAAAACTGGCACACTTGTACAAGCAATGCCTAATTACCACGAGTGTACTGGAATATTGGAAAACACGGATTATCATCCTAATAAAAAAGAAAGGTGAAATGAAGGATTGAAAAAATTAAGGCCGATCAGCTTACGGTCAGACGTCTACAAGGTGCTTACAAATTAATTTCTAGCAGAATTTCTGCCACCTTAAACTTCAGACAACCTAAAGAACAAGCAGGGTTTTGTAAAGGCTATTAAACGAGCGACCATAATCACACGATCAATCAGGTGACAAAGAAGTGCACGGAGTATACCGAAACCCTATATATAGCCTTCATAGACTATGAGAAAGCACTCGACTTGGTCGAAAGCTCAGCAGTCACTCAGGCATTACGGAACAAGGGTGTAGACGAGCATTAGGTAAGAATACTAGAGAATATGTACAGTGGGTCTACAGCTAATATCACCGTTCATAAAGAGAGCAGTAAAATACCTATAAGGAAGGGCGTCATGCAAGGAGACCGAATCTCTGCAATGTTTTCCACAGCATGTTTACAAGAAGTATTCAGTATATTTGATTGGAAAAAGGTGGGAGTGAAGGCTAATGGACCAGCCTCAGTAACCGCGGATTTGCTGATGACGCTGCCTTTCTAAGTAACTCGGGGGACCAATTACGAAGCAGGCTTACCGCACTAGAAAACAAATTAGAACAGCGCACCTGAAAATTTTTATGCAGAAAACACAATTAATGATCAATAACCTCAAAATAGCACAGTGGTTTGAGACAGGTGGCGAGGAAGTGGAAGTGGTAAGCGGATATATTTAATTAGGCCAAGTTGTGACCCCTATCTCCATTATGAGGCATAGATAATAAAAAGGATAAGATTGGCGGGGAGTGCGTTTGGGAGGCATTCTCAGATAATGAATGGCAGCCTACCATTGTCCCTGAAGAACACAGTGTATGACAGCGGCATGCTACCGGTACTTAGAACCACTAAATAAGCTACGCTTCAGAGTAACGTCCCTAGAGCGGGACGGCGGCCATTTTGGTACCAGTCGTCAGTGTTGCCAGCTTCATGCGCCCAGTTGCAGCCGACCTTGACGGGCGGATTGAGTCTGGGCGCCGCTTGGTAACCATGACAGCTGTGCCTATTAAGTGCAATGAACTTCTTAAGCGACCCTGAACCTGCGTCCACCGGCGATGTCCGCGCACGTGGAGATGGGCGCGCGCAGCCTGGCCGCTGACATGGCACATACCCACGTGGGGGATTGGCCAGGAATCTCCTTGTCTTCCTTGGCAACGGGGGGAGATGGGCGCGCGCTGCCTGGCCGCTGACACGGCACATACCCACGTGCAGGATTGGCCAAGAATCGGGCGTGAGAAGGGCTAATGCACCTGCTTAAAGGAGTACTGACACGAAATTTCAAAGCTGAGATCCGCTCTAGCAATCAAGTACAACGACAACACAAATAGGTGTCTGTGAATAAATGCATCTTTCTTTCTTTGTAGTTGTGTGTGTGTGTGTGATCTCTCTTTCGCGAACATTACCGAACCGCGCAAATTCAACTCGTGCATTCGCACTTTCACATTCTTCCCCTCGGGGAAATGCGGGGAATTTTTTTTTCGAGATGCACGCCGGCATGCCACAGCTGACACAGCAGGATCAGGCAGAGTTGCGCTGTAGCCTCTAGCTATGCTACGCGTATCTAGTGGCTGTTGGTTTCGCTGGGCCACAAGAGTTTGACGGCATGTGTGATCCGACTATCATGATTTACGGTTTGTTAGTTATCACATGGTAAAAATGAAAGGTTGAGCAAGCGATTGCATTCCACGCATGTTTTACGAGCGGCGTTTTGTTTTTTGTTCAACTTTGTAGCTGTTTTGCATAAGAACGAGTGGGTCTTTTTTTTTACCATTTCAACTAAGGCGTGATAGCAAGCCTGTACTTGCAGCGACCGATCACCGTGCGAAAGTTGATTTGCTACGATACCTCTGGAAATGTGTATCTTCTTGCATGCTTGTCAAACGTAGAGTCAGTATGTTTCTATCATATCGTAGTTAATTCAGTGTCTGAAATCAAACGAAACGCAAACTCCATAGCCTTACATTGCTTGGTTTGCCTTTTAAATGCGCGCCTTCGTGGTGAGCGTCTCGCTAGAGCCATGAGATAAACTTCTTTAAAGACTTTAGGTTTCGCCATGACTACAAGACGGGAAACACGCCGCTATAGGTGATTTCCGCCAATATTTCAACTCGCACCTTCTCACTTTGTTTTGGTCACCCTACTGTCCATACTGACACAAGTCAACACCACTACGCCAATAGTGAAAGCGAATCAGATTTTGCAAGTGGTCATCACTTATTCGGAAACAACTACTTGATTAACATAGCCTTCTTTAGCAGAAAAATAAATGGGCCAGCATTATTTATGGCCATCCATATGAAATGCCTTATTTCTGCAGCCTTTCCAACAAAAAGACACACAAACAACTAATCAACACAACAAACATGCATGAATAAAATCTTTATTTAAAAACGTGCAAAATGATGCAATAATCACAACGCACAATGACAATGAAATGTTTATTACAGTCGTATACTGGGCAGCATAAACCAGGGTCCTGAGCAACACCTAAGGTTATGTAGCATACAGGTTCCGTTGTACGACAGGTAATAATTTTGAAATCGAATTGCAGACAAACTTACTTTGGTTTTTCAAGCTGCTAGCTTTTAGTCACACTTGACAACAGCACTTGCAGTTTATTGAAAAAGAGTGTGCTGGAAATCGTTATTAAAATCATTGTAGAGCCCCTGAATTTGGTTTGTAATTTTGTTGCTAACGCGAAATACTAGAATTGTGTAGAAATTGATTATTCCGCCCCCCCTTCTCAGTCAGTTCAAGCAGCCAGTTTGGTACAATTCGATTCGGGCTTTAAAAATTAAGGGCAGGGTCCCCTACCCCAACTCCAGGAAGTAGCAGCAACTTTTTGGGGGGGGATATAGTAGCAATTTTTAAATTTGTTTGAGTCTAAAAAAGCTCGAAATATCAAAGTTTGAATTATCCAGAGCCTACCGTAGTTTAAGTATTGTTTCAGGATAATCATGACACAGCATAATCTTTCATTGTGGATTAGTGTTCTCTGTTCTAAACGAGCAGTACCAGGTGCTGGTGACTGCACCTGCAGTGTCACGAATAATATTGTGGATTTTGAAATTTATGGTTCCACAGCAGCAGGTTATGGTTTAATTTGGGAAAGGTTTTTATCATGGCTCGTACAGCGCAGAAACAAAGCGTACACTGACCATTATAAAATCTCACTCCTGGAAATAAAACAGGAAAGCATTTATTTTGCTGTACCTATGTATTTATAGGCTCTGGCTGTACCGTTGGTGTAGTACTTACTTTTAGTTTTTTATTACAATATTTGAGAGGATATACGAGGCAGCTGTGAGCATCAGTTTCGCTAAGCAGCACTGAATGTAGCCTTTAGAAAGGCTGTTTTGTTGCTGTGAGGGGTTTTGTTGCTGTGGAAGGTGACGATCTAGCGGATCTGAGTGGCAGAAGCTCTCATGTCAACACTTTTTGAGCCACACTTCGGCTTTGCCTCTTTTGCCTTACTGCTCAGCTTCCGGAGCGTGATTCTCATCCGCAACAAAGGAAGGCCGCTGTGAAATGCTTCGCCAGGTCATGGCAACGAGGCAAGTCACTGGGCAGTTGGAGAGACTAGAGGGCAAGCTTTGTGATGAGAGAAAGACTGGCTTTGAGCACCTGGTTCTCATAACTGCAGAAGGTTTTGTCGGCGGGCTCCAACAAGGCGACCACGTGGCGTGATGGACGAACGAGAGGGTTCGGTTTGCCTTCCGCACGTTAATACTTGAGGGTCAACAACCGGTCGCTGTCCTCCCCCGAATCAGCCTGGAGGTACTCCTTGCAAGTTGTGCTAACTTTGCACCGCCTTGACACGCTGCGAGCAATTTAGCCTGACGCGTACACAAAGGACTCCATCTCCACATCATCAAGGGGAAGTGGGCCTTCGTCCACGAAGATGAGGTCCTCTGCGGAGGGCTCATCGGTCCGATAGCAGTCAAGATTCTTCTCTGCAGCAGCCTTTTTCACTTCAGTACAGGCATAACTGCCTGTGCGGCTGGGCCTGAAGAATTCACCCAGCCTGATGAGCCGCAGCATCAGCCGCGCACACATGAAAAAATGTTCTCAAGCGCATCTTCAGTCAGCCGGCACAGAAGAAGAAATCTAAACCTGTACACGCTCAACAGCTGGTGCTGAATCTTCAGGGCACTCGTCGTTGTGATCAGGACACCAGTTTGAACAGGCTTGAACTGATCACGCTCACTTCCCTTTCGAATTGTGACCCATGCAGACATAGAGGCAAACTCCTTCAAAAAAGTGACTGCCTCTTCATGCGCCTGTGGTTTGAAGTGGCTCATTGCACTTCCGATGTAGCGTGAGGTCAACAACGAAAACCACTTGAAGACTTGCTCTACAAACCAGGCTGTGGCGGTGGCTTGGTCTTTGAGCTGCCCTAAACTAACAAGCACACGGATTGCAGCACACACACTTTGATTCAGCACAGCCACTGCAGACGACACATCCATTTTTTCATAGTGGTTGAGCTCCAGGTGGCTCGACTTGAGGTGTGGGGCCAGCTTCAGGTCGTTTTCGAAGTCTTTTTTAGCCAGATTATTTATGTGCTCCACAGATACTTCAGAATAAAATGAGAATGATTACCTAACTCGATTCTAGTAACCTAGTAAGTGCTTGTGACTGCAGTGCTTGATCACATTCCTGTTCTTAACTCTACGTTCTTAGCACAGTCTGACGACATCCACTGCAAAAACGTACTCCTCCTTTGCTATTTCCCCGAAATTAGGTCTGACAACAATCTGAACAACAACCAATGTAGCCAGCGCATGCACGCTTGCGGCTCAACTTTCCCTTGTTCCTTGCATATGGTTTTTCATTGTAGCGTCTAATCATGGTGTTTCATCGATGCGGAGTGAAATGTCACTACACTAACAATAACGCAAACGCGGTAAAGCATAAGGACCATGGCTAGAAGTACCTTGCCTTTTGGAGTGTGAAAAACCAATTTTTCGCTATCACCATCAAAACACTCGATCATATGCAGCAATCATTTGATTTATCATTGACTGAAATTATATTCAGAACAGACAGTGGATAAAAAGTGTCCATAATCCCATACTACGAACGTGGGTGTGCTGCGAAGCTGTTGTAAACCCCTACACATGCTGATGATGGAGGGTGTGAAATGTTCTTCCACATCTTGGCAGGCTTGCGGCTTGCGCTCGGTTTCTCTGTTGCCAAATGCTAGGGCCTGCCTAGCGTGACGCATGCTCTCGCTCTTGAAAGACGTCAACCCCACTTTTCGAGAGAAGCCACAAAACTAATATTGTCACGAAGCCAGAGACGATGTAGCTGTTTTGAAGGAAAACACGTTTATTAGAGCGAACTTTTGCTCCCCTAACAACTCAAAGAATACACAAGCGGCGAAGCAGCAGTTAACAAAGTGACGTGTGCGGGCGAGCGTCGACGATCGGAATGCCGTGGCGTCTGCTCTGCAGGCTTTTCTCTTTCGGCGTGAGTGTTTCTGGATCAGTCGATTTACATCCAGAACGTTGTAGATCAGAGAAGATTATTGTGGGCTAGTGATGTTAAGATGAAACAGTCTGCTTATCTGAATGAGATAGCCAATGCGGCATAAAAATAATGAATACAAGAAGCGCTTCACTTGACCCAGATAATAGTGCCGGGCAAGGCCGGGCAGTAAAAACAAACAATAAATAAACAAACCAACGCATACATGGTTTGCGGCAATATTCACCAGGAACACATACAAGGGGGGCATCGTCCTCCGTCATGCGGCTTTGATGCTGTTTTTCCTAACGAATACTAATTTTTATACTGTATGCCTGCCTAGCCTTACACATGCGCTCGGCATCTTGGGCGAGAACAGCTGGGTCCTGCCCGAATTTTTGTTTACGACCTAATATTTTCCGACCAACGAGAGGCTAACGGCTTCACTGTAAAAATTGGCTTTTAGATATCATCACATACATACATGACTTTTACATATCCACCTACCTCATTGGTTGGCAGGCTGTACTTGGAAACAATGTCAGTTGGTAGAAAGATTGACTGCTGTCATACCAGATGACCCCTAATATTCTTCAGAACATGGGACGTGTCAACCAGGAAGAAAAGCTTTCGGTCGGTGTCGGCTGCACTGGGGTGCCTGCAGGATACCACAGGCTCCCCTGATCTTTTTGCGGAAATTCTACACCGCTTCCACAGTGCCTTGTTGCTCTGGCCCATATCTGAAATGGCCGCATCCACGAGGCAGCCAGCAGCCTCACATTTCTCCATGACGGAGAAGATGAGGTCCTTCAAGATCCCTCCATCCATCGAGTGACCTGTACGAAAAAATAATTTGAAAAGCAATATTGTGCAGGAAAGTATGCGGTCACATAGAAAAACCGCAGCCGAAGAGCCAGAAAGACATTTATCCAACGATCTGCAAAGGACTGAAAAATGACAAGTAGCAAACAATTTTCTAAACCGGCAACAGTTGATGTGAATTATTCATATAGTGTCTGAAGAGTACAATTGTGCAAGAGTACCACAAATGTACAACTGTACAAGAGTACAACTAGATGAACAAGCCCAGCTACAACACGACTAAATTTTGAGTTATTCAGCACAGTGAGTCCAATGTACTGCAGCGGCTATAATACATAGAAGATAGTCAGCCTTGCCTGTAAGGTGGTAAGCAACAACTTGCTTCCAGCGGGAAGCCAACCCAGTGAGCATTACCACCAGGCCATGATTGACATAGGTGACATCACCTTCTGTCTAGGATTGGCAAGTGGCACAGTCATCACGCCGATGGGCTTTTTGACTGTGGGGTCAAAATCTAGGACGGGAGTGAGCTGCATCTCATCGACACGAAGAGCACAATGCCGTTCTTCTGGCCGCATCGTCTCCAGCTTCGTCTTCAAGGCTTGTAGAAGCTTTCCAAAAATTCCTAGAAGGGTGTAATGGCACGTGACCAGCTTGGCCTTGTGTCTCGTCATGAAGTTCAGCATAGCATAGGGACAATGTACAACTGGGGGAAGAAAGCTTCGTAGCTCTAAAAGAGTACTGACACGAAAATTTGTTGCTCCACTTTTATTGCTTTTAGCTATGCCTAATGGTCTGGCACACCCGAAACACCACTTTAAATGTTTGAGCGCACGGTAATTAATTACGTTGACCGGCTTGAAAATTGTTTGTTTCAAATCCCCGCGCTTTCACCCCACAAGGCGCAGATAACAGAATCTCGGCATGACCTCACCGCGTTGTGGGGACTTCAAAACACTGCAGAGGCCGCTGGGGGCGTTATTTCGACCGCGCCGCAAACGGAGCTGAACGGCTGAGCTACCTGAAAGTGCTAGGCCTACCTATTGCGTGTAGCTCGGGCTACGTTCACCCATTTGGGAATGCGCCGGCGCCAACTCGCCGCTCGTGCGGCCGCGCGCGGTAAGTGACGTCACGAGTTTCTGACGAGCGCTGGCGCCTCACTTCTCTTGGCCACCACAGGAGGATGTCACGCTGATGTTCATTTGCTGAGTGTCATTGCGCGTGCTGTTCCGTCAGCGCGATAAATGAGATCCAATTGAAGTAGGTTCTTCGCGTCGCAGGTCGCTCATATTTGAGTCATGATATTCTGTTGAGTAAAGGAAGCGAACTGCGCAATAATATTAACGCCGGAAATCGGTGTCAGTACTCCTTAAAAGGAGCCATAAAGAGAAAACACAAGTTTGCTTCATTCAAAAGAATGCCTCGTTAAAATCATACTCGCACCACATTTAAAGTAAACTTTGCTCAAATAGGCTACATAAATAAAAAAAGAGAATGGCGATGCGACCCACTAGCTCATTTCCCTCAACAGAACCTATGATGTCCTACCAGACAGCTCTGCAATTGGCGGAGGGCGGACAAAGCAAACGCAAATTAGGTAGAGCTTATAAGCTTGCTGAACGAGCTAATTGCACATAACTTTAGGGCTCACTCTTTTTAAAGCCCTAAGAATGGTGGGACAAACAGTGGAAGTTGCGAAAGCACACGTAAACATAGAAGTACCGATGCGTACTTCTGTTAGTACTGCGCGCACTATGCTTGGTCTAGCTGCACAGCACTGCAGGGCTCTGTGGTTGATTCAGACGACAGTGCCCGATTGACTCAAGCGACGATACCTTACGTGACCGTATTTGCCAAGCGAGCACAATGTTTTACGAAACGATTGTCTCCATGAACAAAACAAGCAAGGTACAAGTCCGACCACAAACAAACCAAAGGCAGAAAACAGCTTGCCAGGGTGTTGTGGCGCCATTTAGGTTCACTAACGGTAAACAACGCTCTGTGATGTCATCGAAGAAGAAGAGAACGGACGATTTAGCTGGAAAATCAAAATTTTACATTAAATTAATTATTTCTATGTGAATAAAACATCATTTGCATTCGGACAAGCGCTGGGGGCACTATAAAACACGAAATCTCTCGAATAACACAAATTTGTGTTTTGTATTCATGGCTCTCTTAAGTAATATTTGGGCATTTGTGGGGGGAAAAGTGCCCTTCTGAACGAAAAGACACTGCTGACGATTCAGTTCCTTTAGTTACACCTGCAGCATTGAGGAGCAGTGGAGTGACGTTAATGTTTGCATGAAGCAATGCCGTTTTAATTTCTCAGTGAATAAAGCATCATTTGCATTCGGACAAGCGCACGGGGTACTATTAAACACAAAATCTCTCGAAAAGCACAAACTTGTGTTTTGACGTCATGTCTCCTTTGCGTAATAATTGGGCGTTTGGAGGGGGGGGGATGTGCAATTCTTAACAAAGAGACACTGCTGATGATTTAGTTTCTTTATTACACTTGCAGAAGTGAGGAGCAATGGAGTGACGTTAATGTTTGCATGAGGCAATGCGCTTTTAATTTCCCAGTGAAAAAAGCATCGTTTGCATTCGGAGAAGCGCCTGGGCACAATAAAACACAAAATCTCTCGGATAACACAAACTTGTGGTTTGTCTTCATGACTCCTTTAAGTAATGTCTGGGCATAAGAGAGGGGGGAAATGTAATATTCTGAACGAAGCAACACTTCTGATGATTTAGTTTCTTTAGTTAAACTTACAGCATTGAGGAGGAATGGAATGATGTAATGTTTCAATGAAGCAACGCGATTTTAATTTCTCAGTGAATAAATCATCGTTTGCATTCGGACAAGTGCTGGGGGCACTATAAAATACAAAATCTCTCGAAAAACACAAGCTTGTGTTTTGTCGTCATGTCTCCTTTAGGTAATAAATGGGCGTTTGGGGGGGGGGGGGAATGTGCAATTCTTAACAAAGAGACACTGCTGATGATTTAGTTTCTTTAGTTACACTTGCAGGAGTGAGGAGCAATGGAGTGACGTTAATGTTTGCATGAGGCAATGCGCTTTTAATTTCCCAGTGAAAAAAGCATCGTTTGCATTCGGAGAAGCGCCTGGGCACTATAAAACACAAAATCTCTCGGATAACACAAACTTGTGGTTTGTCTTCATGACTCCTTTAAGTAATGTTTGGGCATAAGAGAGGGGGGAAATGTAATATTCTGAACGAAGCAACACTGCTGATGATTTAGTTTCTTTAGTTAAACTTACAGCATTGAGGAGCAATGGAATGATGTAATGTTTCAATGAAGCAACGCGCTTTTAATTTCTCCATGAATAAATCATCGTTTGCATTCGGACAAGTGCTGGGGGCACTATAAAACACAAAATCTCTCAAAAAACACAAGCTTGTGTTTTGTCGTCATGTCTATTTTAGGTAATAATGGGGCGTTTGGGGGGGGTGGCGGAATGTGCAATTCTTAACAAAGAGACACTGCTGATGATTTAGTTTCTTTAGTTACACTTGAAGGAGTGAGGAGCAATGGAGTGACGTTAATGTTTGCATGAGGCAATGCGCTTTTAATTTCCCAGTGAAAAAAGCATCGTTTGCATTCGGAGAAGCGCCTGGGCACAATAAAACACAAAATCTCTCGGATAACACAAACTTGTGGTTTGTCTTCATGACTCCTTTAAGTAATGTCTGGGCATAAGAGAGGGGGGAAATGTAATATTCTGAACGAAGCAACACTTCTGATGATTTAGTTTCTTTAGTTAAACTTACAGCATTGAGGAGGAATGGAATGATGTAATGTTTCAATGAAGCAACGCGATTTTAATTTCTCAGTGAATAAATCATCGTTTGCATTCGGACAAGTGCTGGGGGCACTATAAAACACAAAATCTCTCGAAAAACACAAGCTTGTGTTTTGTCGTCATGTCTCCTTTAGGTAATAATTGGGCGTTTGGGGGAGGGGGAATAATGTGCAATTCTTAACAAAGAGACACTGCTGATGATTTAGTTTCTTTAGTTACACTTGCAGGAGTGAGGAGCGATGGAGTGACGGGAATGTTTGCATGAGGCAATGCGCTTTTAATTTCCCAGTGAAAAAAGCATCGTTTGCATTCGGAGAAGCGCCTGGGCACAATAAAACACAAAATCTCTCGGATAACACAAACTTGTGGTTTGTCTTCATGACTCCTTTAAGTAATGTCTGGGCATAAGAGAGGGGGGAAATGTAACATTCTGAACGAAGCAACACTTCTGATGATTTAGTTTCTTTAGTTAAACTTACAGCATTGAGGAGGAATGGAATGATGTAATGTTTCAATGAAGCAACGCGATTTTAATTTCTCAGTGAATAAATCATCGTTTGCATTCGGACAAGTGCTGGGGGCACTATAAAACACAAAATCTCTCGAAAAACACAAGCTTGTGTTTTGTCGTCATGTCTCCTTTGCGTAATAATTGGGCGTTTGGAGGGGGGGGGATGTGCAATTCTTAAAAAGAGACACTGCTGATGATTTAGTTTCTTTAGTTACACTTGCAGAAGTGGGGAGCAATGGAGTGACGTTAATGTTTGCATGAGGCAATGCGCTTTTAATTTCCCAGTGAAAAAAGCATCGTTTGCATTCGGAGAAGCGCCTGGGCACAATAAAACACAAAATCTCTCGGATAACACAAACTTGTGGTTTGTCTTCATGACTCCTTTAAGTAATGTCTGGGCATAAGAGAGGGGGGAAATGTAATATTCTGAACGAAGCAACACTTCTGATGATTTAGTTTCTTTAGTTAAACTTACAGCATTGAGGAGGAATGGAATGATGTAATGTTTCAATGAAGCAACGCGATTTTAACTTCTCAGTGAATAAATCATCGTTTGCATTCGGACAAGTGCTGGGGGCACTATAAAACACAAAATCTCTCGAAAAACACAAGCTTGTGTTTTGTCGTCATGTCTCCTTTAGGTAATAATTGGGCGTTTGGGGGGGGGGGGAATAATGTGCAATTCTTAACAAAGAGACACTGCTGATGATTTAGTTTCTTTAGTTACACTTGCAGGAGTGAGGAGCAATGGAGTGACGTTAATGTTTGCATGAGGCAATGCGCTTTTAATTTCCCAGTGAAAAAAGCATCGTTTGCATTCGGAGAAGCGCCTGGGCACTATAAAACACAAAATCTCTCGGATAACACAAACTTGTGGTTTGTCTTCATGACTCCTTTAAGTAATGTTTGGGCATAAGAGAGGGGGGAAATGTAATATTCTGAACGAAGCAACACTGCTGATGATTTAGTTTCTTTAGTTAAACTTACAGCATTGAGGAGCAATGGAATGATGTAATGTTTCAATGAAGCAACGCGCTTTTAATTTCTCCATGAATAAATCATCGTTTGCATTTGAACAAGTGCTGGGGGCACTATAAAACACAAAATCTCTCGAAAAACACAAGCTTGTGTTTTGTCGTCATGTCTCCTTTAGGTAATAATTGGGCGTTTGGGGGGGGGGGAATAATGTGCAATTCTTAACAAAGAGACACTGCTGATGATTTAGTTTCTTTAGTTACACTTGCAGGAGTGAGGAGCAATGGAGTGACGTTAATGTTTGCATGAGGCAATGCGCTTTTAATTTCCCAGTGAAAAAAGCATCGTTTGCATTCGGAGAAGCGCCTGGGCACTATAAAACACAAAATCTCTCGGATAACACAAACTTGTGGTTTGTCTTCATGACTCCTTTAAGTAATGTTTGGGCATAAGAGAGGGGGGAAATGTAATATTCTGAACGAAGCAACACTGCTGATGATTTAGTTTCTTTAGTTAAACTTACAGCATTGAGGAGCAATGGAATGATGTAATGTTTCAATGAAGCAACGCGCTTTTAATTTCTCCATGAATAAATCATCATTTGCATTTGAACAAGTGCTGGGGGCACTATAAAACACAAAATCTCTCGAAAAACACAAGCTTGTGTTTTGTCGTCATGTCTCCTTTAGGTAATAATTGGGCGTTTGGGGGGGGGGGGGGGAATAATGTGCAATTCTTAACAAAGAGACACTGCTGATGATTTAGTTTCTTTAGTTACACTTGCAGGAGTGAGGAGCAATGGAGTGACGTTAATGTTTGCATGAGGCAATGCGCTTTTAATTTCCCAGTGAAAAAAGCATCGTTTGCATTCGGAGAAGCGCCTGGGCACTATAAAACACAAAATCTCTCGGATAACACAAACTTGTGGTTTGTCTTCATGACTCCTTTAAGTAATGTTTGGGCATAAGAGAGGGGGGAAATGTAATATTCTGAACGAAGCAACACTGCTGATGATTTAGTTTCTTTAGTTAAACTTACAGCATTGAGGAGCAATGGAATGATGTAATGTTTCAATGAAGCAACGCGCTTTTAATTTCTCCATGAATAAATCATCGTTTGCATTCGGACAAGTGCTGGGGGCACTATAAAACACAAAATCTCTCAAAAAACACAAGCTTGTGTTTTGTCGTCATGTCTATTTTAGGTAATAATGGGGCGTTTGGGGGGGGTGGCGGAATGTGCAATTCTTAACAAAGAGACACTGCTGATGATTTAGTTTCTTTAGTTACACTTGAAGGAGTGAGGAGCAATGAAGTGACGTTAATGTTTGCATGAGGCAATGCGCTTTTAATTTCCCAGTGAAAAAAGCATCGTTTGCTTTCGGAGAAGCGCCTGGGCACTATAAAACACAAAATCTCTCGGATAACACAAACTTGTGGTTTGTCTTCATGACTCCTTTAAGTAATGTTTGGGCATAAGAGAGGGGGGAAATGTAATATTCTGAACGAAGCAACACTGCTGATGATTTAGTTTCTTTAGTTAAACTTACAGCATTGAGGAGCAATGGAATGATGTAATGTTTCAATGAAGCAACGCGCTTTTAATTTATCCGTGAATAAATCATCGTTTGCATTCGGACAAGTGCTGGGGTACTATAAAACTAAATCTCTCGAAAAACGCAAGCTTGTAATTTGTCGTCATGTCTCCTTTAAGTAATAATTGGGCGTTTGGGGGGGGGGGGGTATGTGCAATTCTTAACAAAGAGACACTGCTGATGATTTAGTTTCTTTAGTTACACTTGCAGGAGTGAGGAGCAATGGAGAGACGTTAATGTTTGCATGAGGCAATGCGCTTTTAATTTCCCAGTGAAAAAATCATCGTTTGCATTCGGAGAAGCGCCTGGGCACAATAAAACACAAAATCTCTCGGATAACACAAACTTGTGGTTTGTCTTCATGACTCCTTTAAGTAATGTTTGGGCATAAGAGAGGGGGGAAATGTAATATTCTGAACCAAGCAACACTGCTGATGATTTAGTTTCTTTAGGTAAACTAAAGCATTGAGGAGCAATGGAATGATGTAATGTTTCAATGAAGCAACGCGCTTTTAATTTCTCCATGAATAAATCATCGTTTGCATTCGGACAAGTGCTGGGGGCACTATAAAACACAAAATCTCTCTAAAAAAAAAAGTTTTTTTTTGTCGTCATGTCTATTTTAGGTAATAATGGGGCGTTTGGGTGGGGGGAATATGCAATTCTTAACAAGGAGACACAGCTGATGATTTAGTTTCTTTAGTTACACTTGCAGGAGTGAGGCGCAATAGAGTGACGTTAATGTTTGCATGAGGCAATGCGCTTTTAATTTCCCAGTGAAAAAATCATCGTTTGCATTCGGAGAAGCGCCTGGGCACAATAAAACACAAAACCTCTCGGATAACACAAACTTGTGGTTTGTCTTCATGACTCCTTTAAGTAATGTTTGGGCATACGAGAGGGTGGAAATGTAATATTCTGAACGAAGCAACACTGCTGATGATTTAGTTTCTTTAGTTAAACTTACAGCATTGAGGAGCAATGGAATGATGTAATGTTTCAATGAAGCAACGCGCTTTATTTTCGCCGTGAATAAATCATCGTTTGCATTCGGACAAGTGCTGGGGGCACTATAAAACACAAAATCTCTCGAACAACACAAGCTTGTGTTTTGTCGTCATGTCTCTTTTAGGTAATAATTGGGCGTTTGGGGGGGGCGGGGGAATGTGCAATTCTTAACAAAGAGACACTGCTGATGATTTAGTTGCTTTAGTTACACTTGCAGGAGTGAGGAGCAATGGAGTGACGTTAATGTTTGCTTGAGGCAATGCGCTTTTAATTTCCCAGTGAAAAAAGCATCGTTTGCATTCGGAGAAGCGCCTGGGCACTATAAAACACAAACTCTCTCGGATAACACAAACTTGTGGTTTGTCTTCATGACTCCGTTAAGTAATGTTTGGGCATAAGGGAGGGGGGAAATGTAATATTCTGAACGAAGAAACACTGCTGATGATTTAGTTTATTTAGTTAAACTTATAGCATTGAGGAGCATGGAAGTATGCAATGTTTCAAAGAAGCAACGCGCTTTTAATTTCTCCGTGAATAAATCATCGTTTGCATTCGGACAAGTGCTGGGGGCACTATAAAACACAAAATCTCTCGAAAAACACAAGCTTGTGTTTTGTCGTAATGTCTCATTTAAGTAATAATTGGGCGTTTGGGGGGGGGGAATGTGCAATTCTTAACAAAGAGACACTGGTGTTGATTTAGTTTCTTTAGTTACACTTGCAGGAGTGAGGAGCAATGGAGTGACGTTAATGTTTGCATGAGGCAATTCGCTTTTAATTTCCCAGTGAAAAAAGCATGGTTTGCATTCGGAGAAGCGCCTGGGCACTATAAAACACAAAATCTCTCGGATAACTTGTGGTTTGTCTTCGTGACTCTTTAAGTAATGTTTGGGCATTTGGGATGGCGGAATTGTAATATTCTGAACGAAGAAACACTGCTGATGATTTAGTTTCTTTAGTTAAACTTGCAGCATTGAGGAGCAATGGAATGGTGTAATGTTTGTATGAAGGAATGCCCTTTTAATTTCTGAGTGAATAAATCATCGTTTGCATTTGGACAAATGCTGAGGGCACTATAAAACACAAAATCTCTCGAGTAACACAAGCTTGTGTTTTGTCGTCATGTCTACTTTAAGTAATATTTGGGCGTGTGGGGGGGGGGTGTGCCATTCTTAACAAAGAGACCATGCTGATGATTTAGTTTCTTTAGTTACACTTGCAGGAGTGAGGAGCAATGGAGTGACGTTAATGTTTGCATGAGGCAATTCGCTTTTAATTTCCCAGTGAAAAAAGCATGGTTTGCATTCGGAGAAGCGCCTGGGCACTATAAAACACAAAATCTCTCGGATAACTTGTGGTTTGTCTTCGTGACTCTTTAAGTAATGTTTGGGCATTTGGGATGGGGGAAATGTAATATTCTGAACGAAGAAACACTGCTGATGATATAGTCTCTGTAGTTAAACTTGCAGCATTGAGGAGCAATGGAATGATGTAATGTTTGCATGAAGCAATGCCCTTTTAATTTCTCAGTGAATAAATCATCATTTGCATTTAAACAAGTGCTGGGGGCACTATAAAACACAAAAGCTCTCGAATAACACAAGCTTGTGTTTTGTCGCCATGTCTCCTTTAAGTAATATTTGGGCGTTTGGGGGGGGGGGGGAATGTGCAATTCTTAACAAAAAGACACTGCTGATGATTTAGAGTTTCTTTAGTTACACTTGCAGGAGTGAGGAGCAATGGAGTGACCTAATGTTTGCATGAGGGAATGCGCTTTTAATTTCCCAGTGAATAAAGCATCGTTTGCATTCGGACAAGCGCCTGGGCACTATTAAACAAGAAATCTCTCGGATAACACAAACTTGTGGTTTGTCTTCATGACTCCTTTAAGTAATGTTTGGGCATTTGGGATGGGGGAAATGTAATATTCTGAACGAAGAAACACTGCTGATGATTTAGTCTCTTTAGTTAAACTTGCAGCATTGAGGAGCTATGGAATGATGTAATGTTTCAATGAAGCAACGCGCTTTATATTTCTCCTTGAATAAATCATCGTTTGCATTCGGACAAGTGCTCGGGGCACTATAAAACACAAAATCTCTCGAAAAACACAAGCTTGTGTTTTGTCGTCATGTCTCTTTTAGGTAATAATTGGGCGTTTGGGAGGGTGGGGGAATGTGCAATTCTTAACAAAAAGACACTGCTGATGATTTAGTTTCTTTAGTTACACTTGCAGGAGTGAGGAGCAATGGAGTGACGTTAATGTTCGCATGAGGCAAGGCGCTTTTAATTTCCCAGTGAAAAAAGCATCGTTTGCATTCGGAGAAGCGGCTGGGCACTATAAAACACAAAATCTCTCGGATAACACAAACTTGTGATTTGTCTTCATGACTCCTTTAAGTAATGTTTGGGCATAAGAGAGGGGGGAAATGTAATATTCTGAACAAAGCAACACTGCTGATGATTTAGTTTCTTTAGTTAAACTTACAGCATTGAGGAGCAATGGAATGATGTAATGTTTCAATGAAGCAACGCGCTTTTAATTTCTCCGTGAATAAATCATCGTTTGCATTCGGACAAGTGCTGGGGGCGCTATAAAACACAAAATCTCCCGAAAAACACAAAGCTTGTGTTTTGTCGTCATGTCTCCTTTAAGTAATAATTGGGCGTTTAGGGGGGGGGGGTATGTGCAATTCTTAACAAAGAGACACTGGTGTTGATTTAGTTTCTTTAGTTACACTTGCAGGAGTGAGGAGCAATGGAGTGACGTTAATGTTTGCATGAGGCAATTCGCTTTTAATTTCCCAGTGAAAAAAGCATGGTTTGCATTCGGAGAAGCGCCTGGGCACTATAAAACACAAAATCTCTCGGATAACTTGTGGTTTGTCTTCGTGACTCTTTAAGTAATGTTTGGGCATTTGGGATGGGGGAAATGTAATATTCTGAACGAAGAAACACTGCTGATGATTTAGTCTCTTTAGTTAAACTTGCAGCATTGAGGAGCTATGGAATGATGTAATGTTTCAATGAAGCAACGCGCTTTATATTTCTCCTTGAATAAATCATCGTTTGCATTCGGACAAGTGCTCGGGGCACTATAAAACACAAAATCTCTCGAAAAACACAAGCTTGTGTTTTGTCGTCATGTCTCTTTTAGGTAATAATTGGGCGTTTGGGAGGGTGGGGGAATGTGCAATTCTTAACAAAAAGACACTGCTGATGATTTAGTTTCTTTAGTTACACTTGCAGGAGTGAGGAGCAATGGAGTGACGTTAATGTTCGCATGAGGCAAGGCGCTTTTAATTTCCCAGTGAAAAAAGCATCGTTTGCATTCGGAGAAGCGGCTGGGCACTATAAAACACAAAATCTCTCGGATAACACAAACTTGTGATTTGTCTTCATGACTCCTTTAAGTAATGTTTGGGCATAAGAGAGGGGGGAAATGTAATACTCTGAACAAAGCAACACTGCTGATGATTTAGTTTCTTTAGTTAAACTTACAGCATTGAGGAGCAATGGAATGATGTAATGTTTCAATGAAGCAACGCGCTTTTAATTTCTCCGTGAATAAATCATCGTTTGCATTCGGACAAGTGCTGGGGGCACTATAAAACACAAAATCTCCCGAAAAACACAAAGCTTGTGTTTTGTCGTCATGTCTCCTTTAAGTAATAATTGGGCGTTTAGGGGGGGGGGGTATGTGCAATTCTTAACAAAGAGACACTGGTGTTGATTTAGTTTCTTTAGTTACACTTGCAGGAGTGAGGAGCAATGGAGAGACGTTAATGTTTGCATGAGGCAATGCGCTTTTAATTTCCCAGTGAAAAAATCATCGTTTGCATTCGGAGAAGCGCCTGGGCACAATAAAACACAAAATCTCTCGGATAACACAAACTTGTGGTTTGTCTTCATGACTCCTTTAAGTAATGTTTGGGCATAAGAGAGGGGGGAAATGTAATATTCTGAACCAAGCAACACTGCTGATGATTTAGTTTCTTTAGGTAAACTAAAGCATTGAGGAGCAATGGAATGATGTAATGTTTCAATGAAGCAACGCGCTTTTAATTTCTCCATGAATAAATCATCGTTTGCATTCGGACAAGTGCTGGGGGCACTATAAAACACAAAATCTCTCTAAAAAAAAAAGTTTTTTTTTGTCGTCATGTCTATTTTAGGTAATAATGGGGCGTTTGGGTGGGGGGAATATGCAATTCTTAACAAGGAGACACAGCTGATGATTTAGTTTCTTTAGTTACACTTGCAGGAGTGAGGCGCAATGGAGTGACGTTAATGTTTGCATGAGGCAATGCGCTTTTAATTTCCCAGTGAAAAAATCATCGTTTGCATTCGGAGAAGCGCCTGGGCACAATAAAACACAAAACCTCTCGGATAACACAAACTTGTGGTTTGTCTTCATGACTCCTTTAAGTAATGTTTGGGCATACGAGAGGGTGGAAATGTAATATTCTGAACGAAGCAACACTGCTGATGATTTAGTTTCTTTAGTTAAACTTACAGCATTGAGGAGCAATGGAATGATGTAATGTTTCAATGAAGCAACGCGCTTTATTTTCGCCGTGAATAAATCATCGTTTGCATTCGGACAAGTGCTGGGGGCACTATAAAACACAAAATCTCTCGAACAACACAAGCTTGTGTTTTGTCGTCATGTCTCTTTTAGGTAATAATTGGGCGTTTGGGGGGGGCGGGGGAATGTGCAATTCTTAACAAAGAGACACTGCTGATGATTTAGTTGCTTTAGTTACACTTGCAGGAGTGAGGAGCAATGGAGTGACGTTAATGTTTGCTTGAGGCAATGCGCTTTTAATTTCCCAGTGAAAAAAGCATCGTTTGCATTCGGAGAAGCGCCTGGGCACTATAAAACACAAACTCTCTCGGATAACACAAACTTGTGGTTTGTCTTCATGACTCCGTTAAGTAATGTTTGGGCATAAGGGAGGGGGGAAATGTAATATTCTGAACGAAGAAACACTGCTGATGATTTAGTTTATTTAGTTAAACTTATAGCATTGAGGAGCATGGAAGTATGCAATGTTTCAAAGAAGCAACGCGCTTTTAATTTCTCCGTGAATAAATCATCGTTTGCATTCGGACAAGTGCTGGGGGCACTATAAAACACAAAATCTCTCGAAAAACACAAGCTTGTGTTTTGTCGTAATGTCTCATTTAAGTAATAATTGGGCGTTTGGGGGGGGGGAATGTGCAATTCTTAACAAAGAGACACTGGTGTTGATTTAGTTTCTTTAGTTACACTTGCAGGAGTGAGGAGCAATGGAGTGACGTTAATGTTTGCATGAGGCAATTCGCTTTTAATTTCCCAGTGAAAAAAGCATGGTTTGCATTCGGAGAAGCGCCTGGGCACTATAAAACACAAAATCTCTCGGATAACTTGTGGTTTGTCTTCGTGACTCTTTAAGTAATGTTTGGGCATTTGGGATGGCGGAATTGTAATATTCTGAACGAAGAAACACTGCTGATGATTTAGTTTCTTTAGTTAAACTTGCAGCATTGAGGAGCAATGGAATGGTGTAATGTTTGTATGAAGGAATGCCCTTTTAATTTCTGAGTGAATAAATCATCGTTTGCATTTGGACAAATGCTGAGGGCACTATAAAACACAAAATCTCTCGAGTAACACAAGCTTGTGTTTTGTCGTCATGTCTACTTTAAGTAATATTTGGGCGTGTGGGGGGGGGGTGTGCCATTCTTAACAAAGAGACCATGCTGATGATTTAGTTTCTTTAGTTACACTTGCAGGAGTGAGGAGCAATGGAGTGACGTTAATGTTTGCATGAGGCAATTCGCTTTTAATTTCCCAGTGAAAAAAGCATGGTTTGCATTCGGAGAAGCGCCTGGGCACTATAAAACACAAAATCTCTCGGATAACTTGTGGTTTGTCTTCGTGACTCTTTAAGTAATGTTTGGGCATTTGGGATGGGGGAAATGTAATATTCTGAACGAAGAAACACTGCTGATGATATAGTCTCTGTAGTTAAACTTGCAGCATTGAGGAGCAATGGAATGATGTAATGTTTGCATGAAGCAATGCCCTTTTAATTTCTCAGTGAATAAATCATCATTTGCATTTAAACAAGTGCTGGGGGCACTATAAAACACAAAAGCTCTCGAATAACACAAGCTTGTGTTTTGTCGCCATGTCTCCTTTAAGTAATATTTGGGCGTTTGGGGGGGGGGGGGGGAATGTGCAATTCTTAACAAAAAGACACTGCTGATGATTTAGAGTTTCTTTAGTTACACTTGCAGGAGTGAGGAGCAATGGAGTGACCTAATGTTTGCATGAGGGAATGCGCTTTTAATTTCCCAGTGAATAAAGCATCGTTTGCATTCGGACAAGCGCCTGGGCACTATTAAACAAGAAATCTCTCGGATAACACAAACTTGTGGTTTGTCTTCATGACTCCTTTAAGTAATGTTTGGGCATTTGGGATGGGGGAAATGTAATATTCTGAACGAAGAAACACTGCTGATGATTTAGTCTCTTTAGTTAAACTTGCAGCATTGAGGAGCTATGGAATGATGTAATGTTTCAATGAAGCAACGCGCTTTATATTTCTCCTTGAATAAATCATCGTTTGCATTCGGACAAGTGCTCGGGGCACTATAAAACACAAAATCTCTCGAAAAACACAAGCTTGTGTTTTGTCGTCATGTCTCTTTTAGGTAATAATTGGGCGTTTGGGAGGGTGGGGGAATGTGCAATTCTTAACAAAAAGACACTGCTGATGATTTAGTTTCTTTAGTTACACTTGCAGGAGTGAGGAGCAATGGAGTGACGTTAATGTTCGCATGAGGCAAGGCGCTTTTAATTTCCCAGTGAAAAAAGCATCGTTTGCATTCGGAGAAGCGGCTGGGCACTATAAAACACAAAATCTCTCGGATAACACAAACTTGTGATTTGTCTTCATGACTCCTTTAAGTAATGTTTGGGCATAAGAGAGGGGGGAAATGTAATATTCTGAACAAAGCAACACTGCTGATGATTTAGTTTCTTTAGTTAAACTTACAGCATTGAGGAGCAATGGAATGATGTAATGTTTCAATGAAGCAACGCGCTTTTAATTTCTCCGTGAATAAATCATCGTTTGCATTCGGACAAGTGCTGGGGGCGCTATAAAACACAAAATCTCCCGAAAAACACAAAGCTTGTGTTTTGTCGTCATGTCTCCTTTAAGTAATAATTGGGCGTTTAGGGGGGGGGGTATGTGCAATTCTTAACAAAGAGACACTGGTGTTGATTTAGTTTCTTTAGTTACACTTGCAGGAGTGAGGAGCAATGGAGTGACGTTAATGTTTGCATGAGGCAATTCGCTTTTAATTTCCCAGTGAAAAAAGCATGGTTTGCATTCGGAGAAGCGCCTGGGCACTATAAAACACAAAATCTCTCGGATAACTTGTGGTTTGTCTTCGTGACTCTTTAAGTAATGTTTGGGCATTTGGGATGGGGGAAATGTAATATTCTGAACGAAGAAACACTGCTGATGATTTAGTCTCTTTAGTTAAACTTGCAGCATTGAGGAGCTATGGAATGATGTAATGTTTCAATGAAGCAACGCGCTTTATATTTCTCCTTGAATAAATCATCGTTTGCATTCGGACAAGTGCTCGGGGCACTATAAAACACAAAATCTCTCGAAAAACACAAGCTTGTGTTTTGTCGTCATGTCTCTTTTAGGTAATAATTGGGCGTTTGGGAGGGTGGGGGAATGTGCAATTCTTAACAAAAAGACACTGCTGATGATTTAGTTTCTTTAGTTACACTTGCAGGAGTGAGGAGCAATGGAGTGACGTTAATGTTCGCATGAGGCAAGGCGCTTTTAATTTCCCAGTGAAAAAAGCATCGTTTGCATTCGGAGAAGCGGCTGGGCACTATAAAACACAAAATCTCTCGGATAACACAAACTTGTGATTTGTCTTCATGACTCCTTTAAGTAATGTTTGGGCATAAGAGAGGGGGGAAATGTAATACTCTGAACAAAGCAACACTGCTGATGATTTAGTTTCTTTAGTTAAACTTACAGCATTGAGGAGCAATGGAATGATGTAATGTTTCAATGAAGCAACGCGCTTTTAATTTCTCCGTGAATAAATCATCGTTTGCATTCGGACAAGTGCTGGGGGCACTATAAAACACAAAATCTCCCGAAAAACACAAAGCTTGTGTTTTGTCGTCATGTCTCCTTTAAGTAATAATTGGGCGTTTAGGGGGGGGGGTATGTGCAATTCTTAACAAAGAGACACTGGTGTTGATTTAGTTTCTTTAGTTACACTTGCAGGAGTGAGGAGCAATGGAGTGACGTTAATGTTTGCATGAGGCAATTCGCTTTTAATTTCCCAGTGAAAAAAGCATGGTTTGCATTCGGAGAAGCGCCTGGGCACTATAAAACACAAAATCTCTCGGATAACTTGTGGTTTGTCTTCGTGACTCTTTAAGTAATGTTTGGGCATTTGGGATGGGGGAAATGTAATATTCTGAACGAAGAAACACTGCTGATGATATAGTCTCTGTAGTTAAACTTGCAGCATTGAGGAGCAATGGAATGATGTAATGTTTGCATGAAGCAATGCCCTTTTAATTTCTCAGTGAATAAATCATCATTTGCATTTAAACAAGTGCTGGGGGCACTATAAAACACAAAAGCTGTCGAATAACACAAGCTTGTGTTTTGTCGCCATGTCTCCTTTAAGTAATATTTGGGCGTTTGGGGGGGGGGGGAATGTGCAATTCTTAACAAAAAGACACTGCTGATGATTTAGTTTCTTTAGTTACACTTGCAGGAGTGAGGAGCAATGGAGTGACCTAATGTTTGCATGAGGGAATGCGCTTTTAATTTCCCAGTGAATAAAGCATCGTTTGCATTCGGACAAGCGCCTGGGCACTATTAAACAAGAAATCTCTCGGATAACACAAACTTGTGGTTTGTCTTCATGACTCCTTTAAGTAATGTTTGGGCATTTGGGATGGGGGAAATGTAATATTCTGAACGAAGAAACACTGCTGATGATTTAGTCTCTTTAGTTAAACTTGCAGCATTGAGGAGCTATGGAATGATGTAATGTTTCAATGAAGCAACGCGCTTTATATTTCTCCTTGAATAAATCATCGTTTGCATTCGGACAAGTGCTCGGGGCACTATAAAACACAAAATCTCTCGAAAAACACAAGCTTGTGTTTTGTCGTCATGTCTCTTTTAGGTAATAATTGGGCGTTTGGGAGGGTGGGGGAATGTGCAATTCTTAACAAAAAGACACTGCTGATGATTTAGTTTCTTTAGTTACACTTGCAGGAGTGAGGAGCAATGGAGTGACGTTAATGTTCGCATGAGGCAAGGCGCTTTTAATTTCCCAGTGAAAAAAGCATCGTTTGCATTCGGAGAAGCGGCTGGGCACTATAAAACACAAAATCTCTCGGATAACACAAACTTGTGATTTGTCTTCATGACTCCTTTAAGTAATGTTTGGGCATAAGAGAGGGGGGAAATGTAATATTCTGAACAAAGCAACACTGCTGATGATTTAGTTTCTTTAGTTAAACTTACAGCATTGAGGAGCAATGGAATGATGTAATGTTTCAATGAAGCAACGCGCTTTTAATTTCTCCGTGAATAAATCATCGTTTGCATTCGGACAAGTGCTGGGGGCACTATAAAACACAAAATCTCCCGAAAAACACAAAGCTTGTGTTTTGTCGTCATGTCTCCTTTAAGTAATAATTGGGCGTTTAGGGGGGGGGGGTATGTGCAATTCTTAACAAAGAGACACTGCTGATGATTTAGTTTCTTTAGTTACACTTGCAGGAGTGAGGAGCAATGGAGTGACGTTAATGTTTGCATGAGGCAATGCGCTTTTAATTTCCCAGTGAAAAAATCATCGTTTGCATTCGGAGAAGCGCCTGGGCACAATAAAACACAAAATCTCTCGGATAACACAAACTTGTGGTTTGTCTTCATGACTCCTTTAAGTAATGTTTGGGCATAAGAGAGGGGGGAAATGTAATATTCTGAACCAAGCAACACTGCTGATGATTGAGTTTCTTTAGGTAAACTAAAGCATTGAGGAGCAATGGAATGATGTAATGTTTCAATGAAGCAACGCGCTTTTAATTTCTCCATGAATAAATCATCGTTTGCATTCGGACAAGTGCTGGGGGCACTATAAAACACAAAATCTCTCCAAAAAAAAAGTTTTTTTTTGTCGTCATGTCTATTTTAGGTAATAATGGGGCGTTTGGGTGGGGGGAATATGCAATTCTTAACAAAGAGACACAGCTGATGATTTAGTTTCTTTAGTTACACTTGCAGGAGTGAGGAGCAATGGAGTGACGTTAATGTTTGCAGGAGGCAATGCGCTTTTAATTTCCCAGTGAAAAAAGCATCGTTTGCATTCGGAGAAGCGCCTGGGCACAAAAAAACACAAAATTTCTCGGATAACACAAACTTGTGGTTTGTCTTCATGACTCCTTTAAGTAATGTTTGGGCATAAGAGAGGGGGGAACTGTAATATTCTGAACGAAGCAACACTGCTGATGATTTAGTTTCTTTAGTTAAACTTACAGCATTGAGGAGCAATGGAATGATGTAAAGTTTCAATGAAGCAACGCGCTTTTAGTTTCTCCGTGAATAAATCATCGTTTGCATTCGGACAAGTGCTGGGGGCACTATAAAACACAAAATCTCTCGAAAAACACAAGCTTGTGTTTTGTCGTCATGTCTCCTTTAAGTAATAATTGGGCGTTTGGGGGGGGGGGGATTGTGCAGTTCTTAACAAAGAGACACTGCTGATGATTTAGTTTCTTTAGTTACACTTGCAGGAGTGGGGAGCAATGGAGTGACGTTAATATTTGCATGAGGCAATGCGCTTTTAATTTCCCAGTGAAAAAAGCATCGTTTGCATTTGGAGAAGCGCCTGGGCACTATAAAACACAAAATCTCTCGGATAACACAAACTTGTGGTTTGTCTTCATGACTCCTTTAAGTAATGTTTGGGCATACGAGAGGGGGGAAATGTAATATTCTGAAGGAAGCAACACTGCTGATGATTTAGTTTCTTTAGTTAAACTTACAGCATTGAGGAGCAATGGAATGATGTAATGTTTCAATGAAGCAACGCGCTTTATTTTCGCCGTGAATAAATCATCGTTTGCATTCGGACAAGTGCTGGGGGCACTATAAAACACAAAATCTCTCGAACAACACAAGCTTGTGTTTTGTCGTCATGTCTCTTTTAGGTAATAATTGGGCGTTTGGGGGGGCGGGGGAATGTGCAATTCTTAACAAAGAGACACTGCTGATGATTTAGTTTCTTTATTTACACTTGCAGGAGTGAGGAGCAATGGAGTGACGTTAATGTTTGCATGAGGCAATGCGCTTTTAATTTCCAGTGAAAAAAGCATCGTTTGCATTCGGAGAAGCGCCTGGGCACTATAAAACACAAACTCTCTCGGATAACACAAACTTGTGGTTTGTCTTCATGACTCCGTTAAGTAATGTTTGGGCA